>NC_090935.1:144706324-145037157 GCF_040938575.1 Ambystoma mexicanum | reverse complement strand
GTCTGCATGTGCCCACCTGCCCCGTTTACTACCGTGATGTCTTCTGTGCCCCCCTTCCCCCATTGGAGCACCATGAGGTCATCTTGTGCCTCCCTCCCCCCGTTGGAACCCTGTGATGTCCTCTTGTACCCCCCTCCCCCGTTGAGCACCATGATGTCTGCATGTGCCCACCTCCCCTGTTGACCACCGTGATGTCCTCTGTGCCCCTCTTCCCCCATTGGAGGACCATGAGGTCCTCTTGTGCCCCCCTGTGATGTCCCCATGTGCCCCCCTCCCCGTTGGAGCCCCATTATGTCCTCTTGTGCTCCCCCCCAACCCCACTGGTCCCCCATGGATGTCCTCTTGTGCTCCCTCTCCCCGTTTCACCCCCTTGTCCTCATGTGCCCCCTCCCCCCGTTGTGAGCCCTGTGATGTCCTCTGGTGCCCCACACCCCCACTTGTACTCCCTTGATGTCCTCTTTCCACCTCCATTTTTTGGGGGCCCCCTTGAGATTCTGAGCAACACGCAATCAAACGCTGTATTGGTTCAAGAGGGATCTAACCCGTTTATTGAGGATGATTCATTCCAAATGTAAATGGGGGCATTAGAGGAATGCAAGCCCTGATTTGAAAAAGGTCTCAGGGAGACCGAAACACGTGTCATCCCTTAAGGGCACTTTTGGAAAATAAAACAATCTCTTTGAACAGTGGGGAGCAGTCTCCTTCCGGATTATTCATACTTTATACTTATGCTCAAGGGGGTTTTTCTTGGCTAAACCCGGAATCCGGTGAGACGCGACCAGTTGCACTTAATTAATCTTTTTTGAAAAATACCTAATCTCAACAAGGCTAATGTCGCCATGTTAGACCAAACCGCTGCAGCCAAGAGTTTTTGAGTAATAACAGTATTATCCCGATTAGTTCTGGTTTGCAATTATTTGAAAAAAAGAAAATGTGCGTAGCATTCCCACACAGGCCTGGCACATGAGTGAAGGGGATGATTACTTCTGCATTCTCTCTCCATTAGCCCCTTCGAACTTGCAGTGAACAGAGAAAAGAGGATAGGGAGAGCTCTGAAGGCAAGAGAGGAATGCAGGGTGAGCTGTGCTTTCATTGAACAGGGTAACTTAAATAGCTAGATTTGCTACACAAGTGCCAATTTAATTAGCAAACTTACAGTTCCCGCTCTCACGCTGGCTCTGAATCATGATGTGCCCATAGTCGCAGTGAATCCTTGCCTACTTCTGTTTCCTTTGCAACATTGGTGTTCACTGACTCCTGCAACTGTTTTTCGGTCTCCCCTCTGCCTCTCTGCTCACTGTTTTTTTATTCTCTTTCTATTCTCCTCTCTCCAGCCCCCTCTCTATCCTCCTCCCCCTCTTTCTTATTTCTAGACACTTACTCTATCTGAATTGTCCCCGGACCTAGTATGATAGTAATATTGTTTCTCTCCTCCCCTTCTCCTTACTTATTATTTGCCCCTCCCAATCCAGCTCTTTCTGAAACATTGTCAGGCCTAGTACGGGTTGCCTGTCTGTTTCCCTGTTCCTTTCTACCTGTGTCTTAGCACTTGCACTATCTGAAACGTCGCTAGGTATGAGTACGATTGTTAATTTTACATTCTTGTTGTTCATGGCCTGTAAGAATGTTTTGTATTTTCCCTTGCCGTGAAGCACTTTGAAACACATTGTGTATAGGCGCTATATAAATAAACAATCATATCATATGAGGTTAGAAAGTTGCTTTAAGAGCAGTTGGTAGACGGGATCAGGCGAACAAGGAGTCTTCCAAGGGTGTAAAGAATCTGCTAATAGAGGCCGATCAGAGCCTAATAACACATTGGACACATTACCAAAATAATACATGCAGGTTTCACCAAATGGGACCCACTAAAGACCCATATAAGAGGTTAAGCTATGACACATTACACATACAAAATAAACATGAAAGAAGTATAATTTAGAGCATCTTGTTGCACTACACATTCTTTGGAAACAAATTCTCCCTCTACTAAAGAAACCCACTCTGGACCCTGACAACCTAGGTAACCATCGCCCCATCACCCATCTTCCCTTCCTAGGTAAGATCATTGAGAAAGCAGTAGCCGCACAACTGCAGCAACACATTGACACCAACAATCTCCTCCAAGCCTACCAATCTGGGTTCAGATCCAGATGCAGCATAGAGATGGCAGCCATACAGGTAGTCGACAACGCCCTCAACATTCTTGATGACTGCCATCCTTGCCTCCTGGTTCTACAGTAGACCACCTGGTGCTCAAGGACACGCTACATCGGCACATGGGGGATCAGCAACCTTGTCTTACGCTGGTTCAAGTCCTACCTCGCCAATCGCCAGCTGTTTGTGCAGATGGACTCCTCTAGATCACCAATTCTACCTGTCACACGTGGAGTCCTGCAGGGTTCTATCCTCTCCCCAGTGACCTTCAATATATACATGGAGTTGCTGGGAACCCTCCTAGCCACACACAACATCCACCATTATGCTGACACACAGCTATACTTCAAGATCAACTCTATCAAGGACCGCCACAGGCTCAAAACCTGCCTCTTGCTGATCTACTCTTGGATGTCCAGTGCATACTTGAAGCTCATCCCCTCCAAGACCGAATTCCTACTCCTCACCAACACCATAGAACACCCAGACATACAGACCTGGCTATCAACCATGAATCCTGAGGACTTCACACCTGAGCTCACCTCCTGCGCCAAGTCTCTCTGGTTCCACATCGACTAGCACCACTCTTCCAAGACACACATAGCTAAGAAAACTCAAGACTGCTTGATATCAAGCTCTCCCTCCTGCAGAAAGTCAAACCCTTCGTTCCTCCTGACAGCTTTAGATTCCCCGTTCAAGCATTGGTCCAATCCCACCTAGATGGGGGCAATGCCTTTCTCGAAGGCCTCCCATGGTCCTCCCGATAAATGCTCTACACATGGCTGCACACCTCATCAAGGGTCTACAAAGATAGGACCACATCACCCCATCCCTCATCGACCTTAAATGGCTCCCACTGCACATACTAATCACGTTCAAGTCTTGCTGTATCATCTATAAGGCAGTATCCTAATGTCATCCAACTACCTAGTGGAGAAACTCAGCACCTCTGGCTAACAGTGCACTACCAGAAGCCAGGACACGTGCAGACTTGAAATTCACTGCTGCAAAACGGAAAGGACCATAAATAAGCCTTCTCTGCCTATGCCCCAACACTATGACACCGCCTTCCCGTCAGCATCAGACTTGCTCCTACAATTCAGAAAACATAAGACTCACCTCTTCAAGGAGTCTCACCTCCTCAACACCTAAGTCATCATGGCGCCCCTGTGCCACCTGACTCGCTAGACAGCGCTCACCCCTCTGCTCCCCACAACCATGTACAGCTGTGCCCCTGTGTATCCTTCACCCCACTGTATATCTGTTCTTACCTCTGAAAAGCCCTCCGTTGTGTATCTGTATTGTTGTATACCTTGGTAAACTCTGTTGCTTCTTGATGCAAGGTCTGCACTCAATAAATCCCATAATAATAATTTCCTGCAAGGCTTTACATTGCAGTCTCTCTTTTGAGGAGAGTAAGGTCACTCATCAACTCTTCCCATTACAGACCAAGAAGACACAGTGGCCATGAATTTGACCACCTCAGAGAGCACTCCAGGCCCAAATGTCCTCATCGAGAACCTGGCCATACTATTTAGTGAGGTCTTGGAATGGATTCACTCACTTCTCTTTAGAAGAACCTAAGCAGCATGGTGGGAGCCAAGATACAGGTTGTTGCAGGATGTAGTTTGCGGCTTTGGGTTACCTAAATCAATATGCTGACCACACTCAACATAAGCTTTTAGACACATTGGAGAAGGACATTGATCATTTGGTGAGTTGGCTGGAAGTCACTGAATCATGGGTGGCTCCTGCTCACTTGAAATCCAATGTGTCAGGAGCCACCTATATTAGTATCGTCTGAATTCCATGAATCCGCCTTGCGAACAGTGCATCCACCAATGCTTTTGTACTGACATGCCACTACCTCCTATCTCAGCCCCCCACCCGCCTCCCCTCTTTAACCCCGACTTGCCATCCCTCTCCATCCCTCCCTCCACGGCTTCAACTCCAAAACATCCCCCACCAGCAAGCCCAATTCGCTAGTTTTCCTCCACCACCCAATTCCAAACATAACTCAACACCTCCCACTTGGGGGCACTCCAGGGCCCTGCCTCCAGGCAATCCTACAACAAAGATTGTGACCTGACCACCATGGATCCGATCATTCGACTCGCTGGGGATTGGTTCCACTACTAAGTGCAGTGCATAGATATGTATTGTTAGTCATTGTTCTTCCCACGTCGTGATTCTCTGGACAGTGTCTCTAGAAATGTGTGTGCTTCCAGGTTGTTGAAGAACAATGTCCGCCCTTTGTGTTCCACTCTGAGGTTGGCAGGAAAAGCATGGCATACCTCGTGTCTCGCACTTTAAGCCTCCTCTTTACATCAATAAAGGTCTTCCTCAAGGATTGTACCTTGTCTGTGAAGTCAGAGAGCCTTTGTCTCTAGCTATACGCAGAGCCAGATACCTATCTCAGTAATTAAGAAAGCAGGCGATCAGTGAGCATGCCGGCGCTCCTGGGACTGGTTTCCTTCTGCTCGGTATCCTGTGAGCACTTTGCACTAAGAACACAACTGAAAAGGCATCATTGCCCAGGACGTCCCTCGGGAGTTCCTCCACCATGGTTTCCATATTCCGATGGTCTGCCCCCTCAGGCACACCCACTATCCGCAGGTTTTTGCATCTAGAGCGGGTCTCCAGGTCATCTTGCATGTCCATCAGCTATTTTAGCGCCCTTTTGATTGTAGCTAGGTTTCTGTTGGCAGTGTCCATCCTCCAACGTAGATGTTCAACCCTCAACTTTGCCCAGTCGTTCCCCATGTCTATCAAGACGCAACTGCATGTGGTCAACTTTGCATGTGAAGGTGTCCATTTTGCCGTCAAGTAACTGGATGCTTGCTTTCACCTGCACCAACATGGACTTGATATCACCCAAAGTCCCGTTCGGATCCAGTAGCAAGGGTCGCTGGGCCTCCACCATTGAACATGTCTGTTGCTGGAGTCCTGACTGGGGTCTCAAAGTGCAACTTAGTTTGCTGCTGTTTTCCAGATTTCTGTGATTTAGACATCTCGGCAAGGTGTTTCAGCCACCCCATCAGTAGATCCCTGGTGTGTATTAAGCTCACACCCACTGTGAGAGAAGTTTGTAGGGAATATGGGCCCCCGACCCCCGGATAGTATCCTTACTTGTTTGTCCTGCAGGATCTCAGTCAAAGTGCTGCCACTGTTGCAGCTATTGTCTTGGCCAAGTTCCAGTGCATTGACAGGGGTGCACCCCAAGTAGCCCCGTGCCTTTTTCATACAATGTTGCTAGCAGGTCTCTGCCACTGCAAGGCACAATGCACTTGGTGCAAGTAATCAAATAAACAAAGTTTTGTGTGTGTACTAAAGTGATTTTAAACCGGTCAATGTTTGTTAATAAAGCCACCAGTTTTGCAAAGCAGGAAAGGTGCTCAATTTAGAATTGTAAGCTTCCCACCGACTGCGTCTCCGTCTACAGTCTTCCAGGACCCCTCTGTTCGCTCCTTCCACATACTGCAGTCACAGGGGTAGTTCTCAGGCTCTCAACCTCATTGGCATGGCCCTCCACAGTCGTATGCTTGGCCGCCATGCGCCGATGGCAAAGCTTGCCACTGCCCGCCCCTGCAGCCTTCACACCTTGATTCCAGGCTTGTTGGGCCTTGCCAGATACTGAGTGGATCGGGTCTCCGCCGTGGCGCATGCACACCGCACACTGTCCAAGGCGGCAGGCCCTTTGTCCTTCAAGGTTTTGTTAGGAGGGACTTCTCCTAGCTGGCTAGCACTGTGCGCCCCGTTGGTCCACTACTATCAGCAGCTTCCACCCTGTGGACAGCCCCTCCTGCGAAGACTGCCGTTGCCTCCGTCAGAAGCACTTGGCTCAAACTGGCGCCCCGATACCTGCTGTTTCACCGCTACACACTGAATCTGCGACTTCGTTTACCTCAGTATCCCCTGCAGTATTACAGTAGAGCGAGGTGGCAGGTCAGGATGCAGGTTAAAATACTGTAGGTTCGCCTCGGAGCTCACAGCCTCGCAGCCATCTTGATCAGTCTCTCTAGCAGCCCCAATTTGGGAAAGTTACTTAACTTCCTTGTATTAGGTAAACTTACATAGCAAGGACAAAGCATTGCTTTTGGAAGCCGAAAACAGCTTTTGACTGGATTATACAATTAATCTAAAACATGCGTGGAGGACATTGACAATCGCTTCAACAGCTTTGGAAAAGCAGTGAAAGCAGATGTGTTTAAAAGAAAAACTACAATTACAAAAAGCCTCCCCCAATCTTTACATGCAACTCGCTTGGCCTTCTGGCCGCATCCACTCCCTTCTTCTACAACGAAGCGCTTACCTGATCGGGAACACTCAACTGTTAACTGCCCCATTACCTACCCACCCTTTTGCCCGAGTTGTCACAAAGTGGATGTCCTGTAGTGGGTACCATTAGGACCAATATACAATGCCATTGTCTCTAAAGCAGAGTCTCTGGGCAGTGATGCTCCATTTGCCCACATCTTTTTGCATCAAATCTTTTACTAGCAATTTACTCCACCAATCAGATAAAAGCAGGGATCGTATCCCGCCAATCGCATGAAATGTCTCTGCAAATGTGATTTCCATGTTTATGTAGGTGCCCCAGGTCTCCCGTGCAACTTCGGATGATGAAGCTAAAATAATGTGTGATCTGTTCAAGCAGGTTGCAATCTGTATTAGTCTACAGTATATATTTCTCCGATATTGGCACATATTGACTATTCAAGCAGCTTGTGAATCGACCCAGGGAAGATTATCAATAAAATAAATAAATACAAATTTATAAGACGCCAAAGCCCGCAGGCATCAGGGCGCCAACATGAAAACAGAAGACAAACAAAAATAAAACAGGACACACAGAGATGAAAATACAACACTGGTCTGTACTAATGATTACTTAAATAGAACGGTCTTCAGTGCCCAACAGAACTACCCAGTCCGTTGGTGAGTAACGCTGTTGATCTGACCCCAATTTCCTGAACACAGGGATCTACCTGGAACATATGGACAGATAAATGATTTCAAATAGAGAGAATGTCAAGACTTGATCGTCGTGAAGATTAGAGAGACCTCCGTCCCCAAGTACCACACAGAGAGATATGAAAATGACTCTGTGCGATCCTCGAGGCCACAGGTGGGAGATGCTGGAAACCCGGAGCCACGGAACACTAGAAACCCTGAGATCGCTGTAAAGCAATCAGCAATTAGCACAAACAATCACAGTAATCAAGACAGAATGCAATAAAGGGTTTCAGGGAAATGGCTTACCTAGTAATGACAGGAGAGTCACTGCTAACCACAATGGCTTGGGGTATGGATCCGTGGGGACACGCGAGTAGTACCCGCAGATGTCGGTAAAGGGGGCTTGAAAAGATATCATGTGATCGGGAGAAACCTGTCACGCGACACAGAAGCTATCATCTGCGTTGCCAGTCCCAAGGCGCCATGGCAGTTGCCACCGGAGAAATGGGTACAGACGAGAACGGATAGGGCGCCTGCTGTTTCGTAACTCCCTAGATCGTCCTTGAGGGATAGGAGGACTGAGCTGCTCACGTGACCCCCATGCTATGTGAGTACTAGAGGAGGGAGTTGCGGGACACATGCGTGCTGCGGGAAACCTAGGAGTTGTAGCGGCATGTGCAGGAGTAGGGTGCGTGACAGAGTCCCCCCCCCCAAAGGCCCACAACCCCGTGGGCAGGACGGGTGATCACGATGGAAGCGAGAAACAAGGCGAGGAGCCTGCATGTCCCCAGCAGGGACCCAAGAACGCTCCTCCGGTCCGTACCCCTGCCAATCCACCATGTATTGCAAATGACCCCTAAAAACACGGGAACCCAGAATTCCAGAGACGTCGAATACATCGAGGGAACCCAGGAAAACAGGGGCACGGAGGCGGTAGGACCAGGGCAAGGCTTGAGCAGGGAGGTATGAAAGACGGGATGGATACGCCAAGCACCAGGGACCAGGAGCCGATAAGCCACGGGGTTAATCACTCGAGACACCACATAAGGCCCTATGAAACGGGGCAGAAGCTTGCGACAACCTGACAAGTGGAGGTGGCTAGTGGACAACCACACCTTGTCACCCACGGGGTAAACAGGGGCCGCCAACCGCTTCCTGTCAGCCACAGACTTCAGGGAGGCCTGGGCTTCCAAGAGGTGAACAAGGGTCTGGGAATGAACAGCGGACAGATCCCAGACACAGGCGGCAGCTGCAGGATTGCTAGTAAGGGAGAGATCAGGGAAGGGCAGGACTCGAGGATGCTGACCATAAAGGGCATAGAAAGGGGAGAAACCCGTGGAGCATTGTTATAGGCGAACTGGGCGAGGTGTAAGACGCAAAACCAGGACTGTTGATGCTGCAGCGTTAAACAACGCAGGTACTGTTCCATGGTCTGGTTTACTCGCTCGGTCTGACCGCCCGTCTCCGGGTGGTGGGCCGAGGAGTAACGTGCGTCAACACCAAGAAACTTAGTCAAGGCCTGCCAGAAACGGGACGTAAACTGGAACCCCCTATCAGAAACCAACATGGACGGTAACCCAAACAAACAGAAAATGGACCTGAAAAACAACCCAGCCAAAACATGGGCGGAAGGGATACCAGTACATGGAATGAAGCTGGCCATTTTGATGAATGAATCTACAACCCATATAGTGTCGAATCCCTGTACTCGGGGTATATCTGTTACAAAGTCCATGCTGAGAGTGTGCCATGGCTTTGGGGCTACGGGCAACGGGTGTAAAAGGCCCACCAGACATCCCCTACGGTGTTTACACTGAGCACACACAGAGCAGGTGTTTACATAACAGTCGACGTCCCACTTCATGGAAGGCCACCAGCACCAGCGCTTCAACAGAGCCAATGTTAATCTCTGACCAAGGTGTCCATTTATGGAGGAGTCATGGGGCCACTCCAAGGCAAGATTGCGGGTTTCAGAGGTGGGTAGCTCTAATTTGTCCTGCACAAAGGGCTACCCATAACTGGTCAGGGTGCTGGGCCACCCAGGTAGGAATAGAGGCCAACATGGGCAGGGGTTGTGTGAAAAGGCAAATGACGTTCTTCTTTTTCTGTCACTGTGTAATGGCTTTCAGTGGGGGTGAATTTGCAGGAGTGAAATGCCACGGGGTGTAGCCGATCCAAGGTGGGGCATGCTTGAGATAGTATCGCCCCTAGAGCAAATGAGGAGGCGTCTGCCTCCACCACAAAAGGCAGTTCTGGGTCAGGGTGGAGGACCAGGGCAGTGGTAAAGACAGTTTTTAATGCACCAAAGGCCTTCTGGTGCTCCTCTAACCAGAGGTATGGGGCATGAGGACTGGTCAAAGCTGTGGGAGGTGCCACAATGGAAGAAAACCCGAATATGAAGCGTCAATGAAAGTTGGCGAAACCCAAGAACGATTGCAGGGCTTTGAGGGTGAGAGGTGTCGGCCAATCCAACACTGCCCGAACTTTAGAATGGTTCATAGCCAACCCACCTGGTGTGATATGGAAACCCAGAAACTCGACATTGTCGACGTGGAATTGGCATTTCTCAGGTTTCGCAAAGAGAGAGTGCTTACGTAGACGGGACAGTACCTCGCGAACATGTATACCATGTTCCTCCAGGTTCTGGGAAAATATGTGGATGTCATCTAGGTAGACCACGTACACATCCATTATATCATTGAAGACTTCGTTCATGAAACGCTGAAAAGTGGCCGGCACATTGCACAGTCCAAATGGCATGACCGTATATTCGTACAGCCCATAGCGGGTACAGAACATAGTTTTACATTCGTCCCACTTGCGGACGCGAACCAAGTTGTAGGCACCCCTGAGATCCAGTTTTGAATACACTGAGGCAAGAGTTAGGCGGTCGAGTAATGGTGTTATGAGGGGTATGGGGTAGCGATTTTTTACAGTGATGGCGTTTAGACACCGATAGTCCACACACGGGCAGAGGTCGCCTTCTTTTTTGGGGGACAAAAAATATCGGACTGGCTGCAGGTTACGAGGAAGGACGTATGTGTCCCAAGCATAGGGATTTCTGTATATAGGCTTTCAATGCCTGCTCCTCAGAAAGGGAAAGGGAGTATATACGACCGGTAGGTATGGCAGAATCGGGAAGCAGATCTATGGGACAGTAGTAGGGGCGATGTGGAGGGAGGATCTCAGAGGTCCCTTGGTCAAAGACCTCCTTGAAGTCTTGTTAGACTGCTGGAATGCCCATTGCGCCTACCCCTACCACATGAGAGCTGGTTGAAGAGTCTTCGGCCTCTTCCAGGGAGAGGCGTGCGACAGCACCCAATGCCAGTGACGGCGTTTCGTCACCTCTAGACATCGGGAGACAAAAGTTTTGACATAGTTCAGATTCGAAGTGTACTTGCCCTGACTTCCAGTCAATATGTGGATTGTGTTCCTTTAACCATGGAATACCCAAGATGAGAACGAACTGTGGCATGGATATCAAATCAAAACATATTGTCTCTTTATGAGTGGCTTGGATAATCAGGTTGAGGGGAGCCGTCTGTTGTTTAATAGGACCAGACACTAAAGCAGTACCATCAACAGCTTGGACGGGTCCCGGTTGTGATTTGTTCACTAAAGGGAGGTACAGGGACAAGGCCAACGTGATATCAATATAATTCCCTGTGGCCCCTGAATCAATGATAACAGGGTGTGTGGTTTCTGGGGTAGGCTGCAGTACAGCCTGTACGATGCCGGGTCTTATTCAACCAAAAGCGGGTACTGAGTCCAAGGAGAAACTGGGTGTGTTCGATCCAGTCCCCGGATCTAGGATCGAGCTGTCCGAAAAACCTGGTTCTTCGGTTTTGGGCGACAAGGACATTCTTTGAGGAAATGTTAATTTAAACTACAATAGTAACAAGCGTTGTCCGCCCTTCTACGTACCCTTTCCTTGGAGGTGATAGGACTACGGATCCCTCCCACTTGCATGGGTTCCCCAGAAGGCTCAGGAGACGGAGAGGAGGTTGAGGAGACGGGTGGGTTAGGGAATCCGGCTTCGGCCCTACGTTCAGTCCGACGGGCGTCGACCTGCACAGCCAGATCCACTAGATCAGGGAATTGCGTTGGTAAAGAAAAGGACGACTGAAAGGGAATCTTTCATAGAGTTGCTCAGACCTCTATAAAACACCACCGCCTTCTTGCTTTCAGGCCATGAGGTCTCTACTGATAACTGATTGAAAAGGGTGATAAAGTCTATGAGTGTCCGTCTTCCTTTGTTTAAGTCCAACAATTCCAAGTCACGTGATTGGGCCTTATGCCTAGTGTCAAAGACCTGTGACATCTCTGCTACCAGTAAGTCAAAATCGTACAGGGTAGGACTGTCGTTCTCTAACAGAATATTGGCCCAGGCAGCTGGAAAAGGAAAAGCCAATGGTCTACACAGGAAATGCAGCTCGCACTGATTAAGGAAGGTGCAGAACTTTCTAGGGTCACCATGGAATCTCTCGGGGGCAACCAAGGGGAACGGAATAGGAATCGCCACGGGGATGGGGTTTTGTACAGTAGAAGCCGGGAGCAGAGGGGGTTGTGGTGCTGCATCCCCAAATTCGGGATCTACTGGAAGGGGATGTTGAACGCTTTGTATAGAATCAAGACGTTGAAGAATGGCAGTGGTGGCAGCTGCCATATCGGCCCTTAAGACTGTGATTGCCTGAACCATTGCGGCCATGGGGTCATCCATGGAGCCCTCCATAATCTAGACAAGTGGCTTTACAGTCTGTCAAGACTTGATCGTCTTGAAGATTAGAGAGACCTCCGTCCCCAAGTACCACACAGAGAGATATGAAAATGACTCTGCGCGATCCTTGAGTCCACAGGTGGGAGATACTGGAAATCCGGAACCATGGAACACTGGAAACCCTGAGGCCGCTGTAATGCAATCAGCAATTAGCACAAACAATCACAGTAATCAAGACAGAATGCAATAAAGGGTTTCAGGGAAATGGCTTACCTAGTAATGGCAGGAGGGTCACTGCTAACCACACAAGGGCTTGGGGTATGGATCTGTGGGGACATGTGAGCAGTATCACCAGATGTCGGTAAGGGTGAGATGGACCGCGATGTCAGTGCAACACCGATTAGTTCCACCTGCAGTTCTTAGTGTGGTATCGAAGAAAACCAACGACTGTTAATCCAGGGCGGAAGGCGTGGTTTCAGGTAAGTTCTGTGAAAGAGCAGTTCAATCTTAGGAAGAAGCTAAAGAAGTCCGTGAAACAATCCTGGGGTCAAATAAAGGCAACCAGATGCCCAGATGAAGAGCGCCAGAGCAGGAGGTGAATCCAAAGAAGTCTGTAGTGCAAATCCGAGGTCCTAGAAGCCAAGAAACAAGATCAGGAGGTCAGCGCCGAGCAGAGTTCCAAAGAAACAGCTGCGAAGCAACGAGCAAACGCGACTCACCGCTTTTATGCTGTTCACTTCCTTGTCACGTGACACGCACCAGTATCACGTGATCAGGGGCTTGAAAAGGCATCACGTGATCGGGAGCAACCTGTCACGCGACACAGAAGCGATCGTCTGCGTTTGCCAGTCCCAAGGAGCCATGGCAGTTGCCACTGGAGAAATGGGTACAGAGGAGAACGGATAGGGCGCCTGCTGTTTCGTAACTCCCCAGATCCTCCTTGAGGGATATGAGGACCGAGCTGCTCACGTGACCCCCGTCCTATGCGAGTACTAGAGGAGGGAGTTGCGGGACACAAGCGTGTCATTGATCAGAGGCCTGATTTGTCTAGGCAGGCGTAGATGATACTGCAGTTTTTGTTCATTTGATTTGCATGGGATTCAGCGCTCAATGAGGATTCCAAAGTGATGCCTATAGTTTTTACTTTCCCTAGAACCAGGATAGCACTATTCTTGATTTTAAAGGTTGTAAAGTCTATGCTCAACTTGAAGCGAGCCTGCCAGGAGCTGAAAATGAGGCGTTTGGTTTTACTGCTGTTTAGGCACATCCAGTTCATAGTCATCTATACCTCAATGATGTCATAGATGCCTGAAATGTTACTGTAATCCTTGCCACTCAGCTCCAGGATCAGTTGTTAGCATAGTTAGTAAAGAAAGTACTGGTAACTGTACAAACAGTTTACAGGCTTGCAAAATGAACACACATTCAGTAGCAGCAAGGTTCATACAAGGAGATGAGCAGCTAAAGGTAGCATCACTCTTCTTCTCTAGAAGGAGCACAGTGCTAAAAACATAATACACACCCTCACTGAACTATTAAATAGGCCTAGCTACTGAAGACACTTGAAAAGGATGTACTTTTAAGAAGCCTTTAATTGGAATATAAAGGGATGAAAATAAATAGGCCTATGAAGTCAGTCCTCAAACCACAAAACGTCCAGGGAGGCACTATGGTCACCAGCATAACAACTTGTGAAGGCAACAAAGTACATCACCATGGAGACTAACATTTTTTCCATCATGATTTGGCAGAGTCAGGAGGAGGGTCTGAAAAAAACTCAAGATTGTTTCTACAAAGAATTACACATTCAACCCCATCAAAAGCGCAGTGACATGTTAGTTACCCGCCTCACAGCAGGACACTCCTGTAACGCCAATGTGCAACAATCCTGACCTACTACCACCCCTACATTAACAAGACGTTTCTATAAATGAAAGGGTGGGAAAAGTTGCAACGTGGAAATGGACAAAAGAAACTGATTCAATTGCATGTGCTTCAACAAATATACTCACTGCATGCCTCAGCCTGATCACACATGCCCAGATCACATGTTGCGTTGGGGTGAATCAACGGATGCTTATCCTATATGTAGAGTTATTTTTCCATCAAAGCCTGTTGGAATAAGACTGAATACTATAGAAAGCTTGGATCATACTATACAGTACAAACACAATTCTCGAAACAAGATGGTTGGAAGACTTGGAATTCACTATAAATAAATTATCGGGAGCAGGGTGTAGGTGACCAAGATAAAGTAGCAGACATCATACAACACATTCAGCGAATGGACCAATCGCCACACTTAATCAGGGAACACATATTTACTCAGTAAGCAGCATGTGCAAGTCACAATGCAAACCCAGGCAGATGCTACCTTGGGGCATATGTTTAGGAGTTGCTATGCAATCCTTCCTAGAAGCTTGATTTCAACAGTATACCAAAGGGTTTCTGGTGCCCGATTTCCTGAAACTGAGCTAGGCCTTGTTCAGATTGGGAATTGATAAGATGGACATCTTCAAACATATCAAAAGTTTGCTTAACTCATTCTTTCTGTAGTCAGAAGTGTGAAGTGCTGTACTGAAGAGACCCTCTCCTCCTTTACTTCACAAGCAGGTATACGTTGAATATATAACACATGAAAGCTTGACTGCGAGTACGGTACCACTAGAAACTTTGGCAGTCATACAAAAGATATGTACTCAACTAGTACTTGCTGCAGGATCCTCTGGGGTCTGGGACATAGTACACTGGGTAGCCCTGGCTTGAAACAAATGCCAGATTGTTCAATAGAGAGCTGAAGACCTGAATCTCAGATAAGCAATCCTCCTGAAACCTTTACTAGCAGGAGCAGAAATGTGAAGTGTTGCTTTAGTTGGCCCCTGCAGATCGGTCATTGCTGCTTCACAAGCCTGTGCTGCCTGTAAAACTGCTTTCAAAAGCCATTCTCGGGGCGATGAAAAATAGTACATGTGTTACCGATTCTATGTACAACAAATCTAACACAGTAAGTAGACAAATAGTATACTACATAGATCAATGCATTTGACATGCAACATGAACTGACAATGGAACACTGGACTAGCTTTCTACCTGGTGTAACAAGGTTTACCGGGATTGAAAACAGAAGGCAAGAACGATGTATCTAAACAAAAAATAATTATTTTTGAAGGCAGTATACATCTGGAACTCAAAGCAACAATCGGAAGATTAGGAAATTTAAGATTCAAAAGTGTCTTCTTGACTTGTTGAGTAATTCATGAAGAACAATGTCTGGGTCTGAAACTGTTCCTGCAACCACATGGCCCATCTACTCAGGGACTCTGTCAGGATCCCAGTCTTGGGCGTATGGGTGTCCTGCACCCTGATGGAATGTAATATTCATGAGTCTTGGTCCTTTAATCTTAACATCAGGGGTTACGGGTTTCCTGATCTCTTCTGGTTCTGTTAAGGGGGTCTCTTCTTCGTTATCAGTCATGGATTTAAGTGGTTCCTGTACCTTTCCTCCTGTGGTCTTCTGGGGGTTCTCTCCCACTTGGTTCGAAGTCTGGGGCTTAAAGGAGTAGTGCGCTCAAAAATATTATGTTCTTTTTTTTAACATTTGTTTATTGGCAGAAGGTTAGGACAGGCACAGCACATTTTACACAGAGAAAGACAAGCATCACAAATTGCGTTTAGGCATAACATCATGATCTATTACCAGCAGCACAGGTTCGAGGAGGGGAAAGCATAGTAGCATGAGGGATCGTGAGGCGCACGGTTCTTATAACTAGTCGAGCGGGCCCAGCAGGGGGGTGGAGCTCTACTCCACCTCGTCTCTGCTGTTTAGATAGCTACAGAATTCAGTCCACACATTCTTGGGGCGAGATGGCATGGGTAATGATCCAATATACTCTTTTTCACATGTTTGTACCCAATTAAGGGCTTTCAGCCATATCCCCACAATGGGGGGGGGGCGCCGCTTCCAACATTGTAATATACATCTTTTTGCAACACTAGTACTCACATTTAAGAATTTTGACATTTTTTTTTCCCCTTCACCCGCCCACACTCCAAACAACAAGGCCGATGGGTCGAGGTCCACTGGGGACCCAATTATCTCAGAGCGCTTTCGTCACATCCAGTCAAAACGCACCCAGCGCTGCACAGGACCAAAATATATGTATATGATCCGCCTCTTCAGATGTACATTTCGGGCATGTGTGAGTCGGGGTGCGAGAAAATTTCGCAATTCTGAGCGGTGTATAATAAAGTCTGTTAAGGAGTTTGTATTGTATGCAGCGGAATCTAGCGCTAAGAAAGACCTTGCGAGTGTGCCCACACATTTGGTTCCACATCTCTTCCATGATTTCCCTTTCTAGCTCCCTGGCCCAAGCTTCCCGTGGTTTAGGGGTTGCGTCCTCTAGTTTTCCCAGCTGCATTTTGTATAGGGAGGATATTATGCCCCTACCTCCTACAGAATTTGATATGTATTGAAGTTCTGGTGAGTCTGGGGGCTCGTATGGGTAGTAGGGCCACATTTCACGGACCGTCGCTCTTAGCCTGAAGTATTGTAGTAGCTCCAGCGGTGAGTTGGAGTGTTCAGGCCGCCATGTTTGAGGGGTAATAAATTTACCGTCGGGATATAGGTCAGTTAGTGCCCGGTAGCCCAGATTTCCTCAATGTCGCATGAGGTGCTGGTCGTGTGTGGGGGAGAGACCAGGGAACTGCCATATGGGAAGCCATTTGTAATAAGGGCGATGCTCTTGTTTTGAATCCAGAATGCTATTCCACGCTCCGATCGTGGTGGCCCAAGGGTCCACTGGGGCATCCGTCTGGAACGTACGGTATAATACTAAGGTCATGATGTTGTTCCCCTCGCTTGCCAGTATCTCTAATTTGACATGTGGGGGCGGATTCAAGTGTGCGTACCAGTGTGTGGCATGTTGGATGTTGGGCCTGTGCCGCAATCCAGTACAATGTTAGGCAAAACCACCTTTTTCGTAGGGTAAGGTCATATGTTGCCACTTCTTGCGGACGCCTCCAGAATGCCAGAGAAATTGGGCATACACTGAGTGGAGCCTCTTGGAATAGTGTTTCCCAGGCAACACAGGAAAATTAGCAAAGATATAGAGGAGCTTGGGAACTACGATCATTTTTATTAGGGATAGCCTGCCCACAAGGGACAGCTGAAGATTGCGCCATTTGAGCACTCTGGATTCAATGAGCTGTGCCACGGTCTCATAGTTATCCGCCACTAAAGAGGCCCTGGTTAGACATACTTGCACTCTGAGGCATCTGATGCCACCTGGGGACCAACGTAGGGAGAATTCACATGATGGTTGTTGGGTTGCCGCTGTGAGAGGGAATATTTCTGATTTAGAATAGTTCATGGTGAAGCCAGAGTACGTGCCAATTTTCGTTATGTCTCGGATGATTGGGTCTAGATATGTGGAGGGGTTTCTAACGTATAGAAGTACATCATCAGCGTACAGTGAGATGATTTCCAGTGTGTCCTGTAAACTAATAACTTTACAGGTGTGCCTATTCCTGACATGGTCCACCATGGGCTCAATGGCGAGCACGAAAAGGATAGGGGAGAACGGACATCCCTGGCAGGTACCCCTAAGCAGCGCGAAGGGAGAGGAGATATTGAAGTTGAATAGCACCCTGGCCATAGGTCCTGTATACAGGGGTTTTATATAGGCTATCATATTTGGTCCAACACCCATCTTCCCCAGCACGGCCCACAGGTATTGCCATGAGACCATGTCAAATGCCTTCTGAGCGTCTAATGTGACTGCCACTGCGTCCGCATCTGGGTACATTCTGGCCATCACATTGAATATAAGACGGATATTAAGTGCTGTAGAGCGGCCGGGAACAAATCCATTCTGGTCTGCATGGACCAGATGGGGCATGAATGGAAGGAACCTATTCGCTATTATTTTAGCAAAAATGTTCGTTTCCGTATTGATAAGCAATAAGGGCCTATAGGAACCGCATTCGTCTAGGGGCTTACCTGGTTTGGGGAGGACGGTGATCAAGGCTTCTCTTAAGGAGGGAGGGAGAGTGGCCGACCGTAGTGATTCAGCCCAGACCCCATGTAGTACGGGAGCCAAGATGGCAACATGCTCCTGGTAGAACTCAGATGTGAGTCCGTCTGGACCGCGGGCCTTGTTCTTGGGAAGGTCTGAAATTACCCGGACTATCTCATCTAAGGTGAACGGGGCATTGAGTTGTTCCTTGGTGCCTTGGGAGATGAGACTCAGGTATGCTTTCTAGTAGGTCGTCTAGGTCCTGGGCTGTGTGTTCCGGCTGGGGTCCATATAAAGTGGCGTAAAAACTAGCAAAGGTGTCAATAATGGTTTGGTCCGGCCAGTGTCGTGAGCCCTGCTCATCCAGAATGCTATCGATCCGGGTTCTACCCCCCTGCGCACGTACCAGTTTAGCCAGGGTCCTCCTAGGTCTGTCTCCCTCACCATACCTTCGGGCAGCCAAGGGGCAAGCATAGTATTGCACCTCACTCAGGGCATGAGATTCAAATAGTTCTAGTTCCGCTCTGATTTTAGCTAGGGTTGCCGGGGCTGGTGCCGAAGCATATTCCTGTTCCAGTGCTTTAAGCTTAACCTCAGAATTGTTAAGGTCTGCCTTATAGACTTGAGAACCCCGGCCTCCCTTGAGATGCACATCCCCCTGATATATACCTTAAATGCCTCCCAGCGAGTCCCCTCAGGGGTGTCCTGTGGGTTCTTCTAAAAAAAAAAAACGTTTATATCCGATAGGATCTCATCCTTATAGACAATGTCAGACAGCGCATCAGATTTAAAGCTCCAGGGGCGTCAAGCTGTCACGGTCCTACCCAGTTGGATCTGTAGCAATAAAGTAGAGTGATCAGAGAGCATATGTGCAAGGATCTTAACATCAGTCACCTTGCCTACCTGGCACCTCAACAGTAGAAACAGGTCAATTCTTGAGGAACTATTGTGTACTGATGAGTGGAACGTGTAGTCCCTCTCCTGGGGATGGAACATTCTCCATACATCGTGTAGGTTTACGGAGCCCATGTGTGTATGAAGTTGTTTGGCGGCTCGAGAGGGGACCCTATGTGGTTCATGTCCCCCCCCCATATAATAGGGACTTCTACATATCTCGCTAGGATATCAGTTACTGCATCTATGAATTCAGGGGAATCAGTGTTGGGACCATATGAGTTGGCTATCAAGCATTCCTCGTTATCCAGAGTGCAGTGGAGGATCACATATCTGCCTTCTGTATCGATGTGGGCTGTGTGGAGCATGAATTTAACCGATTTATGGATAAGAGTCAAGACTCCCCTGGATTGAGTAGAGAATTGAATATAGAATCTATTGGGACCCAAGGTCTGCTCCAGGTTTGATGATAGGAGTTTCAGAGCGTGAGTTTCCTGCAATAGGAGCACCTTGATCCCATGTCTTTGTGCATATGCTGTAATCCTACAGGACTTTGTGAAGTTTGTTAACCCCGGACGTTCCATGTCATCATTTTAATAGCCATGGTGACAATTTATGGAACATCCCAAGTAAAGGATCCATCTCTGTCTACAATCATACGTGTCACGGTGGCGCACACACGCCTCCCTTCAGATCCAGTCGTAACCTTCCTGCCGAGTTTCGAAAAACATTCCACAACTTCACCACCCCCCAACCTCACCGCCAAGGCCAAACTAGCAGTGTGATAGTACCCACCCCCAGAGTGACCAACTCCGTGCCTTCCCCAACTTGGCACCACTTGACCAAAAGCCCAACCGGGGCTCAAACATAAACACTCTGCCTTAAGAGACATTGCAGCTGCCGACTGACCCACAGTATTAATGCATATTGTGATAGAAAATCTTCAAAAACGGCTAGATGGAACTCAGGTTACAATGAAGCAAACATATTATTAGGTAGCGAGATCAAAACAAATGGTGCCGTACAGTAAGGCTCGGTTTGCAAAGTTCAGGTCCAATTGATGTCGTTGAGCACAGGCCAATTGGGGATGTGCCCCTTCCACCAGCAGTGTTCCTGAAATGTTGATGCAGGGACTGTATTAGGCCCAGGATAGAGCCGGGAAGGGGGAACAGGTTGGCCCAGTGGAGGGCCGTTTGCGGATTGGCCACGGCTTGAAGGGGCTACCGTTCCGACTTGGGAGCCCAGATCTCAGTCGTCATCCATAGGATCCTCCGGGGGATCCACCAGGGGGATTTGTGCCTCGATGAATTTAACTGCCTCATCCGGGACAGTAAAAAAGTACAGTTTGTTTCGGTAAGTGAATTTGAGGCGGGCAGGGAAGAGCATCGCGTATTCAATTTTCCTGTCTATTAGCATTTTTTTCACACCTCCAAATTGGCGTCGCTTCATCTGCACCCCTACTGAGAAGTTTAGCCTCAGTTCCCCCTTCTCCCTGGCCAGGCAAAGTATGAGGTCTCTGTCCTTGTATCTTAGTAATTTTGCGATTATTGGCCTGGGCAAGTCACCAGGTTTAGGCGGAGGTGCCAGAGAGCAATGTGCCCTTTCTACATTGAAGAATGGTGATAACTCAGGATTATCTAGGAGGTATTTGAGAAGGTTTTCGACCGCGAGTTCCATCCGCCCCTTTAGCGCAGATTGTTACCCCCACAATGCGAATGTTATTTCTTTGCGACCTAGATTCGAGATCATCGCACTTGGCCTTGACTTGCTTCATGTCGCGGACCAGCTCCGTGACTGTTTTGCAGGGTGTGGACATTGTCCTTGTTGGTTCCTATTCTTTGCTCCATCTCGGAGAACCTGGACCCATGTTGGTCGAGTTTAGCTTTCAAGAAGGCAACATTTGCATTAAAAACGTCCAATTTTTCAGGGAAGGCTGCAAAGTTTTTGGCCATGGACTACATCATTGCAGACAAGTCAGGCTGTGGGGGGGGTCCGGCTGGGTATCTCCCTCATCCTGTAACGTGGAGGACGCTGGGGGCGCCCTGGGCGTCGCCTTGGTAAACTTGTCCATGGCACCAATGTTGCTGGTACCCCACATTCTATTGGGCATTTGAGGTAAGGAGCAGCTCCCAGCCTGTCAGGTTTGGTGGGGATCGTAGATTAGGAGGCCCGGGTTTGGGCGGTCGTTGGCACATGTTTATTGCATGCAGAAAAATGAGCTTGGTAGTACAGGTGTTTGCCCCGACTGGTTGGGAGTGGGCAGCCCGTGGGCGGGCACTGGTCTTGAGGGATCTGCGGACCAAGGCTGCCCATGGAGGACGTATCCTGATGGGCTGAGCAGGTGACTCACACTCGCCTCAGGTGCAGCAGGCGTTAGTGGGGGAGCCAGGAGGACTCCTACATAGTCAGGCACGCTTTACATGTTACTTGGGCCCACAGAGGATCTTGCAGTTGATGGGGTGGACAATGGGGGGCCACAAAATGAAAAAATGATGTTTGAGCTGCATATGCTGAAATAGCGACGTGTACGCTGCCTTTACAGCGCCCCGCACCGTCGCAGCTCCTCCACAGCAGTAAGGCAGCGCATGGATGCATGGGCCCCCCAGATGAGGCAGTCTAGTGAGGCGATAGTGTCATAGCATGAAGGGCCGGTGCGTAGTATATTTCCCCAGCTGCATCCAATAATCAGCATTTGTGTGCTCCCGTGCAGCGGAGCACAGGGACAGGCAGTCTGTTTATGAGGGGAGACCCAGGAGGCCCATCCGTGTATTCGCGGGCAGGAGGCGTGGCGAGCATTCATGCCGCTCAGGCCCCCAGGCAGCGCAGCCCCAGATCGCCCCCGCGCTCGGATAGAGCAGAGAGCAACGCTAGGGGGGAGGGAGGAGGGGAGCGACTCACGGCCCCAACGCTGATGTGCCGGAGGCCCGCCGGGGACCAGGCGAAGCCGCAACGGAGACGGCAGCACCGCATCCCCCCTCCCCACGCAACCTACCGTCACCACCGGCCACCAGGACACCCCGCGGCAGCAAAGCAGAAGACAGCCCAGGCGGAGCCACCAATCAGCAACCCCGTCCCTCCGCAGCAGTTCCGGGGTCAGCAGCAGGTTCGGGGGGCTCCTCAGTGGGATGTTGCGCCGTATGCCAGCGCGACCTCTGGGGACGCCAAGGTCTAACCGCTCTCCGGATATCGAGAGGGCGGGCCCAGCGGGCCTGTATACGCGGCAGACGTTCACTGCCGTAGCTCATGAAGCACAGAGCCGCCGACAGTGATTTTCTTTCAGTGTGTGCTCCGTGTGCAGGGGGTACTTGGGCCACGTTTATGAAGGCAAAGATGACAGGATTCCGCCGTTTATCGCTGATTGTAGGCTGTGGGTCCTGGAGCTTTAGAGCTAGGTGGCCATCTTGCTGGCTGCTCAACAGCGCTGCCCCCCCCAAAAAAAATGATGTTCTTAAAAGATGGGCAATAATTAAAAGAAAAATGTATAGTAAAGTAAAATGTTACACAAATAATGTTTAAACCCCTTTAATATCAAGCACTAGGAGCCGTCCATTTTGTGAAATAGGCGAGCCTCCTGTGCTTGAGTTAATCTCTGCCCTCGTAACACTAATGAAGCAAAAGCCACCTGCTGGTAGCTTTTATTACAGCGGCTTTTGCTTCATTAGTGCCGGAGATGCGGAGAGAAGAGAATGTAGGCAGGAAGGCTGCTGCGGGTAAGTTCTTTTTTTATTTATTTTTTTCATTTTCTATGCAAACCCCTGCAATCATAAATACAACGCGGTTGTATTTATAATTGCAGTGGTTTTCTTTCAAAGTTTCCTGGGCTCCCCCGACTCGGGGGAATTCTGGCACGGTAGCCTGGGAAACTTAGAAAGAAAGCCACAGCAATTATAAATACAACCAGGTTGTATTTATGACTGCAGCGGTTTTAGTTTTGAGTCTCCTGGGCTCCTCCGAGCCAGGGGATCCCGGGAGACTCAAAACGAAAGTACCTGTATTTATAAATACAACATTGTATTTATGAATGCCATGGTTTTCTCTTTAATTTCCCGAGGGAAACATAGAAAGAAAACCACTGCAATCAGTTGTATTTATCATTACGCTGGCTTTTGCTTTGAGTCTCACGGCCTCCCCCGGGTCGGGGGAGCCCGAGAGACTCAAAGCGAAAGCCACTGCAATTATAAATACAATGTTGTTGTATTTATGATTTCCATGGTTTTCTAACCACGGCAATCATAAATACAAAAACGTTCTATTTATAAAAGCACTTCTCCGCTCTCCGGCACTAATGAAGCAAAAGCCGCTGTAATAAAAGCTACCAGCAGGTGGCTTTTTCTTCATTAGTGCCACGGGGGGAGAGATTCACTCAAGCACAGGAGGCTTGTCTATTTCACAAACTGGATGCCTTCTAGTGCTTCATATTAAGGAGTGGAGTGGCGCCCCAGCGGTTCAACATGAGGTCCTGTGATGTTATTTTTTTTCAAACTTTCTTTATTGAATTTCAACTGGTAAGTACACATAGCAACCCCATTAACAGACTTACGGGAGCCCAGCCCCCCTCCCACCTAACCAAACTCGCATTGTTACAACCAAGTTCACGCCTGCTCTGCTGTGATCAGCCCGTATCTCGCACAGTAAGAAAAAGTTCAAAATAAAAATCATTTCAAGTACTCTAGCAGACCACCACTGCACATGTCTTTATGTATATTCATGGCACAGAGAAGAATAAAAGGTGTGCCCTCCTATATATGCTCTGGGGTAGATGCAGGGGTTTGAGAAGCCGAGGCGTTGTCCATCAGGTATTGTCTGAATGGGGGCCAGTAATCAAATGGGCGGCTGGTGGGGAGGGAAGGGTGGAGGCGTATCTAGTTTCTCTCTGTTCAGACTGACTCACGGTTTCCTGCCACTTCAGGAGTGTGGGGGGGGAGATGCAACCCCCTCACACTCCAAGTTCTGGCTACCAAGTATCTGGCCACCACTGAAGACATGCCCAACAGTCTTTATTCAGTGTGGCTGCTTCCTTCGATCAGGGCTAAGAGCCAGAGCTTCGGGAGTACTCTCTCGTCGAGGACAGCATACTTATTATTGCATCTTCTACTTCTTTCCAAAAAGGTCTAATGCGGGGGCAGCACCAAGCAACATGGTAGAAATGTGCCGCTTGCTTCCCACACCTCTTACAGTTCGAAGAACTATCAGGGAAGAATCTACTTGGGGCTGCGGGGGGAGTAGTAAATCTGATGGAGGAATTTACAGTGGATCAACCTATATCGGGAGTTTAGATATATGTAGCGAGACTGGATATAGATGGATTTCTACTGGTCATCGCTCCATGATTCCCCAAGGTCTGTTTCCCATGCTTCTTTGCATCTTTGGTTCTGAATGCTGTGCCAGTTTCTAATCAGTTTATAAATTGTGGATACTAGTTTCCGGGGGGACAGAGGTTTTGTGATCTAACACTGGGCAGGATGAGGAGTGAGGGCGTGCGGGAACTCGGGCCACTTATTTTTCAGAATACCGCTGACCCTGTAGTAGTACAGTAGGGTCAAGGCATTGTGTCCACCATTTATCCTAAGTCCCTCACAGTTCACAAAAAGGGTGCCCTGAACCATATCGCCAAAAGTGTCCGAAAGTGATCTTTGAAGGATTTTTCATGTGTCAACGGGGTCCCGACAATGTTGGATTTGTAGGTAGATAGTATGGGGAGGAGTCTAGTAGGCGCCCTAACTCGACCCAAGCTCTGCAGGTTATAGCCAGTGGTTGAATCTCACCCCTGGGGGTGCTCTCGCAGATACCCCATAATAGGCCCATCAAATCATCCAGAGCACTTATTGCTCTAGCCAGGGGGGAGTGAGGCGATTCTGGACTCGGGGCAGCCCACCCCACAATGTATTGTGTCTGGGCAGCTAGATAGTAGAGATACATGTCTGGGTACTCGAGGCCGCCTTGTTCATAGGGCCTCGTAAGAGTGATGTAAGCTATTTTTGGCTGTTTCCCGGCCCAAACCAGCCTTGTCATCTTCCGGACCCAGGACCAGTATTCTGCAGGGGGCCACAAGTGCACGTTGCTAATTATGTACTGCTGTTTAGGAAGAACTACCATCTTCGCTAGTGCGATGCAGGCTGCCTGGGATATGGGAAGGAACATCTACGACTACCTTCTGTTCCAGAGTTTCTAATACATGTATGTAGTTGTCCCTGTACAGGATTTCTTGTGTGGTGGATATTACAATGCCCAAAAATCGTATCTTCACCAGAACCTGTCGCCCAAATCTGTCTGATGTACGCTGGGGTTTAAGGGGAGTACCTCAGACTTGGTCCAGTTGATTCCGAGTCCAGACAGTTCCCCAAATCTGACCACCTCTTGTGTTAGGGGAGTGAGATTCTGCAGTGGGTGTTTAACATACAGAAGTATATCTGCGTATAAGGACATGATGGCTAGGTGTGCACCCAAGCGAACACCTCTGTGTGGTGTATATAGCCGCTCTAGGGACGGTATACAGTATTTTGACCCACCATACATATATGCTAGCCCAAACCCGATCGCCTGAGGACCTCGAAGAGAAAAGGCCATTCAGCCGAATCGAAGGCCTTCTCCACATCGAGAGCGGCCACCGCTATTGGTACAGCTGGGTTTACATTATGCATGAGAGTGAAAAGATGTCGCAGATTATATTGGGTAGAGCGGCCGGGGATGTGAGGAAGGATACGTGCAGTAAGAATTTTGGCTAGTATCTTATTGTCGGTGTTGATGAAGGACAACGTCCTATAAGAGGATAATTGCAGAGGATCTTACCCCGACTTAAGGAGCACAGACACAAGGGCCGATCTAGTAGTCTCCGGGAGAGAACCAGTGGAGAAGCCATGCTCCTACATTGCCAGGAGGTGGGGTATTACCAATTTCTCGTATGCCTTATAAAATTCGGCTGTTATCCCGTCCAGTCTGGGTGCTTTCCCATTATAGAGTGATTTTATGGCTTCCCCGATTTCCTCTTCGGTGATACGGTCGTTTAGAGAGCCTCCCTGGTCCCGGTCCAACCAGCCCAGGGCAACCTCATCCAGGTACTGTGTTAACTCATCGTGGCCAGGGCGCGGCGTATATAGTCTGGCGTAATATGCTCAGAATGTGTCGTTGATCCCCTGCAAGTCCCTAACCAGGATCCCGTCGGGACGCTCAATCTCGGCTATGCCCATGGGCTGCCGCTCATTCTTGGTAGCCCATGCTAGGGTTCTGCTTGGGCGGTCCCCTTCCCCATATTGTATTGCCACGATTGGATCCCCCATGCATCGTTCCTCGCACATGGCCATTTAATAGAGTTCTGCCCTCAGAGATTGCAGTTTGCGCCCGATTGCGTCGCTATCCGCAGATCCATGCCTATTTTCTCCGTCCCTGATCTTATCTTCTAGTATGCGCATGGACCTACGGATAGTTATAAGCACCCCTCCCTCTCTATAGATACAACACCCCCTCAGATAAGCCTTAAACGCCTCCCATATTGTGACCTGGTCAGGGACTGAGCCAACATTGGCAGTAAACTACGTCTGTATGTCTTGACCTATCTCCGATCGGAAAGCCACATCTTCGATGGCAGACGCCCTGAATCTCCAGCGGAGGCAGGATGGTGGGCTCTCCACAGGCATGAATCTGAGGAGGATGCGGGAGTGGTCGGATAGTGCGCGAGAGAGTATAGTCAGCTCTGTCGCGGCTCGGAGTATAGAGGGGGAGGCCATTATATAGTCAATCCTAGACAAGCTGCCGTGTACTCCCCAAAAAAAAGGTATATTCCCTGACACCTGGGTGTTGGGGCGCCATACATCACCCAGATCGCGATATCGGGATATGGAAGACCAAGCCTTTGCTGCAGCGGTAGGTATGATTGACAGGTAGTGGATCTGTCCTCGTCAAGCGTAAGGTCCATGTCGGAATTGCCGGACCATATAATCCCGTACCCAGGGAACATATGTATGTGCTTGGCACATTTATGAAAGAACTCCCGAGAGTCAGCATTGGGAGCATATACATTTATCAGAAGGAGTTTGGCGCCAAGTAGTTCCCCCGCTAGCATTACGAATCTGCCTTCATTGTCTGCAATTTGTCTGTGCAGTCTGTATTATAGGAAAAAAAAGAAAATATATATATATATATATATATATATATATATATATATATATATATATATAAAATACTGCTTCAAGGTCATCGCAGGATGGGATACTTCCAGTGGTTCGAACAGAGGACCGGTAAGTTGGTTTGAGCCCAAAAGGCGACCGGCCATGCCCCTGGAGTGCGATGTAAAAGATGATTTGTATCTGTGGATACCCCATCCCGCAAGCTTAGGTAAAGGGGTCCCTTTTGCAAGATGCGTCTCTTGCAAGCATAATATGCTTATCCCATGATTTCTACAGTAATTTGTAATTAAACGTGTTTTCTTGGCATTAGTGAGTTAGTGAAACCTCTTATGTTCCAAGACACTAAAGCTATTGCTTTCCCCCTCTGACCACCTAACTTGTGTGCAGCCATGGCATTTGCGATACTTTAATGGCAGGGAGTATGTTCAGGTCTGTACGAGCATAGGTCGAAGGTCGTGGCGTAGTTGTGCGAGTTGGCCCATTGCAGACTGCGTGCGTTGTCCTGGGCCCTTGGAACGCCAGTGTACTTATTAACAACAAACAAAGCCACCCCAAACTTAGTAGCCTCCCACACCTGTCCCACCCACGCCAGAAACTATAACCTACCGGCTCCCTTAACCCACCCCCAAATCCAACCAGCTCCATAAACTCAATGAAACGATCCGCAGTGTCTGCAGAACCTGGAGCGCTAAAGGCAGCCAACCTGCTCCTAATGGTCAAGGCCACGGGATACTTTCTCTCTGAAGCCCATTCTAAAGACGGGGTATACCGTCACGGATTTGTTTGATCATAACCGCTGGGGTCATCATGCTGCATAGACCCTAAGGGTTGGGCGGTGAGCGCCTTGGTGAGCCCCCTGGATCCGGGATGTTAGAGGCAAAGCACTCCGCAGCCTCTGGTGAGGTGAAAAAGACAGTGGATCCGTTGTACTGCACGCAGAGCTTAGCCGGGTACAGCATGGCATACTTGATACCTTTCTTTCCAAGGGTGTTTTTGATGGATTGAAATTTTTTTGTTGCTCCTGAACCACTGGGCTGAAATCGGGAAACAGGCGAATAATGGAGGAGCCCCACTGCAGCTCACCCTTTTCCCTGGCAGAACAGAGAATAATGTCCCGGTCCCGGTAACTGAAAATCTTAGCTATGATCAGGCGCTCTGGGGCACCGGTAGAGGGTCTCGCCCCCAGTGCCCGAAGAGCCCTCTCCACCATAAACATAGATGTTACTGGAGGGTGACCCAGGATATCCATCAGGAGGGACTCCGTGAACTTCTCCATGTTCTCGATGGCTGTCAATTCCAGAACACCAAGTATGCGTATATTGTTCCGCCTGGACCGTCCCGCCAAATCATCGTTTTTGGCCATTACTTTCTTCACGGCTTGTTGAAGTTCCGCCATCTCCCGCTGCAGCGTGGCAACCTTGTCCTCACCCTCCCCTATTCGCTGCTCTGCCTCAGCCATCAATTTGTATAGCAGAAGTGTCGACTTTGCATGTCAATGCGTCTATTTTAACACCAATACTATCAGTGCTGCTTTTTAAGGCCAACAGTGTTTGATTCAGGGCAACAGCATCGATCTGAACAGTCTCTTGGCTTGAACGGGGGGTGGGGGTTGACGTAGACTGGTCGGATCGGGCAAATAGGTCCATCTTGGCTTGCTTTTTTTGGTTCCCCATGCTGAGATTGAGTGAGTGAGGAGTTGTAGTATTAACGTCAGCCGGGTTCAAGGAGACCATGCACCGCACTGGGGTGGGGTGCACAGATGTAGAAATTTTTAGCACTGCTCTCCCGAATCAGGTTAGTATGCAAGTCAGCTGAGTAGACTCTCAGGTTGGAGCGACAGAGACTACCCCTCAATCCCCGTTCCCGCGCCGTACGTTCGGTCTGGCGTTGTTGGCTGCAGTGGTAGCGTGGGTCCTGGTATGAAAAGTCAATGGGGACTACTGTCACAGTTCAGATTAGCTTGGCTGGGAGAGGACAGCAGGGGTACTCGCACTGGTTATCAGGTTGAGTGAAGTGCATTGATGAAGGAAAAAAGTGGCTGCCAGGACAAGGGATGTAAAGCATAGGGGGGGCACTATGAGGGTGCAGGCTTACGAGTTGCCAGGGATGGTTTCCGACCCACCAGTCCTGGAGGAGCAGGTACACCACTCCTGCAATGAAGATAGGTGCCCATCCCCGGGTCCACAGCAATACTTTCCAATGGGGACCTCTGATGATCAGGCACTTAGGGGGATCAGTGCCCGCACTGGATTCGTTCCTACGGGTCCAGGACCACAATGCTGCAAAGGTGCAGAAGCACTGGGTGGAATAAATTGTTAATGGGAGCCACAGACGTTGGCTGGAGAGGAGGGGGGGGCACGCAACGGGGGTCCCGGGGCTCAGTCTGGATTTACAGATTGGAGGTCAATGCAAAACCCCCTTGCACTCCTTAGCGCAACAGACTTGCAAAAGTGAAGATGCCGGTGTCCCACGGAGAGACTCATCCACCAGTCTCCGCGTGCAGGGTTGTTCTGTTGCCGCCGGGTCAGGTGCCAGTTGCAGCCCCCTGGGCCCCATGGTCCTGCTGATACAGAGGCACAAGCAGGCACAGCCAAGCGAGGTACAGCGCCGGATATAGCAGACCAGGTTTAAGCGTCAAGTTGGGGCAGGGACAGCACCAGGATAATCAGGGGCCAATGCCAGTCCAGTCACCCAAGACCTACAACCTCGACCGCTTTCCACAGGCCCGGCCAGTGCAGGGCGCACCGGGACAGAGGGGTCTCAGCTCCTATCAGCAATTCACAGGACGAGATTCCAGAGACACGGACATCCCCAACTCGGGTCCGAGCCAAGCCCAGCTAGCTGTGGCGCCTCCAGCAGAGCGGGTCACAGGTCTCCTCTGGCTCACAGCCCGCAGCTGTCCACAATCGGATCGGGGCCGCCAGCGGAACGCCACCAAACGCCAGGTGAGTGCTCCCTCCCCCACCGCCACTCCAACATGTCCAACGAGGTCGCTGCTGGAAGTCGCAGCGATTCACCTCACTCCGTCCCTCGTTCAGGCACAAAGTTAGTTCAGACTGTGCCCCAGGAGTACAGACGAAACACGATATCCAAGTTAGAAATGAACGGGCATATTCAGAGCAGGATTTTTAACAGGATATCAGAACCTCAAGCGAGCTTCTCAGGCAGCGGCCATCTTAGCTAGCCGCGTAACAGCACGCCCCTAGGTCCTGTGATGGTTTGAAGCTGTGATACTGATGGTTTGATGTGTGGCTCGACAAGGCTGCGACTCGATGCAAGGCCAGTTTGAGACGTTGGTAACCACTGCTTCAAGGTCATCGCAGGATGGGATACTTCCAGTGGTTCGAACAGAGGACCGGTAAATTGGTTTGAGCCCAAAAGGCGACCGGCTCCATTTGGTTTGATGCAGTGGTGAGCTGGTCCGAAGGTGCCATAGCAGCAGTACGAAGGTCAAGAGTGCAAAAAGCAGTACTAGAGGGTGCGTTAGTTCCAAGGGTGTCCAACGTGGTTAGTAGAAGACTTTAAGTAGTTAGACAGTGAAAAACAGGCATCCTGGCTTTTCTGTCTCTCAGATGCATACAGTCCCAATCAAGGGTCTCAGGAGTTCTTGTTCTGCCAACATGGCTGGAAAACACTTGCAGAAGTCCTTCACCACCAGTCAGCCCCTGGGTACGAGTGTAGCTGGCAGGGGCAAATAACTTGCTCCAGCAGCAGGCCCCCCCCCACCCCCACCCCATGTATCCTGAGAGTGGGTAGGAAGCAGAGATTGCCTCTGCCTTGGAACACTCGATCTTCACATCAGGGCTTTGATTAGGACTACTCTTCCAAAAGAGGTCCAAATGAATGCGGAGCACTTTCTGCTAAAGGAAGTGTACGAGACAGGCTGGAAGGAGAGCTGCAGAGAAAAACAAGATGGTGGAATCCTCCCCCCAACTGTGCACAATACCCCGCTGGTGTCTACACTATCCCTTCCCCCTTCACAAACCATCAGCAGCAAAAGCCCTCTGCAACACCCTGGTGTGAAGCTCATCCTTTTGTTTAGGGTGAATTTGGTTTCCCAGGATCAAACGAGAGGCTGCTCTCCCTGGTTATTGCTTCCTGGTTGCAGCAAAGAGCCAGTTTACAGTGAATACACAGATTGTCCAGGGCTATTCCGGACTCTCAGTGTTGGCACAGATCAGGTGTGGCTTTAATAATTAAGTGAATTACTAGCCAGTATATTCCAAACTCGGATGTGGCTTATGCTTAAAGCTTAAACTGGCACCAGGATGGTAGATCATCTTAATTATGTGGTGTGGACAAGATGTGCATATTTTAAACGGTTCATAGTCATAATACCGAACTTAAAAATCTCGAAAAAAAAATCTCGAAAAAAAATATCTAATTCTTTTTTATGACGTTTTTTTTTTAAATGGGGGGGTTCCCTCTCCCAACCCCCCTTTTTTATATTTTTTTTATTTTAACACTTTTTTTTAACTTACCTGACCCCAAAAACACAAATAAATAAATAATTCGATATTTTTTTTTTCGAGATTTTTGTAATTCGATATTATTTTTTCAGCCTTTTGACTGACCACCATTTTAAACGCAGCCTCTTCAGTGACTTGGCTGTCACTACAGACGTCAAAGGGGCACCTTCTGTGCAACGGAAGAGCAGTGCTGCAGATCAGGATGATGAAACGATGCACAGGTGTACATTATGCTTTTGGCTTGAACCTTTACAAAAGCAGGGTCTGGTTAGCAGAACACCCTCCGAGACAGAATCACACACATCATTTTATTAATAAAAAAAAAAACTGCCAGGGCTCCTGCACCCTTGGCATGTGGAAATTACACCAACTTCCAAAATTGTCCCCACTCTAAACAACCACAAACTCTGCCCTACGTCAAAGATTTTGAAACCCTGTGTTCCTCCAATCACCTACAACCATCTTCCTCCAGCCACATCCAATATCCGCGTCCGTTGTCTCTCCAGCACTTACTTCAGACTTCCACATCCATTAAAAGAGAGCCAGGGTTTATAAAGCACTGTAACCCCTTTCCCTGAGATGTACTCGCTGTGTGGGGCCTGCAGTCGAGTTGTCAAATTAGTAAGGTATTAGGATTGGTAAAGCTCATCTGAAATCACTGGAGACCTGTGGGGCTAGGACAAACTCACAGAAAAATGTGGCACCACTTGATTTCAAGATCCCAGCACTGGTGTCCACACAAACTGACTCTACCTTGCTTGTATTTGTAGAAACCAGGAACAGATTTATTACAGGAAGAGGAGTAAACTCCGACCAGCAAGATACATTAGACACACTGGACTAGCTAGGCACACCCACTGGCATGGAACCAGGGGTCTGGGGAGTACCCTTGGATGCAAGGAGCAAGGATAGGTTACCAAGGGAGAAAGGGAGGGTTGGAGAGGGAGTGGATGAGGAGGCTGGTAGAGATGGTGATGGGGGGGGGGAAGAGAGAGGGGCACAGAGACACACAGGGAGACAGACAGACTGGAGGGTAGGGGGGCGCCAGGGCAGAGAGAAGAAAGAACAGTTTGGTGAGAGGGGGAAAATTAAGGGAACTTGGAACAAGGGTACCTTAGATAGGAGACCTCTCTGCCATAGACCCCCTCAGTCAGCACACACAGCCAACAAGAAAGAAAACCCCTAGCCTTCTCTCCACAGGCTTTTATAAGGCTGTTCCCACACACTGCAAGTATTGCCAGGGTCGTTTCCTAGGGAGATGGGATGCAGAGTGCAACACACACTTTCAGGTATTCTGTGCAATTCACAGGTCAGGGGAGTTGGCAGTTTGAGTCCAGAGGGGATGTTAATTGTAGGGTATTGGGAGATGAAATTATTCAGTGCAGGGCAGTTGGGGCTTAAGGGCACTGTCATTGTTGGGTGGGAATATAGGTTCCCAGCAGGAGATAGCTGGGTGACAGGCCAACAGTCACCGGGTAGTGGAGGAGGGTCTCATGGGAGGGGAGTAAAGAATCAGCTTAAGGCGGCAGATTAGACTGGGGCTAGTTTCTGGCGCAAGGGAGCTGCTGAACAGGTTTTCCGATGGGGGAGCCGGCCAGGCGTTTGAGAGGAATGTGAGCCCTTCGTTACTGGCTGTAGGCTGGTTGCCTGGGAGTGGAGTCCCCAAGTGAACAACGTCCAGTGTGCCAGAAGCAAGCAATTACAGGATTATGAAGATACAACATATAGTGATTAGGCAATGTTGGGGAACATGAAAGCACTTGACAGAAATAAACAGCTAGCATAAACACTGTAGGGAATATATAGTCGTATGCAGTGCAAGGTGGAAAATACATTTGGGAAACATGAAAGTCACGCAATACCTTGCTAAAATGAAAACCAACAGTAAACAAGTGATATATGGCTACTGCCATCTCCACAGATCTAAGTGTGTTCCACATGGGGCTTGCAACTGGTCACTGCAAAGGCCTTTGGCGTCTTTGTGAATAGCGTCAGCAGAAAAGATTTACAAGCTGCCCAGTCACTCAGAACTGTTCTCCCTTTTAGGGGTTGATGGTCTGTACTAGAAACACAGCTCATATCTGGTGAGCAGGTGCAAATGTAGTTGAACCCCAGAGCAAACATGGTATATTTGCATAGGATCACATTTTTATCATGCTGAAAAGCATATCTTAAAGGGAAAGGAATCTTCCAACACAATGTGTGAAGCTCGATTCAGAGGGCTGCTGTAAACATTTTTTAAGAGCCATTGCCCTTTGTACTAGAACCACAACATTGCGATCAATTGAAGGTAGGTGCATTTTAATCAGTGGGTTTGGCCCTAGGAGATCTAAAATACAAATATCTTGGCTTGTTACTATGCGACAGTCCACTACCTTAGGACTGGTATGCCTCCAACAAGCCCATCATCCTCTAGCGTGGAGAGATAAAGGATCCCTTTGTGACCAAATTTATGGCAATTTAGTTAGGCAGGGGCCATCACCCCATACTGGTTAGAGCAAAGTGTGGAGTAGTGGCAGAAAGGGAAAATTACTTACCGTAATGCTCCCATGGATTCTTCTCCCGCAGATTCCTCATACGATAGCTCTCCTCACCCTGCTATGCCGTTTGGAAACTTTTCCACAGGGGGGCATACTGGACCTTGACTCAGCCATCAATCCGTCTTGCTCGATAGTCAGCGTAGGACGTGACATCAGGCATTGTATAAATACCACGTCACTACACCCCATGCTTCAGTCCGCTGGGGAAACAACCGGAAAGGCTAACCAGCCTATGAAAAACGTAACACAGGGAGATACCACAGAATAGGGTATATGTCCCTAACAGCAACTCCTCTCTGTAGTGCTGTAGAAGCCAAAACCCCTCTAGTCGAGTGTGCCCTGATGCTGGTAGGACGCTCCCTGCCCACCGACTGATAACATTCAGTTATGCACAGAATATTCCAACGAGACAGGGTCTGCTTTGTCACAGCCAAAACTTTACGGGACAAAGAAAGGGCCAGGAATAACTTCAGTCTTCCAAAACTCAGATGTTACAGCGACATAGAAGCTTAAGGCTCTTTTGGGATCAAGACGGTGGAACCGATCTTCCTCTTCTGATGGGTTTGGTGGAGGGTAAAAGACAGGTAAATCAATGGACTGAGAAGGGTGAAACTCAGGATACTTTAGGGAGGAATCCAGGCCTCACATTAAGAGAGTTTCGTCTGAAAAAAAACATAGAAACTGAGGTTTGCAGCACAATACCCGCAACTCACTAACCCCCTGGCTGAAGTGATTGCAACGTAGAAGGCTGTTATAAAGTACAGCAGCCTTAAGGGACATTAATGCACGGGCTGGAATTGAGCCACCTTCAAGCATATCAGGACTAGATGAAGATCCCAATCTGGGACAACAAAAGGGATTGCCAGACACTTATTGAGAAGGCCATTCAGGAATTGGGCCATCGGAATTGTGAAGAAAGAACCCTGATCCGGGGACCTTTTGAACATAGACTAGGCCGCCAAATATCCTTTGACTGTGGTAACCTGAAGGCCCGCCGAGGCCAGTGACAGAGGGAACTCCATTACTGTAGTGGTGGGGCGAGCGACTGGGTCAATCCTGCGTTCTCTGTGCCATGCCTCAAATCTTCTCCACCTGCACGCATACAGAGATCTTGTAGATGGCCTGCATGAGTACCTCCTCAGAGAGGTCCCAGTCATCATACCTCATCCTCAAGAGCCATGCATGTTTGCTGAGGGAATCCAAGGCCAGGTGAAAAAGAACAAGTTACTTTCTTACCTGGTAACTTTCTTTCGATGGGATGGTCCGACGACGTATTCCATATCTATGACAGGTAATGTCCACAGCTGTGCTGCTTCGGAAAATCTTTGGCGTCTGCGTCCTGCTTCGATGATGTCGATGCGCCGTCGCCGACGTCACCCGATGTGATAAGTAGGACGCACGACGCCCATAGCCTCAGTTATAGTTTTTTCCCCAGAACGTGTGCCACCAGTTTTCTGCCAGTCAGACACACAAGGCCTTGCGGAACGCAAGCTGCAATCGCAAAAGAAATTCTGCAGCGGGGAAGGCAGGGAGGGAGCGATATGGAATACGTCGTCGACCATCCCATCGAAAGAACGTTACCAGTTAAGAAAGTAACTTGTTCTTCGAGGGGATTGGGTCCTCCGACGTATTCCATATCTATGACAGACTCCCAAAGCAGTACCAAGCAAGGAGGTGGGAAAGAATTTAGAATACAAATTTAGCATGCCCAATCAAATTGCGGAATAGAGAACTGCCTTGCCAAAGGCCAGATCCTATCCTCTGATGGAATCGAGGGAGTAGTGACGTACAAAAGTATGTACTGAAGCCCAGGTGGCTGCATCATAGATGTGACGAATAGGAACTCCCCTCTGCAGAGCAGTAGACGCAGCCACTCCTCTGGTAGAATGGGCCCGCAAGCCAGCCGGAGGAGGATCCTTACCCGCCAAACGGTAACACTCGGAGATAGCTAAAATAATCCAACATCTTTCCAGCGTAACCAATGAGAAGTTGATCCTCCACTCTGACCCGGGACATGCGCGAAATATAAAAGCTCTAACGCTCTCCTAGGATCAAGCCTATGGAGCCTCTCCTCTTCCTTACCAGGATGTGGAGGAGGATAGAACGCCGGAAGAACAACCTTCTGGCTCAAATGAAATTCCGAAACCACCTTCGGAAGAAAAGAAGGACAACCTCTAAGGACAACCCTGTCTTTATGAAACACGGTGAAGGGTGGCTTAACTGAAAGTGCCTGTAACTAGTAACCGCAACCAAAAACACAGTTTTCAGAGTGAACAGCCTCAAAGGGCAAGAATGTAAAGGCTCAAACGGAGCACCCATAAGAAACTTAAGAACAAGGTTCAAATCCCAACCTGGCACCAGAAAAGGTGACGGAGGGAACACATTAGTGAGCCCTTTCAAAAACTGCGAAATTAAAGGAATTTTAAAATAGCAACACTCTTCAGACGAGCGCTTAAATATGGACAGCGCCGCCAGGTAACCTTTAATGGTCCCCACGTGCAAGCCCCTGTGGGCCAAAGAAAGCAAAAAAGACAGACCCATGGGAATGTCACATTCAAAAGCATCCACATTCTGAACTCTGCACCAGTCGCAGAACATTCTCCAACGGCAACGGTACAGAGACTTAGTTGCCGGCCGCTTGGCCGAGAGCAACACCTCCATCACGTCTTCAGGGAGGTCCCAATCCTTCTACCTCAACCTTTCAGAAGCCAAGCGTGAAGGTTGAGGGATCTGACCTCTGGATGGAGAACCTGACCCCCCTCCCGTGAGAGCAGATCGTCTCGGTAGGGAAGACGATGTGGAGGGCAGATGGACAAGTCTACAAGGTCCGGGTACCACGTCCTCCGGGCCCACGCCTGAGCAACGAGGATCATTCAGGAACCGAACCTCCGTAACCTCCGCAGCACTTGCGGGATGACGGGGACTGGAGGAAATGCGTACAGCAGTGGGACAGACCACTCCACCATGAACGCGTCTCCTAAGGCTCCTTTTGGAGGAAATTCCCGCAAACAAAACCTTTCGCACTTCCGGTTGTCACTGGAGGCGAAGAGATCCACTTGAGGGGTCCCCCAAAGGGCGAAGATCTCCAGGAGAATCTCCTGAGCCAGCTCCCACTCGTGAGAGATCGAGCTCTGCCTGCTCAGAGCATCCGCCGTCTCGTTGTCGTCTCCGGCCAGATGAACAGCCGAGATCGAAACTTCCTGCTGGATGGCCCAGAATTCGAGCTGCATCGCCTCCCTGCACAACGGAAGTGACCCTGCCCCCCCCCTTTTGTTGAGGTAGTGCATGGCCACCGTGTTGTCTGTTAGAATCAGGACACTCTTTCCGCGCACAGTCGGCAGAAAAGCCTTCAGGGCTAGCCTGACGGCCCACAGCTCCAACAGATTGATATGGAGTCTGGACTCTGACGGAGACCAACGACCGCTGACTGTCAACTCGTTGGCATATCCCGTGAGGGATGTGTCCGTCACGATCGTCACCTCCGGCCAGGGCAGCCAAAATGGGGCCCCCTTCATCAGAGTGCCCTCGACGGCCCACCACAGAAGGTCCCGGGCCACCGAGGGCAGCACCTGAACAGGCTCCGACAGCCAGCCGGAGGACTGAGACCACTGGAGCTTGAGTGCCCACTGCAAAGATCTCATCCGCAGACGAGCCTCTGGCACCATCAGAATGCAGGATGCCATGAGGCCGAGCAGTCTCAAGAACTCGGACGCTGGGAGATCCTGGGCAAAATGAAACTTGTGCACCATCTGCTGAATGTGAAGAGCCCTCACCTGAGGAGGAAAACACTGCCCCAGGGACGTGTCGAGCACTGCTCCGATGTACTGGAGCCGCTGCGTTGGTGTCAAATGGGACTTCTTTAAATTGACGGAGAAGCCCAGCCTGTGAAGGGAGTGGCAGGTGACGGACAGATGATCCAGGATTTGCTCGGGAGAGCTCCCCCTGATCAACCAATCGTCCAGGTAGGGGTAGATGTGAGTCTCCCCCCCCCCTTTCCTGAGATGCGCTGCCACCACCACGAGCTTGGTGAAAAACCTCGGGGGGGGGGGGGGGAGGTCAATCCGAATGGCAGGACCCGAAACTGAAAGTGCGAGTCGCCAACCGCGAACCTCAGGTACTTCTTGTGCTTGGGATGGAACAGCACATGGAAGTAAGCATCCTTGAGGTCGAGAGACACCAACCAGTCCTGAAGTTGAAAGGCCTGGAGGACTTGAAAGAGTCACCATCTTGAACTTGTCCTTCCTGAGGAGTTTGTTCAAACCGCGCAAGTCCATGATGGGTCTCAATCGCCCGTCTTTCTTCGATATCAAAAAATAAGGGGAATACCATCCCTTGTTCCTCTCCGCCGCAGGCACCAGTTCTATGGCGCCTTACTCCAGTAGGGCTTGAATTTCCTGCGCAAGGAGCGGATCCGGACTCTTCAAAGAGAGGCTCCTTGGTGGATTGTCGTGAGGCCTCTGCCGATAAGGAAGACAGTAGCCGTGGGTTATGATCTCCAGAACCCACACATCCGAAGTAATGGCTTGCCACTCTACAAGATGCTGCGCCAGCCTTCCCCCAACCGGAAAACCATGGGACCTGGCCTCATGACTGAGTGGTAGCGGCTGTGGCGTTGCCCGAGGGCAAAGAGGCAGCTGCCCGAGCGGCCGTGGCACCTCGAGTACCTTTATTTCCACCTCTGGCACTCTTACGATGGCCTCTTTGACTGCTAGCTCCCCTTGCTTTACTGAAGGAGTAATAGCGAAAGGAACCTCCCCTCCATTGCTGTCCCTTAGGACGAAAAGACAGAGGTTGGCGAACTGCAGCACCCAACGACTTCGCTGCAGCTTTGGAGGTCTGCAACCTCTCAAGGCTCTCGTCAGCCTTGCTGCCAAAAAGGTGTTCACCGTCAAAGGGCATGTTGAGGAGCCGGGACTGCACATCAGGAGCGAACCCAGACTTCCGCAACCACGCAAACCGGCGCATTACGGTGCTCGCCGCTATGGACCGGCTGACACAATCAGCCAAGTCCAAACCCGACTGAACAGCCTCACACATGGCATCCTTGCCATCCTGAACCATAGCAAGGAAACCATCCCATTCGTCCCATTCGGGAATATGTTCAGCCGCTAATGCAACACAGTTCCACAGAGTGTGTGTGAAACGAGACAAGGCACATATGGAGTTGGCCGCCTGAAGCGCCATACAACCCCGAAGAAAACACTTTCTTCGCCCAGCCGTCAAAACGTTTGTTGTCCCTATCCGGAGGGATGGTAGGATACGACGCCTGATTTGCCGGGGCCGTAGCTGCCTGCACCACCAAACTCTCCGGAGTGGGGTGCCTAGACAAGTAGCAGGGGTCGCCACTGGCTGGACGGAATTTTCACGACAAAGACTTGCCCACTGCCGGGAGACTCTCCGGAGCAGTCCAAGCCGCCGCCACCCTTCTCTGCAGAGCCATAAGAAAAGGCAAAACCGGGTCAGTGGGGGGACCGAGATCAAGGATGTCCGTGAGATCATCCTGAACGAACTCCCCTGGGGGAGCTGACCAACCCAAGTACTCAGTGACCCGAGACATAAGGTGCCGATATGAAGAACCGGCATGAGTGCCAGGCTCCGGCCTACAAAACTCCACCTCTGGAGAGGTGTCCAGTCCACTGGCATCATGCAGCGACTGCCGCAGGTCATCAAACTGGCTATGGCCCGAGATAAGGTCATCGGGAACCGGAACCAAGCCGCCATCAGAGCCTTCATCACCCTCTGAAATGTACTCCAGGCGGGGAGAGGAAGACTTCTGGGGACCAAAGCAGTGCCTGACCTTAGCCAGAGCCTTTCTAGGGGCAAACCCCGTGCCATGGGGCCTCTCCGACACCACCGCCTCGAAAGGCACCGAGGGCGCCGAACGAGTCGGCGTCGACAGAAAAGGCGTCGAGCAAATCGGCGTCGACGTCAACTGCAGCACCGCCAGCATCGGCGGCGTCGACACAGGCCTCGAAGCCGGAGCTCCGAGCAGGTCTCTCGACAACCTAGGCGCCGACGACCCCCTCAGAGGCGGAGCCTCGAGAGAAATTGTTGACGACCTCGGCGCCAACATCTTCTTCGAAGACGGCACAGGATCACGCGGTCTTGAGCGCGTTGAGGACCGGGACCTGGAACGGGCATGGCGAGAACGGCTACCCTTGTCCGAGCGGGACCTCTGCCGACCACCCGAGCCCGAAGGCGTACGAGCGGTGTCTCTCGACCGGTGCCGACCGACCCCACTTGGAGGCGCGGACGGACCGGTGCCCTGTGATTCAAGAATCGCTAGCATCTGCTTCCCGAAGGAAGCCCATTCCTCCGGTGTCGCTTGCATGGAGGGATAAGCGACCCGCCGATGGGCGGAGTCCTCAGAAGAGGACGGGGAAGGTGACCTATGCCAGCGCTTCCGGGAATGCCTCGAAGAGGCGGAGGAGTGGCAAGACCCCTCGAGTCATCCGTCGAAAGCCCCGCCGACCTCGACTTCCGGGGCTTAGACACCCGGCCTACCGACCGCTTCTTCTTGCGTTCCCGCAAGGCCTTTGCCATGAGCGACTGGCAGTCGACACAGTCGTCCGTATCGTGGGCCTCCCCAAGGCAGGCGTCGTGCGAGTCCATGTCCGACATCTTGGACCCACAGTCCTCGCATTTCTTGAAGCCCGGACGTGGGGTTGAAGGTTAAGAAGACATCGCCACGAACAGGTTTGCACAACAAACCGAACAGGTTCAACGAACCGAGAATTGAAAACAGCAAACTCTGAGTCGAGGCGTACCGAGATTCACGAAGCGAACACGTTCGTGGAAAAAACGGAACTGAGGCTATGGGCATCGTGCGTCCTACTTATCACATCGGGTGACGTCGGCCGTCGGAGGAGGTCCTCGGGGACGGCGCATCGATGTCATGGACGCAGACGCCAAAGATTTTCCCGAAGCAGCACAGCTGTGGACATTACCTGTCATAGATATGGAATACGTCGGAGAACCCAATCCCCTCGAACCCAACCTTTCAACTGGGTTAGGCGATGCTGAGGCCGAAGCAACTTGTGAGGCGGACAAATCCAAGAGATCGGTACCACATTCTCCTCGCCCAGTCCTGGGCAATCAAGATCATGGTCGCTCGAAATCTCCTCAACCTCCTGAGAACCCATGGAATGACGGGAATCGGGGGAAAGGCGTAGTGGAGAGGGAAGGTCCAATCCACCAGAAATGCCTCCCCCAGTGCGTGTTTCGCTGGGAATTCCCTCAAGCAAAACTGTCTGCACTTCCTGTTGGACTCTGTGGCAAACTGATCCACCGCTGAGGTACCCAGGAGAGAGAAGACCTCTTCTAGCACTTCCTGGCACATTTCCCACTCGTGTGAGACCATGCTCTGCCTGCTCAGAGCATCCGCCAAGACATTCTCCGACCCCGCCAGATGAAGTGCCAAGTCCTGAGATCCGGTTCTACAGCGACCAGAACCGCAGCTGCATCGCCTCTCTGCCGAGGGGAATGGAGAGCACGCCGCCTTGCTTGTTCAGGAAGTGCATGACCACTGTTTGACGGTCAGCATCAGGCCATGCTTCCCCTTGAGAGACTGAGTGAAAGCCCTCAGGGCTAGCTCGATGCCTGTTGATATGCCATCTGGCTTCCGTAGTTGACCAAACACCGCTCACCATTCACCTGCAATTCCTCGCCGTGAGCATCCCAAACCTTCAGAGACGCACCCGTGACCACACGGGCAAGGGTTCCCCTGCCGTAAGGTTGCTGTGGTTGTCCCACCAGTCTACACAGTATAGTGAGCGAGCGTTGTGGGGGAAACCCCTGCATTTTTGCATCGGAAATGTACGAACATTTTGTGTTCGTGCATTTCCCATGCAAACATTTACGTCGCTGGAAATGAAGCCGCAGTAATATCACTTAGATCTGAATTGGAGCTGGGGTACCCATGAGAATTCAAGCTCCAATTCAAGCTGAGTTGGAGCTGGCATCACATGAGAATTCAAGCCCAGCCTGTGCAGTAGTAGGCAGGAAGACTTGCCCCGCTGACTTCCCTCAGATAAGCAAGTCACCCAGGTAAGGAAATGCATGTACCCTGGATCGCCTGAGGTACGCTGTGACTACCGCCATATGCTTGGTGAAGACCATTGGAGCTGATAGTGCTCGTCCCCCATGAGGAACCTTAAGAACTTCCTGTGCTTGTATTAGCTCATGCAAATAAGCCTCCTGCAGGTTTATTGACACCAGCCAGTCCTGAAGTTCAGGAACGCGTAGAATTTTTCCCAGTGTCACCATCCTGAATTTATCTTTCCTCAGGAACTTGGTTCAGAGCTATGAGGTCCAGAACGGGACTGAGGCATCCACCTTTCTTGGGCACCGGAAATACCAGCCCAATCCCCCTCTGTTCGGGAGGTATCTCTTCCACAATACCCTTTCACAACAGGGCTCTCAGTTCTTCCTGGAGCTCCTGTCCTGGTTGGATTTGAGGCAGTGGGGGGGGGGGGGGTCTGTCTGGTGGTTTTCTTAAAAAGGACAGACAACAACCCCACCAAATCAACTGCAGGGCCCAGGCATTGGAGGTAATCTCCAACCACTGGGGCCAATGTCCTGCCAACCGTCCACCAACCGTTAAGTCGTGGGATGAGAAATCAAAGTGGTTTAGAGGGCAGAGCTGCCCCCGCTGCTGCCTGCTGGCCTCTAGAAGCCCCTCTGCCCCTTCCGCAACACGAGAAACGCCTCTGCCTGTCCTGCGGGAGCTGCGCCTTTTGCCATACGGAACATACCATCTGTTGCCTCTGCCTCGTGAGGCAAAACTGAAGGCAGGCTTTGCCGGCTGCACAGCTAGGCCCAGCAATTTAGCAGCAATTTTGGACTCTACATTTCTCCAAAGTCATCAGCTTTTTGGCCAAAAAGCAAATCTCTCTCAAAGTGCATGTCCAGTAACCAGTTCTGAACATTTGGGGTGAAGCCAGAGGTTTTTAGGTAGGCCTGTCTCCTCATACCTACTGCTGACCCCATCGAACGGCCAACGCAGTCTGCCAGGTCAGGCGTGTCTGCAACGACTGCTTGGCTACCTCCTTCCCATCCCCCCACCAGCTGTAAAAATCCATCCTGCATTTCCCCTTCACCCACAGATTTTCACAAGCCAAAGGAGTATTTTGCAAATCCACAGGCTATATTGGTGGCTTTGCTGCCAGAAGTAAAAAGCTTCTTGGCCATTGCATCCAACCTTTTTCTTTCCCTATCCGGTATTAGATTGGATGTGGATGCTGCAGGTCTGGTGGTAATTGTGGAGAAGGGTGCAAGGAAAGAAGGGTCTCCTCTTGCCAGCCTATACTTCCCCATGAAATTGGAGTTTACATGGGAGATTGGGCAAGGATGGAGGCTAAGGGGTCTGCTATAGCCGAGTTAAATGGCTTATTATGCTCAACTGCAGGACCTTCGTCCAGAATGTCTGTGAGCTCGTTCTCCTGAAGGGGTACAGCAGAATATTTTAAACCAAGGGTGTATACCACCCTATCAACGAAGATCCTAAATTTCACATTAGTATCCGTGTAGGGCTGAGCCTGTTGGAGCTCAAGGTCTGGAGACGTATCCCAGCCACTGGCATCTTGTAATCAATGGGCTTGAGCCAACAAATTGTTCCATCGTCGCAGTCGGTACCTGTCATGGCCACTAACCAAGGGCCATCACTTTCATCCTCTTAAGGGTTCAAATGGACCCTGTCCTGGCACCTTTGGCGCCAGGCTCACAAGAAAGTGTCCAAAGCAAGTGCACCCAGGCCGGGTAGTGGCCATTGGAAAGCATTGAAGGCACTTGCAGAAGTCTATGGGAGTGGTGAGGTGGGGTCACAAGGCGGAGCTAAAGGGTAGTGGCTGGGGCCAGGCTATTTAAGCCAGCCCCCCAGCATGTAGAGGCTTCGCGTTTAGTCTGCTGTGTTTAGCATAACGCTTACCGCATCAGAAGCTCTTACCAGTTCAGCACACTTCTCATCAGGTCCTGGACATCATCTTCAGCGCGCATCTTACCTGAATCCAGCTATACAGTCGCTCACAGCGCAGCTACTTCAACTCTACCTATGCGACGCACATATTACCTGAATCAGCCACACCATCGCACGAAACACAGCTATCTTCATCTCAGCATCTACAGCGCGCATCTTACCTGTCTCTGCAAATCCATCGCCTGCAGCTCGTCTCATCCTCATCTGTCCGAGCACACCTCCGCACGAGTTTTCCTCTCGTCCAGCATCCTCATGGATATGCCATCTATCAGCCGCTGACAGGTTCTCGGATCGTCACTCTCAATCATCCAACGCCAGGCTATCCCTGCAAGAGAAAAGGAACGCACAAGGTTAGAAACTGCATAAACATTGAATGCTTGGCCGCGCAATACCCAAGCCTTGCGTACCACCTTGAAACCCTACTTGCCTTCTAGTGGAGCCGCTCTCAATTCCCCTTCTGGCACTGTGTGGACTTGCTTCCAACACTGCGACGCAGCGTGACCATCTTCACACCCATTGGGAAAAGGAAATACAAGAATTACGGACAAGAATCATTGGGAAAGACATTGCAAAAGCATACAGACAATCATTGTTACAAACACAGCCGGTCTTGGCCATCACGTATACGGACCAGTGAAGCAACTAGCTCCATCTACAGCGCCCCTGCTGAAGAGAAGCAGGACGGAGAGCTCATGGAGTCGAAGAATCCCAGCCTTGACAGTGGTAAAAAGGAACCATCGCCAACAGTCGGCACTAAGGGTTTCCCTGCGTATGCCGACGGAATGGCTGCCGATGGGACGGTTGTCTGTGCCGATGGGACGGCTTTCACCACTAAGCAAGGCTTTGCTGCCAAAGGCATTTTTCGTGTCTCTGTCGGGGCCGAGCCAGAAGGCATTGATGGTATGGCTAGCGTAATGTTGGGAGCACCGAGTGCCACCTTTGCTGCCAAAGCTTTCTGGTTGGTGCGGGGTAGGTGGCGGAAGAACCACACCACCACTAGCTTGATTTTTAAACATTTCAAGCAGTTCAGTCTTGAAACATTCCCACTCTTCCCAAGTGGTCAGCGCAGTCGAGGGCTTACCTCTTTCAGACGATGTGTTGATGGCGGTGACGCTGCTTCTTTCATGGCGAAGACGAGGAAGAATGGCTTTGAGAGTGTGACCGCTTATTAGTTTTTCAGCGAGGCTTATTCGGGGGTGGGCTCTTCCATCTTGGCCTCGGAAGACCGGACGAGTGACCACAGCAGCTATTTAGAGGGCAGTCGGCGCAAAGAGTTTGCAGCTCTCACGCAAAGGGATTTCAACTGCATTTTCATGCACAACGCACAAGACTGTGTCGCAACTCGCACCCAAGACCCAATAACAAATGTCTTGGGGGTCAGTCATCAACATTTTGGATCTTTTGAAGCCTGAATTCCGATTAGTAGACGTCGAGGTTTCAAAGAAAATACACAGTTATTTGTCCAAAACGTTGAGTTAAGACTTGGAAGTCGTGTTCCTGATGCAGCGTGCAACCGCATGGAAAAAAGGAACTGAAGCATGGGATGTAGTTATGTTATGTTACTTTGCATTTATATAGCGCCTTGTGTACCATTGGTATGGTCTCAAGGCGCTGGTAGGTTGAACGCCCTCGGGAACTGAAGTTCAGGTCAGTAGAGAGAATAGAGTCAAAAGGTGCGTGTGAGCACCGGATGTGTGTGCAGCTGGTGTGGCATTCGTGTGACAGCTGTTTCTTAGCGGTAGGTCTGGAGGTTGAGGGATTAGGAGTATGTGTTCATTCTGGCAGGTTATTATCCAGACCGATTTTGGCTGCGTTAGGCCTGAGGAGAAACGCCTAGGCTGGAGGGTGTGTAACCAGCAGTGTTTAGTTAGAGTGATGGGGAGTATGTGGCAAATGATGGTATGAGAACAGCTATACCGAATGGTGTCATAATATCGCTGTGTTCTATTTGAGTGGTGATGTAAAGAAGAGAGTAAGCGTGGAGATGAGAATATGGTGGATTATTTAGGTGCTTGAGGTCAAGCCTACTCCAACAGTTCTGTGTATTCCGTCTGTTCCAAGTAATCAGTGTTCCACGTATTCCGACAGTTTCAGGCACTCCAAACCGTTACTTTCAATGCTCTTTTAAACGTTCTATGCTCTCCAAACCATTGCGTGTAGGTCACGCCATTCTATGCGCTCCAATCCGTTCCATGCGCTCCAATCCATTCCATGCATTCCAGTCCGTTCCATGCAACCCGGCCCAAGTACTTCAACCGTTTAATGTACTCCAACCAATTTATGCACTGCACCTTCATTCGTTCTAGCCAAGTTATCCTTTCTTCATGCATCATCCATCCACATACGTCTTCACATGTTCATTTACTTAGCTGGTTGCACCCACTTCACTGGTTCTGAACACATCACCCGTTCATCTGCCTATTTGATCCATTTGACCTGTTCCACCCAATTCACCCATTCTACATCAGTTCGCCCGTTGTATCCACACACATCACCCGTTCCGTCCACATGCCTCACCCTTTCCGTCCACATGCCTCACCCTTTCCGTCCACATGCCCCACCCTTTCCGTCCACATGCCCCACCCTTTCCGTCCACATGTTCCACCCTGTTCATCCGTTCCACCCTGTTCATCCGTTCCACCCTGTTCATCCGTTCCACCCTGTTCATCCGACCTGGTGACCAGTGACCTGGTATTTTATACGATGCCTGACGTCACATCCGGAGCCGACGATCAAGTACCAAGCAAGCCGGCCTAGACGAAGACCACTACGCCGCCCGGCAAAACGTTGCTGAACGGCAGAGCTGAATGAGGATATTCATCAGATGAGGAATCTGTGGGAGAAAAGCAATCCATTGAAAGGCAAATTTATGTAAGCAACAAGTGCGTGAACAGCCAGCCCTCAATGGGATTGTTGGACTTCTAGTCCTCAGTACATTGATGCTGTGCCTTTATCAGGAAAATATTGGTGTTTAGTATGTGAAGTGAAAAAGAGTTTTGATGAACAGTGATAATCATCCTGGGCCATAGGAACAAAGGGTAATGTGATGGCAACATAAGGATCAGCTTAAAGATCTAAAACACAATTTGTGTTTGTTGTTAGCCTGCAACAAGCTCTCCATATATTTCATAATAGCCTTTGAGTTCCATATTATAGCAATACATGATGTTTCGGAGAATGGTCTCATTCACTGAATTCTGTAGCAATTGCTTGCCAGTCTAGGATTTCAGATCAAACAAGTTTTCTTTGGAGACTTTGAACATCAGAATTTGCTTTCCTTATCTTAGAATGTCGGTGGTTGTCTTTTGTGTGTGACAAAGTACATTTTTTAAAATTATTACCGATTCTTCTGAATCATAATTAGGTAGGTCTATTCAAATTGGAGACTTCACTCATGTAATCGTAGACCTTTCTTGGCCGAGACGTTATACAAGAACTAGATGGTTAAATACTTTACAATAATAGCACCCATCAGTGCAGTACTACTGGCATGTAAACAATTGGAGGAACAGATTAAGTCTACATTAAGCCCAAGACCCAGGCAATGTGGCTTAATTAAGGGTTTGCGGCGGAGTGTGGGGTGTTATTTATATGAGGCATACCTTAAATGCTACATCTAGGGACTTGTGTGAAGAAAAGACCACATCTGTCAAGAAACTAAAAGAAAAACTAAAATGGATTTGTCTATGTCGACGAGAGAGTACCTGCTACGGAAAATACAAGAGCCTGAATGCATGGCTTGATTGTCTGAATATACCCATCCACAAAGCCTTCTAGGGTCGTGAGCAGATGGCCAACCTACTCTACTTTGTTTTGGGTTGGGGAAGAGTAGGGATTAGACAAGTGTGGGCTACAGTTAGCTGCAACAAGCCATCCTTACATTAACAGAAGTTAGATGAAGCGATAAAAGATATAGTGGGCATTGCATATTGCTAGGCAACAGAGATCCAAAAATAAAAGCCATAGCTCATCAAGAAAGTTTGACAAAAATAAATGGTCTCAGTTATGCCCAAGAATGACCAGGATTAAATCAATGAAATTGTGACTTACAAAACTGTTTTCCAGTTATAAAAGGACAAGTACAGCTTCTCCTCGTCGAGTGTAAAATTTGGAACAAAGGGTTTTAGTTTGTATAAAGGGCGGATGTATTCTTTTTTTTTAATCACCTGGCTTACTTTGGTGTCGATCCTCACTCATCACATTCCTTTGTCACAATGTTGGAAACGGATTGCTATCCACTGGTGTCTAGCACAATCGGTAGTAGAAGGAATTCAGAGAGAACACATAGTATTCATGAGATAGCACCAATGAAAGCCTAAAAACAGCGTTATATTTAATGGTCTTTCTTGAAGGTTTTGCAAAAACGTGATGGATCAAGTTACTTAGAACATGTTCACAAAAGTATTGAGACCAAACAGAAATTTTCTTCACAGTTATGTTTCTGGTATTAGTTATTTGAAAATAAAATACATTTTCAATGTAGTATATTTAAATATTTTAATTATGATACATATTCCATTAGAAGCATTTCTTCAGGGCATGTTGGTTAACACGAAAATGATGTACAACTTCCTTAACAAATAAATATAAAAACAAACATTTGAATTCAATAGAACATTTAAACGAAAATGAAGTTGCATGCCCAATGCCAGGTTGGGGCACAAGGCTAAATATTTGGCCGAATTGTGTGCATTGGTAAACCTAAAGCAGCTTGCGGCAGAATCCACAATCAAACGTTGTCTCTCGATGAGCAGAGGAGAATTGAGGAAGCACGTCTGTATATGGACGAAGATACATGAGCTCAAAGTATGCATGTTCAAATCCAATCTCAGCAATCCTCAAGTACAGAACCTTTCTACGTGCCATATGCTGATGGCTGTAAGGATGGCTGTAAATTAAGATGAATGTTATAGTTACTATTTGCATATGACATTTTCGCCTATTTTCCAAATTTAGGCGGATCTACTTAGAAGTGGCAGTCAGTCTAGAGTTTGCTTCACTTGCTGTGCCGCCTCCATCTGCGTTAGCATCTCATCCCATTGAACAAACTGTTTGGAGAGGAGTAAAGTCTGTAGGGATAGTTAAGGAAACGCTGCTAGTTTTTCTATTAAATGTTTAGGAATGCTCAATTTTGAAATTGCACATTGGCTTAACATTCTACCAGCAAAATATTACATTTTATTGTTACTTACTCAAATAATTAAACATGGCACCTTCCCTTTCTATTGGTTGTAGAAACTGCATAATAGCAAACATTCACGTTTGTGGTTTATAAGTTGACATTAGTCACCATCTTTAACAATAGAGAAACGAGCACTGCTGCTTTGGAAGGGGAGGCGGGGGGATTTGACAACTATGACAAAAGCAATTCAACTGTTTCCATAGCATGTGACCCCCAATGGTTTTCCAGACTTGTATGTTTCGAAGAGATCCCTTTCTGAATCTCAGGTACTTGTTTGTGCTACTCCACATCCACAGGGTCCAATTAGCTACTGGTCAAATCTGAAGCAACTCCTACAGTCCAATTCCAAACCAAAGATGAACAAAATACAAAACATTATCTTCATGGGGATTCAGGTACTCTTATAGCCGTGGCTCGTCCATATGCACAACGATGGAGGAAGGCTTGCTCCTGAAGAAGGCTGGGCTGGAAAACTGCTTTACACATGATGCACTAAAGGAGCATAAGAACTTTGAATAAGGAATCCCGGTACATGAAGCCTCTTATGTACCCTGGTATCCATCCTACACTTACTAAACGTGGCCCACGTCTCAACTGCCAGTTTTTATGGCAAGCATGAAAAAAAGCAGTGGCATATAGTCGAGAGATGGCTGGGCAAGAGCTGTAAAGGACGGAGAACCATTGTTAAGAGTACCTGAATCCCCTTGAAGGTATTTGTTATATTCATCTTACGCTCATTAGGCTCCCCTTCTTTCACAACTTGGAAACAAATTATACAGCTAAACAATATCTGAAGGAGACGGCATGTGTCAGGTTTTCAGGGTAAGAGAGCATTCAAAACTCAGTTGGTGAAAGAAGAATCCTGCCAGGAAGAACCATTCAGAGAATATCGCTAGCAACACACCTGGGATGTAGTTCAAGTGGCTGCCGACACATTTCAGGGACCGGCACATGCTTAAGGAAAACTCTGATGCAGTCTTAGATCTGGTAGAATGTGCATGGAATCTCTCTGGAACAGGAAGACAAATTAGGGTGTATGCTTTAGCAATGCATGACAGTCCATCTGGCAATGCTGCCCTTTTCTACCTTGAGTCCAGGTGAAACCCCACCGGAGACTTAAACAATAATCTAATTTTCTCCAAGTAGTACTTCAAAGATTTGGCTACATCCACATTGTGGAAAGCTTTCTCAGCAGGAAAACCTTGAGGTAGAGACTAAAAGACAGCTAAATAAGTCTCCTCATCGAAATGAAAATCAGACATAACTTTAAAGAATAAGGATGTACTATTCTCAGAGCCAGTTTGAAATACAAGACTCAGGAGGGCTCCTTACAGGACAAGGCCTACTCCTGGCAGAGGTGAACACAACTCGGAAGGCAGTCAGGAGACTAGGGATGTCATATGGTTAAAAGCTTTTCCTCATGAAGGACCTCAATACCAAATTCAAGTGCCACTTTCCCCCCCGTTTAAGTACACTGCAAAAGCGGAAAGTTAATACTATAGTCACTTTTGAATATGGTACTGGTCAAATGTGACACGCAAGACAGGACATGGTATATGGAGGCCTTCAGGGAGTTCATATGATATGCAACTTACATTTTGCTGTCTTACAATCAGACCGGCCAGACTCCCTGCTGTTATGCTGGCACACACAAAAGATAAGGACTCTAGTGTCAGGCAGACACACACCCAGCCCAACTGAATTTGTTCACAGTCTTTGTGAGCCAGAGTCAAAGCTCACATAGGAAAACAACATCAAAAAATGCCCCTTCCTAAAGTGAAATACAAAATAGAAGGACCAGAAAAAAACAGCCAGGTCACAGGGCTTTAAAAAAACCACTGGGTTTACATTTTGCACCTTTTCGGAAAGAAGAACAAGTTACTTACCCCTGATAACGTTCTTTCAACTGGATCAAAGAAGCCTTTGCTTCTATCCTCCTCCTCATTAGGATGCGGAGGAGGATAGAAGGCAGGCAGCCCAATTTTCTGACTCAAATTAAAGTCCAAAACTACCTTAGGCAGAAAGGAGGGTCTTACTTTCAAGACAACCCTATCCTTGTGGGATACAGTAAAGAGTGGTTTTCAGGAAAGTGCCTGCAACTTTCTCACTCTGCGCACAGATGTATGCGCAACCAACATAATGGTTTTAAAGGTCAACAACTTCAATGCACATGAGTGCAATGGCTCAAATGGAGCACCCATCAGAAACTTTAAGAACACATTAAGGTCCCACATCGGAACCTGAAATGGCGAAGGCAGGAACACATTTGTGAGCCCCTTTAGAAATTGAGTAACCAAGTGATCTTAAAATAGCAATCCTCGGTTGATCGCTTAAAGATAGAAAGCGCAGCTAGGTAAACTTTAATGGTCCCCACCTGAAGCCACTTGTGGGCTAAAGAAAGCAAAAATGGTAGAACATCCGGAGTCGAACACTGAAAAAAGATCAACATTCTTTTCTTTGCACCTGTCGCAAACATTCTAACGGTACAGAGACTTTGTTGCGGGCCTCCTGGCCAAAAGCAACACCTCCATTACATCATCTGGGAGGTCCCAATCCTTGTAGCTCAACCTTTCAGAAACCAAGTGTGAAGATTGAGAGTCTTGACCTCTGGAAGGAGAACCCGGCTTTCCTCTTGCGAGAGAAAATCCTCTCTTTGGGGAAGACGAATCCAAGGACAGATAGACATGTCCAGAAGGTATGGGTACCACGATCTCCTGGCCCAATCTGGAGCAACTAGGATCAAGCGGGACCCGAACCGTCCTAACCTCCTGAGAACTTGAGGAATGACGGGGAATGGAGGGAGTGCGTACAGTAGCAGGAATTACCAATCCACCACGAACGCGTCTCCCTGAGGCTCCTCGGAGGAAATTCCCTTGAGCAATACTGCTCGCACTGCCAGTTGGCATCGGTCGCAAACAGATCCACTTGCGGGGTTCTCCAAAGGGCGAAGACGTCTTGAAGGACTTCGTGGGAGACTGCGCTCAGTCTGCTCAGAGCGTTCGCCACTGTGTTCTCCTCTCCAGCCAGATTAACGGCCGCTAGGGAGATTCCTTCTTGAATTGCCCAGAACCAGAGCTGCATCGCCTCTCTGTACAGTGGTAGTGACCCTACACCCCCTCTCTTGAGGTAATGCATGGCCACCGTGTTGTCTGTCATTATCAGGACATTCTTCCCCCGTACAGACAGCAGGAAAGCCTTCAGGGCTAGCCCGATTGCTCTCAGCTCCAAAAGATTGATGTGAAGCCTGGACTCTGAAGACCAACGATCGCGGATTGTCAGTTTGTTGGCGTGAGCTCCCCACACTGTGATGGAAGCATCCGTCACAACAGTTACCTCCGGCCATGGATACCAAAAAGGTTCTCCCTTCATGAGGTTGTCCTCGCAGGCCCACCACAGAAGATCCTTTGAGACCTTGACCGGAAACTGAAGGTGATCCGACATTTTACCTGAGAATTGGGACCATGGAGTCCTGAGCACCAGTTACAGAACCTCATTCTCAGACAGCCTCTGGCAACAGAAAAATGCAGGATGCCATGAGGCCAAGCAACCTCAAGAATTCGAAGGCCAGAAGACTGGGCAGTCTGAAACTTGGCTACCATCTGGAGAATGTTCTGAGCCCTCACCTTGTGTGGCAAGCACTTCCCCAAAGACATGTCTAAGACAGCCCTGATGTACTGGAGCTGTTGGGAAGGTGTCATATGAGACTTCCTGAAATTGAGGGAGAAGCCCAGTCTGTGAAGGGAGTGACAGGTAAAGTTGAGATGATCCAAGGCTTGTTTGGGAGAACGTGCCCTGATCAGCCCATCGTCCAGGTAGGGGTAGACGTGAATCCCACCCTCTCCCGAGATGTGCTGCCACTACCATCATCAGCTTGGTGAATACCCTCAGGGCGGAGGCCAACCCGAATAGCAGGATTCGAAACTGAAAGTGTGAGCCGCCAATGGCGAACCTCAGGTATTTCCTGTGCCTGTGATGGATCGGCACATGAAAATAAGCATCCTGAAGGTCCAATGACACCAACCAATCCTGAAGTTGGAGGGCCTGAAGGATCTGAAAAAGAGTGACCATCTTGAATTTGTCCTTCATGAGGAACTTGTCCAAGTATCTCAAGTCCAAGATGGGTCTCAGTCCGCCGTCCTCCTTGGGAATAAAAAAAATAAAGGGAGTACCAACCCTTGTTCCTCTACTCTACAAGCACTGGTTCTATAGCGCCTTTCTCTAGCAGGTTTAATATTTCCTGCACAAGGAGCGGATCCGGAACCCTCAAAGAGTGTACTCCCGGTGGATTGTCACAAGGCTTCTGTAGAAAAGGAAGGCAGTACCCATGGTCTATTGTGTCCAGAGCCCAAGCATCCGAAGTAATGGCTCGCCATTCTTCCAGATGCTGAGACACCGGTGAGCCGTGACTGAAGGACTCCGAGCAGTTTTGAAGCAGCGGTATCATATTCTGATGGCAAAGAGGCTGCTGCTTGAGCAGCTTTGGCACCTCTACCTCGTCCACCACGAGGAAACTTGCGTTGGTTTCTTTGACTGGCCCTTCCTCTCGTCTTTCCAAATGAGTAATGAAAAGGAGCTACCCCTCCATTGCTGTCCACTAGCACGAAAAGGCTGAGGCAGTTGAAAAGCTGCGCCCAAAGACTTGGCGAATAGAGGTCTGCAGCTTCTCAAGGCTCTCGTCAGCCTTGCTGCCAAAAAGGTGAGACCCGTAAAATGGCATTTTGAGAAGTCGAGCCTGCACATCCGGAGCGAAACCAGACTCCCGCAACCACGCAAATCTACATAGAACGTTGCTCGTAGCCATGGACCTGCTGACACTGTCTGCAACATCCAACCCAGACTGAAGGGATTCACACATGGCTGCCTTGCCATCATTAACAGCGAGGAATCCCTCCCTTTCTTCCCCTTCGGGAATATGGTCAGCCGCCATCGATATGCAACCCCGCAGTTTGTGCGAAAATCTTGCCGAGGCACAAGAGGAGATGGCCGCCTTCAACGCCATACTCAATGCTGAAAATACGTTGCGCGCCCATCCATCCACACGCTTATCGTCCCTATCCAAGGGGATGGTAGTGTACGCAGCCTGTTTCAAGGTAGCCGTGGCTGCCTGAACCACCAGACTGTCGGGAGTGGGTTGAGATGACAGATAGCCGGGGCCACTACTGGATGGGCAGTATTTACTCGTCAGAGACTTGTTCACCACCGGATTAGTCTCTGGGGTTTTCCAATTTTTAGCCACCCTGTTCAGCAGAGCCACATGAAATAGCAATATGGGATCTGTAGGAGGACTCTGATCCAAAATGTCCTTAAGATCATCCTGATCAACGTAAGGCATCGGCAAGAGGAGTCAGCATGCTCACCCGGGTGAGGTCTACCAAACTCCAGCTCGGGAGAAGTGTCAATACCACTGGCATCGTGCAAGGAATCACAAAGATCCTGCAGCCTACTCTCCTCCAAGATGAGGCACTGTGGTGCATTAGGAGTCCCAAACTGGAGCCCATAAGGAGCTTCACCCTCAGACTGTTCCTCCGCCTCAAAGATGGAGGTGAGGGACTTAAAAGAAATCTTTGTTAGGTAGAGGAGTAAACCTTCTCACAGGCAACTCAGCCAGAGGCTTCAATGTCGCTGACTTGGCTTTATAAACTGGGCAGAGGGCCTAAAACCCCTCCCTCACATCCTGTCCCCCCCCAGACTTTTAGGCACCTAAGGAGGGCTTCTGTGCAGAAGCCCGCCAAAGGACGGCGAACAAAGGATGCAAACCTGGTTTGGCGTGCAGAGTAAAACATGAGAAAGACCTTTACAAAAAGAAATGGCGAATAAACCCAGCCGGAACCAAATAAAAGTAAATGGGGTCCAGCGGATTTAAGTTCGAGGCTATCAAGATAGCCTAAAACAGTACCAAGGCTATTTACATAGACCGCGGTAGGAAAAATATGGTAGATGCCACTGCCACCAGCAAAGTCTTAAAGAAAGGGGAACGAAATAAGGTTCCATGAGAGACAGACAAAAAGGATAACTATTAACCCTTTCCAGTGCTCTATGTAAGATGGACTGTACTGGGTCTGTGAATTTAAAAAGACTAATAAAGTCAATGGCAACTTTACATGTTCTGGGAGACAGTAGTCAGTCCCAGAATATGGAGCTTAGAGTGGGAAGTCTGAAAAAGACAACCCTGTGTCACTGCACTAAAGGTGCTGTTTGACACACAGTAAAAAGATGATGCCTATGGAGTAGGTGAGGCTCCGCAGTCTATGAACACAAAAGTAAAACACACAGAAAAACACATGCAAGAGTGGGAAAGAAAGGCTAACTCTTACCAGATGAAAAAAATAAATCCTAGAAATCCAGCAAAGCTGCTGAGGGACTCAGTAGGTAAGGGAAATTAGCCCTTCTGGAGAATTTTCCCTAACACACAATATGATATGATAAATGATAGCATTTATGACGCGCCTATACACAAGTGTTTCAAGGGCGCTGCGATGAGGCAAGGGAGGGGGAACAAAGGGAAGACAGACAACGATCTTACTAGGCCAGGTGAAATTGAGATTGTGCAAATGCAGGGGACAGGGGAGGGGGCAGTGCAGTACATGGGATCAAACAATAAAAGAAGTACGGCCAGCTTGTGGCAAGTTGAAGGGTAAGTGCAGACAGCAGGTGTCCAAAGTGCAGGTAGGGGGACTGTAGGGTTACATATACAGACCCAAGTGCAAGGGTTGCTAGGGGAGGGAGGGGGGAGGGCAAAGTGCAGGTGTGCAACTGGCAGGGAAGGGACCTGGGGCCGAGATCAGAGGGTAGCCAGGTGACCAGTGCAGTTTCAGTTTCAGCCAGGAATTCAGCAGGGGAGAGGAAGAGGGAAGGCAGAAGCAAAGAGGAAAGTCTTGAGGTGCTTCCGGAACCGGAGTTGGTTCTCCTCAAGTTTCAGAGAGGCAGGGAGGCTGTTCCAGAGGGAGGCACCAGCTTTTGTTTGTTTGGTTTATTTGTAGAGCGCTCCGGACCCGTGGGTAGAAGGGCGCTTAGGGCACGGTTACAGGCAAAAGATATGCATTTACATTTACAAGTACATAAATTTACAAAAAAATGTACATTCGGGATGATGGTGGATGCCACTCTTTGTTCAGTAACCAGCCAATAACAAGTTTCCTAAAGATCGGGAAGGACTCAGTGGTTGTAATTTTGAGTGGTATGGTGTTCCAGAGTTGGGAGGCTAGTACAGTGAAACTCACACCTCCTGCTCTTTTTAAGGCACATCTGGGCACTAGCAGGCATAAGGAGTTGGATGATCTAGTGGTTCTGGATGTGGATTTTAGAGTGAATTTGTTGGAGAGGCACGGTGGGGCTAGGTTGTTTAAGGCCTTGTAGGTGAGGCAGATAGTTTTGAGGTCAATTTTTTGCTGTATGGAGAGCCATTTGCACGCTTTTCTGGTTGTGGAAATGTGCTCGCGCCTTGGGATGTTGCTGCGCGTAGAGCATTGTTCTGGAGAACCTGGAGTTTGTTAGTTACAGATTGGTTGGCTCCTAGGTACAGGCTGTTGCAATAGTCTAGTTTGGATTGAAGGAGTGCTCTGGCCAGAGTGAGGCAGCTGTCGGGGGATAGGAAGGGTCTGCTAACCCCGATTAGCTTACCCGTATAGGCAGTGGCCGAGGCGTTTCAGTTGATTTGTTTGGCGAGGTTGGTGTTGGCATCAAGGTGGAAACCTAAGGTTTTCAGACTTTTAGCGATAGGGATGGTGTTACAGTCTATGATGATCTTGTAGCTGGAACTGAGTTTAGACAGGTTGTTAGGAGAGCCGACCAGCAGAAGCTCCGTATTCTCATCATTCAGGCAGAGGCCGTGGGTGGCCATACATGCCTGAATGATGGAGAAGATTTCGTGGATCCGGGTGACGTCCGCATTGTAGTTGCCTGAGATGGTGAGGAGAATCTGGGTGTCATCTGCATAGTTGGTGTAGGTGACACCCAGACGATCCAATTTGTCAAATAGGGGCTTCGTAAATATATTATACAAGGTGGGGGAGACACAGGAGCCTTGTGGGACTCCGCAGGTGATGGGGATAGGGTCAGCAGCAGCTGTTGTGGAGAAGACCCGCATGGTTCTATTTGCCAAGAAGGATTGTACCCATGCGGAGGCAGAGGCGGAGAAGTGGGCTGCGATGGAGAGGTGGTTGCATAAGATTTCGTGGTCGACTAAATCTAAGGCCGCTGAGAGGTCTAAGAGAAGTAGGATGGCTACATTTCCTTGGTCTTTGATTTCGTCAATCTGGCTTTTGAGGTCAACCAGAGCAGTTTCAGTTCTGTGTTGAGGTCTGAAGCCAGATTGGCGAATACCTAGCAGTTGGTTAGATTCCAGGTACTCCTGAATCTGGATGTAGGCGACTCTGTCCAAGATTTTTAACAGAAAAGGGACAGTAGTAATGGGTCTATAATCCGTTGGTATGGCTGGGTCCAGGGATTGTTTTTTTAGGAGAGGGAGCACCCAGGATTGTTTTAGGTTGTTGGGGACAGAATTGTTGGCAAATGAGAGGTTAATTAACTTAGTGATAAAGGGGGAGAGGTCTCTGGCAGCGTCTTTTATTATTTGGGCAGGGCAGCTGTCGCCTTTGCAATTAGAGGGTTTTAGGGAAGTGATGATCTTTTGGACTTCTCGGATGGTCACTTTCTTAAAGGTGAAGCCTATATTGGCTTTGTTGGGTGTTGGTGGGCTTAAGCTAGGGTTGGCGGTTTTGTTGCTGTGGAGTTGTTGACGTTTGTTCTCGATTTTGGTCTGGAGTCATGTGCTTTTATTGTTGAGGGGCTTCTGGATGCTGGTGCACCAGGGTTTATCTTTTGAGCAGTTGTCTGGAGGGGGATTGGGGTTTTCTAGCTCCTTTAGAATTTTAAATAATTCTTTGGTGGAGGAACCTGCCTGGTCAATCCTGGCGTTATAGGCATCTTTTTTGGTGCAAATTATCTCACTTTTGTATAGCGCGGAGATGTTTTTAAGATTGGATTTGTTTTCAGGTGATGGGTTAGTTTTCCATAATAGTTCTAGTTGAAGAAAAAGATGTACCAGCAACTCGTTGCTTGGAGAAGTGACTGACCCTGAGGTAGTTGGAGGCGGAGGAACGACTAGCTTGAGTAGAAAGATATTTCCGAAGAGAGAGTTGGCAGTATTGAGGCCCCAGGCCACCTTGTGGACAATGCAGTGGGTCTTTATCTTAATCCTCGCAGCCACTGAGAGCCAGTGCAGAGATTGCAGTGCCGGAGAGATACGATCCTTGGGCTTGAGGCCAAGGACAAGTCTCGCAGTCCTGTTCTCATTGAGTTGCAGAGGGTGGAGAGTAGAAGCAGGCAGGTTTAGAAAGAGGCTGTTGCAGTAGTCCAGCTTAGAGACCTAATAACCATACTTCTCAGACACAAACACATTCATCACACCATTGCAGGGAGCGTTCAATACACTAATTAACAATACCTGCTCCAGCGTTAGCAACACATCTACAAATGCAAAACCATGAGGGATACCAAACTACAACAACCAAGTGAACTAGGACATTCAAAATGTGTTATAGGCAACCAAAAGCTTAAGAGATACAATACCATTTTACTTCGATCAAATGGTCATTCGATCTTTTATTTTCGACCATTTGACCAGACACCTACTCACACAGCATGGATTCTTTAAACAACTCCTCCAAGTGTTTAATGACCCCAGAAGCAATTTCGAGCCACAAGTAAATAGGAAAGCTCCAAGTTAAGTGTAGGAGTGCTTTTAAACTAGAGACAAAACCCACCAGGCATCCACATAGCTCTCCAATTTCCCATGGCCATGCGTACGGTCATCCAGTCCTGTCTTTGTTTGGAATTCTCTGACTTGTAGTTTTCCTAAATTTCAAATGGGAAAGAATAGCTGCAAATCCCAGAATCCAAAGGGAAAAATAGGACAATGGTCTTCTCAGGCATGGCCATAGGAAACCTGAGCACTCTGCAAACAGTGCTCAGTCAATCGTCTTCTGACACTCAAAATTCTCACTCACTTCAGCATCCAATGCAGACATATAGCACATTACAAGAGGCATCTTATGGGAAATTATTTTCAATTTAGTTGTGGCCAAATGCAAGTAATAACGTTTTCAAGCATACATGCTGTCTAGATTGGCAAAGCCCAGCGCAAGAAGTGTGAAGATGTGATAGTTTTCCAAAGGTTATCTCCAGATTAATCACTCACTTAATAATCAAACAAGAACACCACATTCTCATAAAAAGCACTTCAACCTGCTTGCTAGCGCTTCAAGTACATTTGCATAAAATAGTTGCTAAGTGCCGTAGTCTGACAGTAGGATAAGCATAGTAACACATTCCTATCTAGCCTAGCTAAGTGGATAAGCAATGATTTGCTCAGATATGCCCAGAAGAAGTTATTTACTTACTTTTGGTGTTTTATAACTTGCCAAATGTATACAAGATATTTTAGAAGAAAGTAAGAAAGAATGGGGATGGCGAATAGGGAAGAAGGAGAGAATTAGACGCAGGGGAAGGACACAGCAAGCAGGTTAGAAAGAACACCTAACCCAATGATCAAGGCCTTACAATTATTACATGAGCAGTACACTCCTGTCTTGATAAAGAGAGGCTTTGCAGGCTGCGTGTTCTTGGGCATAGGCTATTTGTCCTCCATCCCCCCCATAAGGCAGCCTCCCACTTTGAGGCTAGGGAGGTGAGCTTGCTCAGCAAGTTCCTCCATAGAGGCCTGGATAAGCGGAACCTCACTGGGATGGTCTCCCCTCTTGGGGACAAGGACTCCCATTCCGGTAAGGAAATCGCTGTCCAGAACAGGTACTCGGCCTACATGGGAATCAGAAAGACTTAACCCTGTTTTGGATTCGCCAAATAGGGACTACTTCATCCTCTGACTTCAGGTAATGCTGAATTGTGCCTGAACAACACACCTCTTGTTTGGGATGACGTACATAAAACCCCAAAGAACCTGGATGACCCGGAGGGGCGGGGTCATGATAAATCGCATAGCCAGCGGTAGCGTGGCAATCGAACGAGTCGCTCGCCGGAGTCGGAGGGCTGGCGTCCGAACCGGCAAAGAGGAAGCAATCTAACAAGAGAAGGAGACAGTAAAGTGGTCAACATGGCTTCAACATTCCCCAGGACCACCATGAAATGAGTACTTTCCAGACATACCCACCAGCTATCTCCTCTCCGGCCATCTTACCTCTTGGTGCTGCGCCTTATAGAATATAGTGGAGCCAAATGACAAATTCAGTCCAATAGTACCCATTGCTCCTCTACATTTTCCTTCTCATGCCTTCCTGTGCATCATATCCATTCCTCACCCTCATCCCAACTATCTACCAGTCTTTACTTCTCCCTACCACTACTGAATGTTCTATCATACTCCTTCCTTTGCCTCTCTGAAAGGCAATCCTTTCAACACCATAAACTATGGCACAAGACCCTATACCAAATTCAAGAGCACAATTACATAGGTGCACCTCTGAAGAATTGTAAAAGTTACGTACCACAGTGACTATTGTACTTCTAGTTCATAGTCTGTGGTATGTTGTATGGTAGAATTGTGTTGTGGAATCTCTAAGGATAACAGTGAGCGTGGTACCCGTGGAGATTCGAGAGAGCATTTGGAGGTTAGAAGGAAGCTGGAAGCATGGTTGACGGATTAGAGAAAATAAAACCTATAACTTACATGACAACAACCAGCGTAATCATTACACGTGCAGGTAGAAATGTAAGATGCAATGAGCAGGAGTTAGCTCCTGGGTATCCGGCATCACCCAGCAGGCAGGAGCTACTGCTACGGAACCAGAAGCCGCCTGTACACAGCACACTGCAAATCTAATGTCTATAGGAAATGAAAATGGTAGATTTTTGCACATTACGTATGTATGATCCATTATGTTTAAACTATTCCCAGTTGTTTATTAACATTCTCAAATGCTCAAAACTAATGTCACATATGTAGGTTTGTAAGGTACCAGTTGGCATGTGGAGTCAAAATGGCTCCTGGTAGCAGTTGGTTTCAAGCCAACTAGGCTATCCTAGGCTAGTCGCATCAGCTAAATAGAGCCCAGCGCAAGCAATTTCGAACCGACAAGTGGGCACCGGTTACAACACTTTCCACCCACTGTTGCTGGATTCGGCAACAAAGAAGAAACAGTCCACATTCAAGTGAAAATCGGCTAACGTGTGGAAGCAACAGCCAAGGGGAAGTCGGTACTACGATGCACTGAACGGAAAGGGGATCAACTCTGTGCACATTTCAGAAGAGCTGCCACTGGGGCAAAACGGTCAGCATGAGACAGAAAGGGTAACTGAGATGAAGTATTAGAGTAAAGCACCTGAGAGGCAAGCCAAGCATGCAACGTCAGAGAAAAGCACCCAGTAGCATGCTGGGTATACTGGTTCAAGCTAGATTTACAAAAAGTTATATGCAAGGTGATTGAGAGTAAAGCACCTTGTACAATACAAGAGAAGCACGTAGGAGTATCGTGGACAAGATTGGTGCTGGCAAACACATAGAAAAGATCTGGTAAGTGGATTAGGTAAAATGAAGATAGAGCAAACTATTGCTTGGCTAAAGAGGAAATGCTAAATATAACTATTCACTGTCCCAGACCTTTCCTCGCGACTCCAAGAGCACCACCCCATTTCATGGACCAAAATGAAAAAATATTGTGTTAACTATGTAGACTGTACGAAATTAAAGAGGAAGACCAGGAGGTCACCAAAAATAGAGGGTTACCTCCCGCAGGAAAAGGTGATGGAAGGAACAATTAAGCTGCGATTAAGCAGTTGAATTTGTATTATTACCCCAAGACTAATCGTTAACAAGTACTATTTTTACTACCGGATGGAGGAACCAGTAGAAGAGTAGGTCAGCGCTTTAAATAAACTTGCGTTATTGTGCAACTTGGCACTGCTACACCAACTTTAATCTAATGTACCCACCCCCCTGTGGAAATGCCTGGTTTCAATGAAGAAATCTCCCAAATCCGGATCAGTTCCCTCAGGCCAAACTGCTCCATGCTCTCAGTGACTTAAATCGCTGGCAAGGCAATAAGGTGGACAAAGATGTTAGAGTTGGAATCCTATCTGAAAAACATGAAATTCCACGTCTGTAATAAGGAACCCACCACAGACAAGAATATATTGGATTGGGTGGCTTTAAGGATACCAACGGTACGCATGGGCCGTACCTCCCCATGAATCTGGTCGGACCACTACGCTATTGATTTCCAAGTCCAATTTCAGGAACCCGTTCCAAAAATCAGTAATTTGTCAAAAAGAATCTCCAGTCGCAACTTTAACCAGCTGACTTGGAAGTGTGCTTGCCGGGCATCATGTCCAGTACCTCCGACACCGATACGGCTGAGAACCTGGTATTCACTTTTAACAGTCAGATTACAGGACTACTAGGTAGAAATGCCCCTTTTAAAACAAAGTCAGTTAGAGAGAATGTAGGCCATCAAAACTGGTTCTCTCCAAAACTCACAAGCTTAAGAAAGACTAAAAGAAAACTAGAAGCAAAAATGGTAGAACGCCCCTCTGAGGCAAACAAAGCGGCTTGGAAAAATCAAAAAAAACTTTTTATAAAAACACTATCACCACCACAAAAAAACTTCTTGACAAGCAAATTAAGGACTCTCTGAACAATGAGGACATTGTTCCAGATTTTAAAATGTATGGAAACGCCCAGCTCTCAATCGCAATTATTTTTACAAATTTAGGTTCTCCGCCATCTCTCTTGCGGATATGGAAAGAACTCTATTCCATGCGGCCAGCATCCTGTCCAGAAAACATTCTTCCTCTGAAACGTATTCTAGACAACAAAAAAGTATTTGCAACGTTCTTGACCGACTGGTCAATGCATCCATTCGAGACAATCACGTGTCCGTGGCCATCAAGTTTGTTTCAGTCAACCCTCGATTAAAAAAACAAGTCTGGACCCAAAGGAGGCTTCCAACCTCCGGCCCATCACTAACTGCAATTTTCTCCAGAAGGTTCTGGACAAAGTGGCCACTTCACAGTCAAATATTCATAGAGTCAAACATGCTTCTCCACAGTAGACAATCAGGTTTCAGACGAGTACATAGTACTGAAACTGCGCTCATTGACTTGCAGACACATGTTAATGATTCTCGAGAAAGAGAAGACAAGCCTCCTGATACTGCTTGATCTGTCAGCGGTGTTCGATCACTTAGACCACAAACACCTGATCAACACCCTGGGAGATCTGGGCAACTGTGGCAAGGACAACTGCTGGGTCAGATCCTTTTTATCCCATCGCAAATCCAGCATACACTGGGGGGATTCCTTGTCACCATCAACTCCCATCAGCTGCGACCCTTTTTAACATAGACATCAGACCTCTTTGTACATTACTAGAGAAATACAGGATTTTCTTTACAAACTAGGGCGGTGACACGCAACTAGTCATCAAGCTTAGTGGATGCTAGGGCTCTGACAAGGCTAACATTTAATATATTTACCACCCGATAGAATCATGGATGACAAACAATTGGCTTTGTCTTAATGGGAACAAAACTGAACTGTTGATCTTTGGGTCCAGCAAAGCGAGATCCAAATTGCACTGGAACTATCTGAGCTTTAAGATTCTGAATAACGAGATCCCTTGACAAGGTAAAAACTCTATTCACCTGGAGCCTTTATTAAGTGCAGAGACTCGGGTTAAACAAAATTGCTAGGACCTACTTCCACCACCTGACGCTCCTATATAACATCCGCCCCCATCTATCATATTTTCTTAGGAACTACAGTTTGCGGCTTTTCTGCAGTCCTTGTTGCGCATTTAATCTGATCACAGCGACGTCTGCGCATGGCGCAAATGGGTCGGTTTTGTACTTATTTAAGGCATCCTCACTTCCTCCCCCTCATTGACAAGCCTTGTTACATTGACCCTTGCTCCTCATGGTCATTTTAAACTTTACGTCATTTTAGCTCGTGAGTATTTTAAAATGGTTGTCATTTTATTAGTGCTTCCGAGTGTCAGTCCTCTTTTTGCCTTTCTGTATCACAACAAAGTGAGAGTTACGTTGATACATGCACTATTTTCTTAGGAACTACAGTTCCTGGCTATTCTGTAGTCCTTGTGGATCTGCGTGATCTGTCCGCGGCTGCATTTCACGCGACGGAAAGGTTTGCATGGGAAATACACAAACACAAAATGTTTGTCCATTTCCCATGCGAACAGGCAGGAGTTTCCCCCGCAACCCCCGCTCTCTATACTGTAGTATAGTGAGTGGGATGTTGCGGGGGGACACACCCGCAGCCCCTGTTTATTTTTATTTTTCCTGTTCTGTTGGGAGAGCTCGAGCACGAGGGGCGTCCCCCGCTCACTGCGGTGAGTGGGGTGTTGCTGGGGACACCCCGAAAACCCTGCAGCTTTTTAAAAATAAAAAATAAGAATTTCATATCGACCCCACCTAAACACATACCACGAAAAGTTTGAACCTTTGGTAGTTAGAACTTTTCGTGGTGTGTGTTCTAGATCTTTTGGTGAGGTCTGTAATTTTTATTTGGACCTTTCATCCTATTCCGTCCTTGTCACGCATTTAATCTGATCACAGGTGCCAACGGCCAGTTTTGTGCCAGTTTGGATCCGGTGCGGGTTCATGCGGCCTCTTTGGACTGCTTCTCCCTACACGCTGCAAGTTCTTTTTGACATTAATTTGGCACAAGCTAGCATGTCTCACTCAGACCTATTTGCTTGCATTCAGAGCAACCGCATAGCTAGACTGGCTGTGGAACTCTGATCATTTATGTATGAGCTCCTCGCCCGTGTCGTCCGGTGTCATACCCACCCCCATATCGATGTCTTTCTTCAATGTCCCCAAATTCAAAAGTTTGGCTTGAATAATGTCACATTGTCATCTGCCATTTCTCCCTTGGGAATATGTCCTATGAATATATTATCAACCGACGTTCCAGATCACATCTCGGCTGCGACTCAATGTTAGTGCTACCTCTAATTTGGTGCATGTTGTTCCCATTGAGACTCCTGCTGTTCCTGTCACTGCGATTCCTGCTTCCTTGCTAAAGTTCTCCCTTCTTGACACGCGCTTGCTTCGAGCGCACGGTATGGGGCGGGGTCGAGGACATCTTGCCCTGATTTTCGGCCCATTACAGAATCCTGGTTAAATGAAGCCATCTCTTCCGATGCCATTCTTGCTATCCCTGGCAAGTCATGTCTTTTCCGGGCAGATCGACAAAACGGACGTGGGGGTGGGGTGGCTTTGTTTCTCAAACAAACACTACTCTGTCATCAGGCTCTTTGTGAGGCCCTGGATGATTGCGAAAGCTTGATTGTGAAACAAAAAATCTGATAAATACCTCCATCCCTATCATTGTCAGCCATCGTCCCCCCAAGATGCTTCCCCTTTTTGAAGAACAGTTCATTGGTATCCTAAATAAAATCACTAGGAGCAATACTCCGGTCTTGGTCTTAGGTGTCTTCAATCATTGGGCCGAGGCTCCTGTTGATACACCTAATGCCTCATTACTGGGTGCACTTGGGGACACTGGCTTTACGCAATGGTCCTCAAGCCCTACACACTTTGCTGGACATACCCTTGACTGGGTCCGCTTCCACCTCCTTACTGTTACAAATCTTACGGTATCTCTCAGTTTTTTGTCTGATCACCATTTGATTTCTTTTCACGTTAATATTCCTGGGCCTCCTGCTCGGCTCAATACTAATCTCAGACTATCTATTCAGTCTAGGAATTAGAAGAACGTCTCGCCAAAAAAATTATCTTCCTTGCTTAGCGTTCATCCGGGCTCATTAGATAACTTTGAGAAGGGGAACAAACTAGCCAGCCATCTCATCGTCTCACTGAAAGGTGCTATTAACACCTTAGCCCCAATTACAACCCGAATGATGAAGAGTGAAACCGTGAACAAAAACTGGTTTAACTACAACATTCTCCATCCCAGACAGGAGAAACTGTCTGCCGTAGGCCGCTGGTGTATTACCCCCCACCACCACCTATCTTGGCTGCTTACAAACTGCTAATTAAGCAATACAAAGTATCCATTGTAGATGCCAAATCTGCTACTTACAATGACAGATCTCCCAAGCCTAATCCAGGTACAAAGAGCTTTTTGCCATCGACTAATTTAAGAGGAAACCTTGTCTAGCTCCTGCTCCTGTTAAACATTACGACTGGTGTCAATCTGTTCACAATGCCATTATTAATAAGGTTACATTACACCAAAACGCCATTCAATTGTCAAGGAGCGCCCTTGACCCCTTTAAAGAGTTGCAAGTAGACTTCGGTGAACTCACTCCCCCTGTCACCTCCGAGTCACCCAGCGTTCCTTTCTCCCCATGCACAGAGACCTACATCTCTCAGATGGTCTCTCATATGAAGCCCACTTCCTGCTGGAGAGATGTTTGTCCATCTAGCCTCTTCATTAGGTGCATTGATGTACTTTGTCCCTGGGTCACTAAATTCATCATCCTCTCTTTCTCAGAAGGCTCTGAGAAAGGAGAATCTTAACCCTTTTGTGACAGATAACTCGCCCTATTGCAAATGTGCCGTTTCTCCTGAAGATCCTGGATAAGGTGGCCTACACACAATTGCAGGGTATTTTGGAGCAAAATAATATCTTGGGGTCCCATCAGTCCGGTTTTAGAGCCCTTCATGGTACAGAGACTGCCTTACTTGACCTCAAGGATAACCGGCTCAACATTATAGACCAAGGCCAACCTGCAATTTTAATGCTTTTGGATCTCCCTTCTGCCTTTGATCTTGTCGATCATGCGATACTGGTGGAACGACTACAACTCCTAGTGGGCTGTTAAAGTTTGGCATCTTCATGGATTACTTCCTTCTTGGGGCCACGATTTGCAGAATTGTTAGCTGGTATGCCCACTCCAAGCCTACTCCCATTACTTGTGGGGTGCTGCAGGGGTCATGCGTTTCACCGTCTTTTTTTAAATGTCTATATTATTCCCCTTTTGAGATTGTTGGACGACCTGGTTGTCCAGTATGCTAATTATGCTAACAGGTCATCATGAAACTATACAATACGCCACGGACCTAGCCAATCTCAATAAGATCTAAACTGCCATTCATTAACTCATTGGCATTAAACACAACAAAAACGGAATGCCTCATTGTGGCTACTGCCCCAAAACTAAAAAACGATGGCCCGGAGTATGGAAGCTTCACTATTCTTAATGCCGTCAATCCTGTGGCAAAAAAGGTGAACTCTTGGTGTTACCTTTGATTCTGAGCTCACTATGAAGCAACATTCGGTGCAGATTCAGAGCTCTTGCGGCCTTTTGTGTACCAGGAGAATGCTGCCATCCTTGCCACTGCCCTTATAAACTTCAGCTTAGGTTATTGCAGAAGTCTTCCGAGTGGCTGTTCTCGGGCTATCCCGTCTTCTCTCCAGGTAACCCAGAATAGCACAGTTCATGTCATTACGGGCTTGTCTAAAAGCGCAATGTCACATTGGCAAGACGGGACTTGCACTGGCTTCCGGTCAAGCATATAGTGACCCATAAGAATCTCACTCAGACACACAAATGCATCTCTGACAGCACCTAAATATCTCTGCGCTTCACTCAAACAATATATTCCCTCGCAAACTCCAATATCTAAGAATAAACTTAGATTGGTACAGCCCCTTTTCAGACCGGCTACCGTAGGCGGTCTAAGCTTTGATCTGCAAGGCCCAATTGCTTGGAACTCGCTCCCACTGTCTTTGAGGACAGTCACTATGACGACTGATTTTTTAAAAAGGATTGAAAACACATATTCAACCACCCTCCAGATTAAACTTCATGCGTTCTTTTGTCTGGTACCACTGATTTCTCGATCCTGGACTTTCTAATCCGTTTCGCCACCTGTTTATTTTGTATTGTTCTACGTGCCCCCTGAAGCCTGCAGCGCATTATACAAGAAAACTAATAAATCAATCTCTGTTACCACCTGTACCACAATAGCAAGGGCCACCATCTTATCCAGACTTCACTATTATAATGCCCTGCTGATCGGAGCAAATAAGTTCTGTCTCCAGTGATGTCAAGTCATCCAGAACGATGCAGTGAGCATGATCAAAGGAATACAGAGGAGACGACATATCTCCAATCATAGAAGATATTTACACTGGCTCCCGGTCAATGCGCATGTCCAGTTCAAGACAAAAATATTAGTCCACAGGTGCTTATATGGCCAGGCTCCTGTATTTCAAATCATTAGTATCAAGCCATACTTCGACCAGAAATTTGCGATCATCTTATCTGTCCCAGTGTGGAGGATTTAAAAACACAAGAATTAACTGGGCAACTCCTTTCCTATCTGTGCGGCGAAATGTCTGGATCTCACTTCCTTTGTGTATTGGACAGGAGCAAAACCCAACCACCTTCTGGCTGTCCCTAAAACCATTCTTATTGGAGTAGAGAGTTCCCCCTCTCCTCCTTTTCTCCCCACCAGTTTCACAAGTTCTTTTTTGTCTGTCCACAATGTGTTCATGTGCGCCCTATGGCCACAGGCTACTGGTGCATTATAAGTAAATACATAAAAAATAGGAGTAACGACGCAAGATGAACTAATAAGAGACAAAATTATTATCTACACCAACAGTGGAGTGACAGTAGAGAGGTTGTGGATGAGTGGTAACCAAGACTTTAGAACAAGCTATAACCATAGGGAAAATGTTACACAAAGACATTTGCTCCAAAGCTATGACGTATAAGGAAGGAGCCTGTAGCATGTGAGAGGGAAAGAAGAGCAGGAACAAGAAACTAAGAGGGAGGTTAAACGAGAAACAAAGAAAGGCTGGAGGCGAATACCAAGGGATGAAGAAAACTATAAGAAATCAGGAGGAGAAAAATTTGACCTTTGGAGATGAAAATGCTTTTCACGAGGCAGATGGGGACATTATGCCAATTCAAGAGACTGCCCAGTGGTGAATCAAAAGTGTTCAAGCTGCAACGTGCAAGACCCTTTTGCAGGCTGCAGGGAGATGAAAGAAACCAGGCAGTGTGAGAGATTAGGGATGAAGGGATGAGGTGGAAGTAGTTAGAACAGTGAGGGGGAACGTGGCCCCTAATGTATGTTCAACATAGATGGTGTAGAGAACTAATGGTCGAGTGTGGATCCCTGTACGCCATTTTGACTAGGGAGAGATTAAGTTTCTGTTAGAGAGCGGATGAAGAATGTGATGGAATCTGAACAAGCATTTAAGGAGGTGAACAATGGGAGAAGTAACACCCGTGCCTTTGAGGTTGTGTGTCATGGTGGAACATAATCACAGTAGATGCCAGTTGAAAGGTTTTAGGAGCAGTGTTATCCCAGATCAAGGAGAAAGTGAAAGGATAATAGCCTTTGATTCAATTGCAGCGACAGAAGTAGAATCGTTTTATTCAGTAACAAAGAGAACTCTTGGCCTGAACGCTTCCACCAGTATATTTGGGGCAAAGGGTTTGTGATGAGAACAGATTACAAGTGTTGGAAGTTATTACTGTGCAAGGCATGTCCAAGGCCACCAGAGAACAGCAAGGTTGGGATTCGTATTGATGGCGTATTACTGTAAGTGGTATACCTACCAGGGAAAGAAAGCGTGAGGTGACTTTCTTTCATGAATACCAGTGTCGGATGAAGATGATGCCAAGGGAAAAGTGTGTTCCTTAAGTGCTAAGAGTCTGACAGAGTGGGAAGACAAAGGGAAGGACAATACAATATTGAACGCACTAATGGGTTGGATCGGAGCTAGCTGGCTAAAAAGAAAGGAAAAAGAAAAGAACGTTAGGGGAGTTGCAAGGAATTTTACGAAGCCAAAGAAGAGTGGGCTACAGAAGGGAATTGGTTAGAACACATCATACCATCTGGCACATGTGGGGCATCCGGGTATCACGATCACCAAGGGGAGGGATAGATTAGGAGGCCCAATATGGATCCCGAATTTAAGAAGATACTGAGAGAATGCTAGATGTGTGCCAATTGTGACAGAAATCTGAGTGTCAAACTATAGTTGTGCCTTCTTCCAGTACCCCCAAAGACTTTGGGTGAATCTACGTATTGACGCTGTAGAGTTGTATCATTGCTTACGAGGGGAACACATGTTTCTGTTGGTGCATGTAGATCATTATTCCAGGTGGATGGAAGTAGCACCAATGGATGGGGTGACCACAAGTAAATTTATCCAAATCCTAGACAAGATATTCTAAGTGACAATGAGCCCCAGTTTGTAGCTCAAGAGAGGAGATTTTGTGAGGATATGGAATTTCTGGGGAAATTCATTTACGTTCATCACCCATAGACTGCTGTGATGGTGGAGAGGATGAATTGTGTGATTGGTGGATGCATAAAAGCAGCGCTGGCATGAGCTAGATTGCAAAGAGGCTCTGAATTAAATGGTGTGGAGTATGAGAATAACACCACATGGCGCAGTTTAGGCTGATGAGGGGAACAGAACTTAATTATAAATGATCAGAGTCATGGTTAAATAGTAGGATGAAGCTTAGAACGGCCAATGAACGTTTTGCAGCCAATAATATGGTTTAGGTTGAAATGCTCTAAAAAAAAAATAATAAAAAAAAAAAGTCAAAAATATGAGCGGGTAACCCCGCAATGCCCACCAGGAAGTTGTGCATGAATAGTTGGCGGATGTCTGGAGAATGGAACACCCGGTCGCTAGGGAATAAGGATAGCTCAGGGGCAAAGCGTTTGTCTTGGAAGCAAGACGACCCTGTGCAAAACAGATTTTAATCCTGATCCCGCGCTTAGAAGCCACTCGCTGGTATTAAAGCGGGCTATAAAAGCACAATTATAGTTTTCATTCCTATGCCCATGGCACGTATTCCAGAATTGATGTGATATTGACGGCAGTGCAGGTGACAAACTTGTTTCATACAAGTGATATAGGGAGTATTAACAAATCAGATCATTGGTCTAGCCCGTGGAGGATGTACACTTCCTTGTTACACAATGATGAATTAGTGGAGGAAATAGGTAAGGAATTGGTAAGGAAGCAGAGCGTCTGTTGAGATTAACAAAAATTGGGAAACCGAGGTAGGCATGATTTGGGAAGCTTTCAAATGTTACATGAGAAACATTTGGATTGCTCTGTGATGAAGAAAGCAAGGGAAAAAAAAGGCATTGGAAGAGATGATCGTTACTTTGCAAAGTAAGCAGAGAATACGCAATTCAAGGAAAATACGATTCAAACAAGCTATTGTCAGAGGGGCGAAGGCCTTATTTAAGACACAATGCAAGTATTATGACGGTGGCGAGAAACGGGACCTGGCTCATCGTTTGGAAGTTAAGGAAAAGTTATCTATGCCGTGAAGAGGGGGCTGGCCAGTTGACTTTTGATAAAGAGTTTATGTATTTTCAGTCCAAGCTATACACTACGGAAAAGGTAACTGACTCCAGCTCTTTGGACAATTCATTTAAGCATAAACATTTTCCTGACCTATCAGCGACCGAAAAATAAAGGTTAACTCTAAAAATGAATGTAGCACCACAGGTGAACTATGTATCGAGTATGATCCCACTTCCCACTGACACAGGGCACGATGGTTTGACCGATTTATAGGAGTTCCTGTGGGATCACAAGCCATCAAGAATTCATTTGTGGAAATTACAACTCCTGTGCAATGAGGGTGGGTTGGGGGTGCCATACTTCAAAATGTACCATCTGTCTTTCATGGCGAAACACCTCATTCCGTTTGTAAAGGAATTTCCAGATGATTGGACTTCAGTGTCAAGTCTGAATATGCAATTGGAGCCCAAGGACTTGACCGCCAATAATCCAAAAGGCGTGAAACCATCCATGCCTATAAAATGTTCGCGGCATTGCTGGATTTCAGTTGTCTGGATTAATGAACAATGAACCATGATGCACTTCACAATGAATGCTCTTCAATCTGGTTGAAACCGAAGATTAAGCAAGAAGATTTTGGGCGAACTGGTTCTTGGGTGGTATAAAGTGGATTGGGATGTTATAACTGATAACAAGTGGGTTTCCACAGACACTGGGACATGCATAGTTGAAGTTGGAGGCTTCTCATTCTCCCGTTGGAAGTTCTGACCTGGGGCATCAGTTGCTTGAACTAAATGCACATGGTCACCTGGCATCAAGAATTTAGAAGATTTTAGCAAGAGAGGAGGGGATGGACAAAACGCCCAAATAATGAGTTAGTGTCAACATGGTCAAGAGCCTGGCCCTCCCCCGGTCACTCGGGTTTGTCAGTGTGACTATTCACAGGATTTTGTTACTTTTCCCCCCAGAGGGGAGCCATACCCTAGAAGGCTAGGTAGGTGAGGCTGCTATCCCAATAGTCCCTCTATGAGTGGTAAAAAGCAGGTGGAACTCGGGGAGAGATTCTCCTCGTGGGTATAAAGACTCCGTCCCGTGAAAGACCTCCCTAAACTCTTGTGCCAAGAAGCCAGGGGCCTATTGACTCATTCCTCCCCACCAACCTGAAACCACTTATTTCTCCTACCAACCTGAAGCCACAGCTGTATGTTATTGTGACTTCTCTACTATTGCATCTACAATGTCAGATAGGACTGAGATGAAGCAGAACCAAAGAGGCATACAGAACACCCATAGAAGGGGTTATGCAAGAACTTGGATAAGGTGGTCACTAGGAGGCATGAAGAGAACCTCAGATGCTTGCATGTGCGTTCTGAGACCCACGGGCGTGTGGCGCTTTATAAAAATTGTAATAACTAACTAATCTTGACCATACGCTGCGCCAGGCTGGGAAGTATAATGTAAAGACAAAGGAAGGACTTTCGGGAGCAGGAAGAGCAGCGAGGAAAGCTGGTGGCTGTCCTACAGGGCCCAGAAATTTCATACCTGCGCTGCTTGAAGTGCTGACAGACAGTCTTTAATCCAGGGGCCGAGAACAATTATACGAGCCTGAGGGAACCCCGACTTGCTGTAGAAGCAGGATAAATCCAGCAGTGGCGTGGCCTCTTCGAGGTAGACCATGTGGTCCATAAAACACACAGACTGCCACAGCAACAGCTCTGCGGAGACACAGACACGAAAGGAAGAAAGCAGAAAGACGTGCTGAATGCGTACAGTGGCTACAGTGACCCGAAATCCCGGGAAGAACCGGCTGCACTCCCCTGTATATTTACCTGTATATTTACCTTTATCTTCACTGGGAACAGGAGTTGCAGGAAAGCCGGGCAGGGTTCGGGGAGCCCAATTCCCAAAGAATCAAGTATTCCTCAGAAGTACTCTACCCCGTCACAGTAGTGATACTGAGAAAACAAAGAGCCAAGTATTCCTCTGGATTAATCTCCCTTGTCCAAGTGGTGACACGCTTTAGGAGTGAACTTCCTTATCCCAGCGGGAAACTCAGCATATGTGAAAGATATCTTGGCGCATTTTTACGAAATATTGTGAGACTTCATGGTTCACCGTTAGGTAAGAATTAGTGCAGTCCAACTGGTGAGGACTACATAAGACTTATCTGCTTGCTGTTAGGTAACCCACCTTTTAAAATAGGCCTGTACTACACAAGTTGATAGTGTGACTGAGCAACCAGGATTATCTTACGAGGAGTAATGTGAGCTGTGCAATTGAAATCAGTAAGTAAAAGTAGCCAAGTAACACTACAACACTCAAAAGTTATATACTACATATACATATGTATTATATACACAAGCTTTAAATAAGCATTCTTTAAAACATTGTATCCACTAGTAACATTCATCAAAGTTTGGATTCAGTTTGTAAAGGACAATAACAGTTGATAATTATTTTATGCTAACACATTCTAGCACACGGATGTGACTTTAATTAAGGTCAGTATCACACTTATTTTCAGTTTCCAATTCAGTCATTGAGTTTGTAAAGGAAGGAAAGATTATAATCAGATTCAGAACATACTTTCCACAATGTAAAACAATTACAATCTCCCAAAGGGAGTCAGATAAACTTTTATCCCAGCAATAATAGTGACCACAATTATAACCTATGAGGGAACAAGTACTGCCAAAGCCAGTAGGGTTAGAAGGGTGCCTTTAGGGAGCAAGGATATCCAAAGTTAATGGACAAAGTCAATAGTTCTGATGCACTTCTTCTTAGATACAGTCTTGATAAAGTTAGTAGGTTCTGCAGAAATCACAGTGACTCTAGTGAGCTACTTTGCAGAGGGCACAAGCTGTTCAGGCCAGTGCAGGAGAGTCGATATCAACTCTAAAATGAAACAAAAGCACTTCACAAGATAGGAAGCACACCTTAGGCTAAAATGGTGAACACCCCAAGCCCCACAGTACCTGTGATTCGAGGAAAAAGGTTCCAGCTGGATTCCACCTTGCTACAGCTTGGCAGACCCTTGTTCCCGAACCTTAATACGCCAATATGCACGACGTACACCAATCCATCAAATGCCGGAAGAAGTCGATAAGCGAGACGGCATGTAGTTGGGACCTGCAAAGAGGAAGCAAGACCGTGTCTAAAGATATAACTACAAGAAGAGATCGGCTATTCGTTAAGAATTGGTGTACGTCGTGCATATTGGCGTATTAAGACGCGTTTAGAATTGGTTTACTAGGAGATCATAGCCGTTGGACCAATGATAATTAAAAGGTCCCTCCTGAGCTGCGAAGAATCCCTCTTGAGGAAAGATTTTGAATATCCTGTAATGATACAGAAAGGGAATACACAATCTAGTTGAGTGGTGATACTCACCCTACTCGATGCGTATGGGAATAAGGAATCTCCCCAAATTTTGTCCTGAATGAGGTTGTATGAACAAAGGGCCGATGAATGTTGATGTCCCGAAAAAGACAACCGAAACACGTGTAGACTAATGTCAGTGTAATTAGAAGCACACAGACGGAACCATCAGATAATCAAATGGAGGACTTTTGTGTAATCTGGAGTTAGGGTCGGAGGCCGTCCATATATGAGGCCATTTATATTTACATGTCAGAAAATTTGATACGAAAAAGCAAAAATTGAATGAATGATAGGAGTGATTGAGTATGAGTGGAACTTGTAGATATTTTTCTGTGGAAATGTTCTAGTATTTTATATGAATATGATATGCAAATAAAAGTTTTTATAAATTGGAAATTGAATATTTATTGGTATTTATGAAGTAAATAAATGTGTTGAGAGGCTATTCCTGGTTCCATGGGTCCAATTGTTCTGTTGACTATTATATAACACAGGAAACCTTCATACAGAGTCCCCTCACCAGAGTCCAGGACAGAGGGATCAAGTAACTTCCAACCAGAGACGTCCGTTTTTCTTTGGCGCTGAGAAAACCCCCCCACAAAAAGGCAGCTGAATCAAGGAGACCCCATTGCTCCAGAGTCCCTTTCTCGAGTGCTGCTGCAGAAGACCGCCAGACATCCTCCCTTTCGTCACCATGACCAAGGAACTGAATCCTAACTTTGTAATTAATGTTACTATTAGTTGCTGCTTTTTAAGATGGTCGAATTATCCTTGTTTATACATAAATACCCCAATTGGGGTATTACACTGTAATTGGAGGGTGAGTAGGTTCCTGGCTACTTGAATTGACTACAGCAACCAGAATTCCATGAGGCCATAATTGGTACTAACCATTACCACCTGAACAGACTGCCTCCCTGAAGATTGCAAGAGGCATGAAAGCGCTTGGAGGAGAAGATCTACTGGACTGTGGAAGATACACCAAGATGGGAACCAGAGTGTGCCCCACACCCCCTTTCTTTCATGCATAAATAAATATGTACAACTATAAGTATGTAAGTGTTTACTTGGATACATGTATTTACTAATTTAATTGTACAGCTCTACAACTCAAATTATCCCCCTTAAGATAAGCCTGGCTGCTTAGTCACACTACCAACTCGTGTAGTACAGGCCTATATTAAAAAGATGGGTTACCTAATACCATGGGTTAAGTTTTGTAGAGTCCCACACCAGTTGGAAAATTCTTACCCAACATGCGTTTTAGGCCATGGTGTATCTCGGGACTCAAGGAGTCCAGACACCCTCTGGAGGAGGCTAGATGGATTCTCTGTGCCATCACCAAAAGCCTGATCAGTAGGGTCTGTGTCTGCCAAAGATAGAGGAGGGAGGATTGGGGGGTGGAGGCAGTGGCCCTGCAGTTGATAGTGGCAAAGATGGAAAAGGCTGCTATGGCGCAGGGATCTGAGCCTACCAAGCAGTCGGAGGAGAAAACACATCAGAAACGACCATCGAGAAGGTCAGTGAACCACAGGCTGGTCTCTGAAATAGTCTGACTAATCTGGATAGTTGCCTGTGTACGGGTGACTAGAGGCAGCATTTCCCTACTAATATCATGGAAGCAGCACTTCATCAAGGGGAATTGTATTATGACCTGAAATGTGCACTCATGTAGGGGCCAGCAGGGATGTAAAGCCCCTTGTGGAGAACCAGGGGACAGAATAGATCTGGGATGATTAAGTCTGCAGCAACTCCAATGTCGGGGGCAGACACATCTGTGTTGGCGCCAACCACTGGATTGAGAGGGTGGGGTGGGGGGGGGGGGGCGAACGGTCCAGACAAAGCAAACGCTAATCTCCCTCATGGTTCTTACAGCCGAAGGTCCTGGGATCTCCTGTGAAGTCAGACGGTGAGGAGCAGCACTTTCCCACTCTTGTGTGGGCCTATCCAGATATTTATGTGCCTGAGTTAAGAGGAAATAGCCGACCCAGCTTCCAATGCCTTTCAACCATCTTGTCAAGGAACTTGCCCTTGTCTTGTGCCTATGTATGGTATGGAAATATTTATAAAGTGCCTCTACACAGGCAAGTGTTTCAAAGTGCTCAAGGAGGGTGGGAACATGGGGAAAAAACAGCAGTCGCTCATAGCCCTTGAAATTCTGAGAAGGTAATCGTCTGCACAGGCAGAGTAAGTGCATAATACATTTAACAGGTGAGACAACAAATACGCCTGATGACGATTCTGCAGTTTTGCCAAGTGCATTTGAGGGGTGACGATAAGGGGGAAACAGACGATCTTCAGGCAGGTGCATTTGGATTGCGCAAGAGCACAGACGGTCAAGGGAGGGGGAGGTCCAAGTGCACACAAGTCGGTGCAGACTGGGGTAAGTGCAGAGTCTCACTCTCTTGGGTTATTTCACAAGTGCACTGAGGTGGGCGAGGTGCAGGGCCCGGAGACAAGTGCCTGGCAGGGGTGACTGGGACCTGTGGGACTCTGAGGTACACCAGGCGGCCAGTCAGCAAGCTGTAAGAAGGAGGAGGGGGAGAGGGAAAGAGCTGAGGGATAGGTTAGCAGGGTAGAGGGAGAGAGAAGGAAGGGGAGAAGAGGAAGGTCTTGAGGAGTTTCCGGAATTTAAGAAGAGGCTCAAGACTGAGGGCGGCAGGGAGGCTATTCCAGAGGTAGGCACCTGCTGAGATAACTATCTCCTTCCAAATCTCGCCTTGGAGAACCGGCTCATTCGCAGAAGGTTGGAGGTAGAGGAGCAGAGGGCTCGTCAGGGACAGTATTTAGGTAGGCAACGTTGCAGGTAGTTAGGTCCCAGGCCCCAGAAAGTCTTGTGGACAATGCAGAGGGTCTTGAGCCTGACCCTTGCAGCCACAGGGAGCCGGTTTAGGGATTTCAGTGCCAGAGAGATGCTGTCCCTGGGCTTGAGGTCAAGGATAAGTCTTGCGGTTCTGTTCTGAATAAGTTGCAGAGGGCGCATGGCAGAAGCAGAAAGGTTGAGGAAGCGGCTGTTGCAGTAGTCCAGCCTAGAGGGAACCAAGACTCTAGAGACAGTGAGCTGCTGGGGGAAGGTGAGAAAAGGTAGAGTACCTCTGAGGAGGTGTAGCTGATAGACTTTTTAGAGATGTCTGAAATGTGAGAGGAGAAGGAGAGTATGACCACGTTTTTAGCCTCTGATGGGTGCGGGCACAGTGCCAAGGGAGGCCGGCCAGAGGGAAAGTGGGTAGGCGGTAGAAAGTGTCCCATTGCGAACAATCAGTCTTACCTGCGTTGAGGCAGAGGTCGCTTGCAGCACACCATGACTGAATGGTAGAAAGTCGGATAAGGAGGAGGAGGAGAAGGGGCCGACGGCAGCGGCTGGGGGTAGCCTGAAAGATAGTTGCGGGTCATCCACGTAACATTGGAATTTAGAGGTGAAGGTAGCAACCACACGTTCCAGGGCACCCATATACACGTTGAACAACCAGGGGGATAGGTTTGATCCCTGGGGAACATCACAGGTTGAGAGAGCGATAGTCGAGAGAAAGGCTCAGAATTCCACATGGGATTGGCGGTCGGAGAGCAAGGAAGTTAACTATGCCAGAGCCTGACCAGTGATTTTCAGGGTGTCACAGAGACGTGCAAACAGGATGTTGTGGTTAACCGTGTCAGGAGAGGTCAAGGAGAATGAGAACAGTGGGAGTGATGGTGTCAAGATTTGAGCGCAGGTCTTACATGTGTTCAGAAGAGCAGTTTTCGTGCCTCTGGATGCTCCAAAGCCAGACTGATGGTCATGGAAGCAACCAATAGAATCTGTGTGGAGGGTCAGCTGAGAGATAGCCTACTTCTCCAGGCGTTTGCCCAGGAAAGGAGTGATGGAGATAGGGCGTTTTCCGGAATGGAGGGGTCGGTGGAAGGTTTCTTGAGCAGAGGGTTCACAAGGGAGTGCTTAAGAGCAGTTGGGAAAACTCCAGCGAAAAAGGAGAGATGCATAAATCAGCCAAGGCTGGGGCGAGGAAGTTTTGGAGGGGCAGGGGTCCACCTGCTTGGATGAAGTCTTCTGGTGACCTCATCGGGTGAGAGAGAAGAGAGGGCAGGTGGAGGGGGGCCAAGGCAGGCTCCAGTGTTGTATGCTGTGGTGTGGAAGAGAGGGAGGTAAGGATGTCTTGCCTTTTTGTGATGAAGTGTGCAGCCAGGGTCGAACAAAAGTCCTGGGTGGGTGCGACAGAGGAAGAGGCTGCGGCAGTGTTGGCCAGTTCCTTGCAGACTAAGTTCGGATTCCACGGAGATGTGGGCTTGAATAAAGACTTTTCGGGGGGCGGATGCAAAGTCGATATTGCCTTTGAAGGAGGCAGCAGGCCAGTTTGACAGATGGTCCGCCCAACTAATTCAATTTTTGATCAGCTGCCCTACATTTGCGTTTAAGGGCAGTCAGATTAGGGTCTTACCAAGAGTTGCACAAGAATGTTGGCGATAGAGAGATTGAAGTTAGCGAGGGCTGTGTCAGGGTGGGAGTCAGCAGCAGGAATGATTGTGATAGTTATATAGCGCCTGTACACAATGTGTTTCAAAGTGCTTCAAGGCAAGGGAGGGAACAAGGGAAAATACAATGACATTCTTACAAGGCCATGAACAGTAAGCATGTGAAATTTATCGTACTCGGCCTGACAAGAGCTAAGACATAGATAAGGAAGGGATGGGGAGAGTGGGAAGGAAATGGAAATAGACAGGCGACTACCATACTAGGCCTGACGACAATTCAGATAGTGCTGGAGGGGGGACACGTAAGGGGAGGAGGGTTGCTTTCATACTAAGTCCACCGACAATTCGGATAGAGTAAGTGCATAGAGGGGAGGAGGGGAGGAGATAGGAAAAGGGAGAGGAGGAGAGAACAGAGAGTAAGCAGTCAAAAAGAGTGGAGAAGCAAGAGGAGAAAGTGAATACAATTGCAGAAGTCAGTAACACAATGTTGCAAGCCAGCATAATTCAGGTCCACCATGAGTACAAGATGCAAAGTAAGTCCAGCATGAGAGTTGAGAAAGGGTGAAGCACCATGAATCAATGATGTCCATAAAAGTAAAATCCATCATTGGCCACAAGACCGATGGTGATGGTGAAACCAGAATGTATCAGGACAGACTCCTACAGTGGTAGGCTGGAGGAGGTGTGGGGGGAGGGAAGGGGGGGTAGAAGAATCAAGCAAAATAGGCAACACCTGTGTGCAAGAAGGGTGACGGGCACAAAGGAACATCACAGGGGGACCAGAGAGGGTGAGGATGGCCTGTGGTGGGAATGAGAGGAGGAGTGTAGGTGGAGCCAAAGGCAACCACGGTCAACTTTTTTCATGGTCCTGGTGACTTTGAAGCCGGGTGGCCCTGCCGGGTGTGCCACTGCAAGAGGAGGGGGAAAGCTTCAGGTGTGTTAAGAGAAGGGAGTGGTCAGTCCAAGAGAGAGTTAGGGAGAGGGATAGAGAGAGGAGAGCACCCAAAGTGTGGCCAGCGGTGTGATTGGAGTCAGAGGGTAGGATAGAGAGGGAGAGAGTTGCATAGGTTGCGGAGAGGTCCCGAGGCGTTATTCTGAGGAGAATCCAGATGGATGTTGAGATCACCCAACAGGAGGAGTTTAGGAGGAGGAGGAAAGTAGAGAGGAGGCCAGGTCTGCCCATTCAGAGAGGAAGAGAGTGGACTGTCCTGGTGGCCGATAGAAGGTGGCCATAAGGAGCGAATATTTAGGAGAGAGCAAGAGCCTGCAAACTAGGCACTCAAAGGAGGAGTAGGCCAGAGTAGGGATGATGGACACAGGTATACCGATTAGCGCCACTCCCACTCACCCTGTTTCTTTGGCATGGGCGCAGAGAGGATTTTGTAGCCTTCGGGGAGGAGTGTGTCAAAGCTTGTGACAGAGCTATCCTTGAACCATGTCTCTGTGATGGCTAGCACATCAAGATCCAGGACTTTGAGGAGGTTGCAGATGTCAGACTGTCAAGACGTGTTTGACAGCGGCGCAAGTGTTGAGCGTGGCAATGTGGTACAGCTTGCCATCTTTGAAGGTCTTCCGTGGTTCAAGGGATAGTGGTTATTCTTCCACCCCCTGAGGGCAGAAAGAGGGCCAGAGGGATAGTGGAGGATGGCGGAGGTGCCAAGGCCGGCAAGGGGGCCTGTGCAGAAGAGGCGGCGGCACAGTGGGCCAGGGAGCCTGTGTAGAGGAGGAAGGCACAGTGGGCAAGGGAACTTGTGCAGAGGAGGAAGTAGGCACAGAAGGCAAGGGAGCCTGGCCAAAGGCAGAGGTAAGGTTAGAGAGGCGAGGGAGGAGCCCGTCAAAGAAAAGAAGGTTGGGTTGAGGACCCTGAACCATGATGGTTCCATTGAAATAGACATTAATGACTCTGGCTATGGCGAATAGGCAATAGGAGAGAGAAAGCCAACCATGTAGCGAGTCCATAGGTCATGTACGTTAACGAAGAAAAGGATGCTAGTGAGAGTCTCTCTGGGGAAGCTGTGCCATAGGTGTCTGCAATAGGCAGGCCTGGGTTGGAGCCCAGTATGTCCTTAAGTTTCTTCTGGACAGATGACATAGCTAGCTGCAGTGGTGAGGGGGTTACACTGACCAGTATGAAGTACTGAGGCACAGGGCGGATGGGGGGGCACAAGGGAGCAGAGGGAGACAGAGGGTAGAGCACACAGCTAAGTTTGCTTTTATCAGGACAGAATGAAAATATAATGCAGCCACTGGGCACAGCCAAGTTCGATTTTAGCCGGGGTCTGTGCTCTTTGGGGAGCCCTTTCTGCACCTTTTTCTCCTTAGCCCCTTTGCGGTGGAACTATTAGCTCCTGTACAATACGTGTATCACTTGGGGCCTTGACCTGGAAATAGCATGCACAGGAGCATCATCGGACCACTGCCCGGAAGAGATGGCTTTAGCTCCTTTAAATTGTAACCAGGTTTAACCCTGGAGCAGAGAACATAAGTGTTTCCCCCGCCACAGTGAAAGGAGTCCCTGGGCGGTGTGTCTAAAAAGGAAGAAGTTTGCTTACCTCTTGAAAGCACTTGTTTCAAGAATTCCTGGAGGTCGAAGCCTGGAGACTATTCCCTCTCAGTGTCAAATGCATATGGTGAGGTGCCTTATCAAATGGATGTCGCAGGACCAGCAGCCATCCCAATGAGGTGCCTTATCAAATGGATGTCGCAGGACCAGCAGCCATCCCAATGATGGTCGGGGCTGATGCACTCTGTGCTTAAAGAGTGGTGAGACTACCATGGGCATCTGCCACCCGCAACTAAGACCCGTTTTGAAAAAAGGTTTTCAGTGACAGAGGCCGAGGAACCGGAACCACTGCAATACTGTGCACCACAGTGAAAAAGAAAAAGCAGGACCAAAAATAAAAAAAGATGCAAGAGAAAATGGGATCTACGTTATAATGCTGAGAATAAAACAAGGCTGAAAACACCCAATTTCTCCTCTTAAATTTCCAAAACGCTATATTTATTTTAAATGTGGGGGGTGACTCCCCACAGCCCCCCCATAATCTCTACCTTAATTATTCCTTAACCCAACACCCCATCGACTTTTCCCAAAATACGATTACAAAAATGTTTTCGGCCTTATTTTCCACAGTCGTGAAAGCCGAACCACACCGGAGACTCCAGTATGTCCACTATAGAGAAAAGGAACAGAGGAGCGCTGCCACGTGCTTGCATTTTTGCTGGATTGCTATGAATTTAATTATATGCAAGGGTGTTTAGCTGGAAAAATGCTCCAATCCATTACCCAGTGGATGGTTGATCCTAAGAATATGGAGGAAGTAGAACGAGATGTAGGAGTAACAGGGCTTACCATTAACATTTACATCTTAGCAAGCTAGTATGCTGTGGATAATTATACATATCTAGTAGTTAGGACAGTTTATCTAAAGTACTAAGGGATTCATAAAACCATACATCTGAGGCAGTTCCTAAATCCACTCTTAGTAGAAAGCTGTACCACCTGACAACATTTGGTAGCGTAGACATAGCAGCCATTGGGAGGGAGAGAGGGCTGTAACTTGGTACAAAGAAATTGTAGCATACATATGGTCCAAAGAAACACTATGAATTGTACAAATAAAGGGTTATATATATCTTTGGAATGCAATCAGAAATTCAAGGGTAGTAGACCTGTTCAGTCATGAAGTGAGACTCAGTTACAGACATCACTTAATAAACCATAACAGTTACAAGTATTCACCTTGTAACAGATATTCCTTTGTAGAACACAGTTCAGAGCTAGTAATGCAACTGATACTTTCTGGAGGGGCCTTAAGCTACTCAATGATAAAAACACTCAATTCAGTGAAAGCAAAACTCAATGTTACACGTTTAGAAGAGCAGCAGCTGTTCAAGATAAGTAAAGACTCATACATTTAAGAGGGGCTACAAGCAACTCAAAGACAACTTCAAGACTGTTTTAGAAATGCTCTAAGCAGATCAGGGAAAGCAAAACCCAAATGGTACACTTTAAGAAGCCTGCCCAGGAGTATCATTGGACCACTGCCCGGAAGAGATGGCTTTAGACACTTTAAGAATTAATCTGTTAATCAAGGTAGGTAACCCTCCCCATTGGTAAGCTTTTACCCTCATTCAGTTAAGAATAATAAAACGGTACCAATATTTATTACTTTTCATGTGAATACTTAAAATATTGTTACAGTAAAATGACAGTATTAACAGTTCCACTGTTTAACTAGTAGTGGCTTGCACCAACACTTGTTACAATAAAAAGGACATATACTTTTTAAGGGAGCATCCAGCTACATAAAAAGGTACGTATAAACCCCAAGACTGTTTTAGATCTGTGTTAGATACGACTTTATCACTGATAAATCTTCCTGACCTGTGCCAACCCCAGAACATTTTGCTGGACTGGTAGATTATTTTTCCCTATACCTGTGGGAACCTTTTGCCACACTCACAGTCTTTTACTCTTTTTATGGGTGTCATTATTAAGATTCTCTATAGTGTCTTTTTAACGTTTGACAACTTTTGGTGTATACCCTGTTATTGTTGAATGGTTGACTTCGGGCTCCCCTTTTAACTTTCTCTGGCTAACCTTGTGAGAACTAAAGTTCCCAAGGGTAAAAAGGATCTTTGTATCCTTTGGGAGGCTAGCTGTCAGGAAAGGACTGGCAACAACCCCCCCCCCCCCCCACCCCAAGTTTGAATGTTGCATGGCTGTTGATTGGCTGGGTTCCAACATAAAAGTCTGATTGTGAAAGCTGAAGATGGTAGTCAACCACTGGAAACGAAACCAAAGATGAACAAACAACGGCTGTAGCAATTTCCAGCGACCGGAAAGCCTGCTGTTTAAATGGATCCTGCTGTAGCCTTTCCTTCATATCGACCTGGGGATCCCTAAACGGACGACACAGAGCCTGGTGAGACCCACTACACTCCAGAGTACCTGTATTGTGAACCATCCCACATCGTGCTGCGACCTTGCGGGTCTGCAATACCCCAATACTCCGGGAACTTGTCTCATTGTGTGGTGCACAGTGTTCCAAATTCCGAATCTAGCTGAAATTTTGTAGGCATCCTGCTGGACCTCCAGGGACGTGAATAGAGTCCGATAAGTTCCCTCACCAGAGTGCTGGACCTTGCAAACTACGAGAATCTGACCTTCGATATTCAGCCTGCTTCTGGCTCCTGAAAAGGTTGCCAAAACCACAGAACTGCATCCAGCCGCAAAGAAACACTTTCCTGGAGCCTTCCCCCCCCTTGATCCTTGTTGCAAAGGTACTTCCAGGGTCCTGTCTTCAGTCTTCACGACAAGGAATTCAGCAACCGGGTTTTTGGCTGCAGATCTTGAAGTCTACCCCGCTGCAACTCTTCCTCTCTGCTGAGAAACTGTGTTGGCTTGGGTATTTACGTACCTTAAGCTTTTTGTGATTCCTGTGTAGCTTTGGGGTGTTTCTTGTGATTGGGAGTCCTCTCGTCTAGTTCACCCACGTGCACTGCTGGAATCCTTCTAGGGTGTCTTCTCAGAAGCCCCTAGACCCTCAACTAACTCTAAAGTAAAATACTTACTTGTTTGAACAGTCTTCCTTAGGAACTCTGACTTTTTGTACTTAAGGACCTATCCTGACCTGCCTGTGGAACACTAGACCCTAGTTACCCCCCACCCCCTACTGCCACTGAGAAAACAAATGCTCCAAAAATAAGGGAAAGACTTCTTTTCTAGGCAAAAGGCCCAATGCTTAGAATAACAAGTGTTCAGAAGTGACTTACCTGTAAAAGAAGTTGGTCGGTAACTGTAACTCAAAGTGAACAGTTACACAAGTTCTTACCTTGAAAGTGGTGTTCTGCCACTTATAAAAGTAGAAGTAAGGTTATTTTACTTACCTTGGAAATGTTCTGCCATTCCGAAAAGCATATGTTAAGTCTTTCTTTCCTTATAAACTGTTCTTTGCAATTCTAACAGAAAGTAGATCTAAGGTTAATTTACTTACCTGTGAATTGGGTCCCCCTCTTAAAAGTAATGCTGTTGGCTTCACTTTACTATTACTGTTAGGATATAAATCTGTGTCCCCCCAATTGGGTCATGCTTCCCCTGACTTGCTGTTAGTCTGTTCAGAATAAGTCTGCCTTAAGTTATACTTAATCCAAGTTGCTGGTAGCTCCTTTAAAAAGTATATATGCTTTACTTACCTTGCATTAGCTGGTAAGATATCCTAAAACAAGGTAAAGAGTTACTGCTTACCTCAATCTGTGTTGCACTGACCTGAAAAGCAACTGTAATAGTATATTCCAACCTTATGTTTAGCTGCCTGGAATAGTTGTGTGCCAATCTTAAAAAAAAGTGTTCCTTTAGGTGTAGCTGACCTTGGTCTGCCTGGTGCATCCAAAATTAGTGTAAAGAGTTATTGCTTATCTTAGCTGAAAGCAACTGTAATTTGTAGATTACACTCAAATGTCTTACTCGCCTAGTATAACGGTTATCATAGATGTAGTTGGTTCCTACGGTTTCTTGAATGAGTGTTCCACTGTTCAGAAAAGTATACTTGCAGGTTGGTTTACTATGTGGTTTGCTGAACATCACTGTACAACTGCTAGAGTCTACTACCCTTCTATTACAGAAAGTAATCTAAAAGTAACTAATGGTTTTTACTCCCCAAGAATAGGTGTGACCTATACTGAATATGTATGAAGCAGTTTGACTTCCCTAGAATTACTGTTGGGTGTTCTGAAGAAGGTTTTATACTTTGGTCTGTGTACCTTCAAGCATTGTGGTGCGTTTTATAAATATGTTTATGACTCTATGGCCAGTACATACCCAAAGACTAAAATTGGCCTACTTGTATTTAAAATAAACCTTTATTTGTTATAATACCTCTGGTTGCAAGTGTTTCTATTGAAGCCTTGGTACGGCAGGTTCAGCGTAATTTCCTACAGCCCTCTCTCCCTCATACGATAAGCCTAGCTGCTCGGTCTACGCAACCATATAGGTGGTATAGACTTATACTATGAAAGGAGTCTTGTAATGTCTCAGTTGAATGGTTTTGCTAAGTCCTTAGCTAGACTTCAGAAAAACTGTCCTAACCAGCGCTATAACGCTGATTAGGGAAAGCAAAACCCAATGGTACACTTTAAGAAAGACAATGGCCCTCATTAGGACTCCAGCGCTAAACCATGGGGCTATTAGCACCATGGTCCATGCCGGAGTCCGCCATGGAGAAAGGGGGAATTACCACCCCATTCCAAGGTTGGCGGGGCGGTAATTCCCCCTTTCTCCATGGCCCTTCCCCATTCCCATTTCCATTTCTGCCCCATAGGGCTCAATGGGAATGGGTAAGGCAGCAATTACGGTACCGCAAATTGCGGTACCGTAATTGCCTTCAAGGTCCCTTTGCGGTTCCTACTTTAACGGCTGGTCCAGACCAGCCGTTCAGGTCGGGTCCTGCAAAGGGACCTCTTAGTAAGGCGCTAAGGGGTTAACAGCGCCGCAGCTTTTTACGGCGCCGTTAACCCCTTAGGACCAGGGTTGTAATGATCCCCTATGTATTTCAAGGAAGGTAAATCCTATGTAAGCTTTTTCAGAATAATAAAACAGCACCAATGCTTATTACTTTTCAGAAGGGGGAAAAACACCATTCAAAGTAAAATAATTGATATACATTTTAGAGGGGCAGAATGCAACACAAAGGTGTATAAACTTAAGGACACTTTGTAACTTATTCTAGAATAGCCATGCATGGGTACATAGTCCGTCATAGTCAATCATAATCATGGATGGCACTGCTTTGCTTCAAGACCGTAGAGAGGTGGGAGCCTTGATTCTCCTCGACCACTCCACGGCTTTTGATTCCATCGACCATGGGATTCTGCTTCATAGTTGAGAGGGTTGGAGTGACAGGCGTTCCGCTTCGTTGGTTTGCCTCTTTTTTGGCTGACTGCCTCCAGACAGTATCTCTTCCCCTTATTAAGCCCCCCTTCAGGGTACTCTTCGCTTTTGTTTAATGTATACTTGCGGCCACTGGTCAACCTGGTTGTAGATGAGGTGCGGTTCTACCCAGATAATATGCATATCCTCTTCCCCTTAAATGCACCAGCCCGCGGATATTCCTTCGAGGTTGAAGGATTGTCTTCGATCGCAAGATGGATGGCCATGAACTGCCTTAAACTCAACAGGGACAAAACGGGAGATCCTCGTGGTCGGGTCCCCTGCCACAGGGACTCTGTGGACTACCAACTATTAGACGACCTCCCTGGGGCCCTGCCTTGAGCCAGTTCTAGCAGTAAAAAGTTTGGAAAACAAACTCATGGCCAGTGGGTCTATAGAAACCTAAATGCTTTGTTTCCTTTTTCAGATGTTGTTAAATTAGTTGTAATATAAATTTTGTTGAATTGGTGTATATGAAATTATCCTTATTCTGTTCTCACTCTGATGTTACTCAGCCGTAATTTTTTATTGAATAACTATTAAATAAAGTTGGGGGAAAAAAAGTAACCTACATTTCTTTAGATTGTCAGACTTTTTTAAATTGCAACTTCTGAAAAAAGTCTTACAATTCCCTTCTTCCTGAGTCCAAGGCCAAGGCAGTCACCTCGTCTATTGTGGGATCCATTGATTATTGCAACTGCATCGATCTTGGACAACCAGAGGTTTCGCTACAACTCTTACAGATTCTCCAAAGCTCAGCAGCTTGGCAGGCTCTTGGAGGCCCTAGACTCTCACATTCTAAGGATCTGCTCTGTCAGCTGCATTGTCTCCTCTTTAGGACCGGATCAAGTTTAAGTCTCTGGTACACTGTCATTCACAACTTTGGCACTGAGTTTCTACGCTGAAAGCCGACTCTAAGCCTGCCAGAGCTCTTCGTTCCTCTTCTCAAACCCTGCCATGTATCCCAATATTCATAGATTTCTTGCAGAGGGGAACGGGGTGGGGTCTTTTTCTGTGCTGGCCCCCACTCTCTTGAACTCTATGCTTTCGGATCAGTCCTCCCCATACGTCTTACTAGCACCTAGAAGCCTTCTGTCCTTAGCTCACGCTCTACAAATATCATTACATTACATATTACAGAGACAGTTACCACGCAAATTGCTTTAGTAAGTACTTTTACACGTTATACTTTTCAAGATAGAATCCTCATCTTGAAAAAGTCCTTCCCTGGTCTATAGCATGAGCTTTCTAAGAGGCAGAAGAGGGACCTTAATGGGTTAAAAGCCAGCTGTAGGCTGGTCACGAATGGGTTAGATTGCAAGAAATTCCGAGTTCCATAGGAGATCTTCTTAAACAAGTAAGTATGAGCTTCAGAGTTAGTTTAGTGTTTAGGGACTTCATAGAAGACTCATAGAAGACTCCCTTATATGTGTTCCAGCCTTAAGCCTTGGCATGTGGTATGGGCAAACACCCAACCACACGAAATCACCCACTCAGCCTCACAGGATGCACACCCGACTTAAGGTACGTATTTACCCAAGCCCACACAGTACCTTAGGAGAAAAGAGTGGATGTCTTCAGGATGCAGCAGCACAGGACCCGGTCCCCGGATTCTCGGTATGGAGACAAACAAACTGGATGGGACCTTGTAGCAGCAGTCATCAGAGTAGGCTTCCAGCAAAGGATTTTTTGCAGATTCTCGCGGCTCTGTGGATTTTACAGGAGCCAGATGAAGAACGAATATCGGCGGTCTGATTCTCTTCACTCTCTCGACCCTGCACTCTGGTGAGGGGACATCAGGGATTTGAATTGTGTCTCTGGAGGTACAGACGGAGTCCACCAAAGTTTTGATGGAATCAGACTTCGGAAGATCAGGCACCGCACACTGGCTCAAGGTCCCAGGGTATTGGGCATTTGCAGCCCAGCAAGGTTGCAGCATGCCGTGGGATGGCTCAAAATGCAGGTCTGCTTGAGAATAGTCGACTCACCAGCCACTGGGTAGGAGTTGTCGCATTCAGGACCACCAGGTCGATTGGAAAGAAGGGTTACATCAGGCTCCGGTTACATAGCAGGCTTACCGGTCATTGGAAAACACTACAGTCTTCATCTTCCTCTTCGGATTTAACTCCAGTGGTCGACGTGTCAGCAGCTTCCAGGTTCGGAGTATTTATCAGTAACTAGAGCACATCTGCAACTCTCATTGCAGTTTACAGAAAGGGGCAGTCTGGCTGTCCGATCAGGACAGCAAGCCCCCTCGCACCCCATTGGGAATGGGTTCCTTTCAGGCAAGGTGAAAGACAAAGGGCTTTAGAGTTCGACTCCTCCCTCACTTCCTACCTTCTCAAACACTCTGGAGCCTCTGCTGGGAATACAAAGCATTCTCTCCAAAGACAAAACTTTAACCAAGTTCTTTCCCACCTAGAATGGCAGAAGACCACCTCAGAAACAACAAGCAAATGAGAAATTGGGTTAAAAGAAGGAGCCCACCATTCTAGCAGTATGTGTCCTTCCTGTGCATTACAGAGGATGATTGGACAGCCTGCAAGTAATAAAGACTAAAAGTCACAAAGGTAAAACCACGGCCACCAGCCATTCAAGCAAACTTGAAATTGTAACAAAAATGATACCAGCTAACAAAAATGATACCAGGTAAGTTAGAAGGGGGCTACATTGTATCCCCCCAGCACTCCACTTAAGGTGGAGTGTGCGGTCTCACTTCAATCTTTGTAAAGGGGATGTGAATCCTACTTTACCTCTTGCAAACAGTAGTTCACTTAAGAAATAATAAGATAATTAAAAGGAAGTCACTGCATTTAAAATGCTGTGTGCTGCCATAGTATATTAGTCAGTCCAAAAGGTATAGGAAACATCCAATCACACACTAAAGACGGACATAAAATAAAAAGGTCACCCATAAAAAGTAATCTGCATATCACCATGACCTTGGACTGGGCAGGCCAAGAGAGCTCTGACCTCCCAGGGATGAGGTAGGGGTGGCTTTCAGCTTGTTTCTCTGCCAAGCATTCCATTAACTTTGAGACGCTGGTGTCCAGATGAATTGAGTTCAGTCAACAGCGTACATGCTGAACTCAATATTACAATGCTCCAGAACCAAGGATAGCTATAGGGTGAATATATTAAAGAGCCACGGGAGAGTGGGGAGCCCTGATGGACTCCACATGGGGACGATAGGCTTCAAGGTGAAATGCGCCCATTTCACTTTCAGGAAAGCAAGATCCATTTTAGGACTATACACTCTGTATCCATGCAGGCTTTTAGCCTGGATAAAAGGGTGGTATCCTCCACATCATTATACCATACAGTCAGACCCAGCAGGAGGATTGCCATGGGTTGGTCGACATCTAGTTTGTGCAGGATTTCTTTAGTATCCAGAATCATGGGTGCCATGCTCCAGGATGGACAGAGGCCAGATTGCCATTATTAAACAGGTGGTTCTCTGCAAAATCTTCAACTTACTCCAAAATCAGAAGAGGGATGCCTTAAAACGTGGCATAATGAATGGCAGTAAACCCAGCTGATAACTCACTACTGTTAAGTGAGACAATAGCGCCCTGTTCTCAGCCGTTACATGATATTCGCACCTGGGGAAGGGCGCTCAGCCAATCAGGTGACTGGAATAGCAGGCAAGAATACACAATCCCCACCCGCTGTTCCAGCCACCAAAGAAAGACCCTTCCCCTGGTGGTGCTTTTTTTCCGAACATGGGGAGGCATCAGCGAGGTTCTCCCTGTTGCCTCCCCGCATTAGAAAAAAAAAACAAAAAAACATTTCCCCTTCCCCCCACTTCAATTTACTGCAGTTACTTTGCCAGTAAGCAAAGTACTGGTCCCCGATGCTCCTCACTTTTGGCCGCCGTCATTAAAATATCCAAGGGTGCGAGTAGCTTTCATGACCCGGCTGGGGTGGGGGGGGGGGGGTGGACATGGGCTTTAACGTCGAGCAGCTCAGGCCTACCAAAGTTCGGCTGGCAGGCTGTTGCACCAATGTGCATGTCCCATCAAGAAACAGTTCTACATGAAAAAAAATCAACATAAAAGAACAAGTCTCAATTACGTGAAGCTGACCTCTTCGCATTTCGAAAATGTTGAATGTGTTTTTTTGACATTTGTACCCCGCTTTTCATGTAATGTAAGCGGGGGGACACCTCCATAACCCCTGAAGTTCATAATGCCTATCAGGACAATTTTCTGAAGTCCACCTAAGGGCGTAGCAAAACCATACAACTGACACTGTACAAAACGCCACTCTTAGCATAAGGCTTTATGTACCACCCGAGTATATGGTAGCGTAAACAGAGCAGCCAGGCGTGTCTTAGGAGGGAGAGAGGGCTGTAGGTAGGTACAAAGAACGTGTAGTATACCAAGGGTCCAACAGAAACTCTTACAAGCAGAAGTAATACAGTTAGGCCAAGTTAGGTCTTGGAGTAAGTACTTTGTCATAACGCATTATAAAAACACAACACTTGAAGGTACACAGACCAAAGCATAGACCTTGTTAAGAACACCAACAGTATTTCTGGGCAAGTCAAACTGTATAAAACACATTTAGCATAGGACACACCTATGCATGGGGAGTAAACCCATAAGTTACTTCATGATTACTTTCAGTAATTCCAGCGTAGTAGACCCTAGCAGTTGTGCAGTTAAGGAATCACAGAGTAAACCAACCTGCAAGTATACTTTTCCGAATAGTGGAACACTCATTCAAGGGACAGTAGGGACCGATAACCATATTCAGGATAACACACAGACTGTTTTAGCATCTGTATAAAACAGGCCAGGGAAAGCAAAACCCAATGTTACACTTTAAGAATGATCAATGTTATTCCAGATAGGTAAAACCCAAGGCAGACTTGGTTTAGGCAGGCTAACAGCCTGGTCAGGGGATGCAAGACCCAGTTGGTGAACTCACACTAATATTCTAAAAGAAATAGTTAAGTGAAGCCAACAGCATTACTTTTGGGAGAGACGCAGCCACTTCACAGGTGAGTAAAATAACCGTGCATATACTTTTCATAATGGCACAACACACATTCAAGGTAAGTAAGAACTTGTGCAACTGCTCACTCTCAGAGTTAGTTACCAACTAACTCTTTCACAAGTAGGTACACTTCTATTGTTCATGGCAGAATCATTTTCTAATCCAGTCCTTCCCTATTCTATTGCAGGAGTTCTCTGAGGCAGGAGAGGGACCCTAGTGGTCTAGGTGCCAGTTGTAGGCAGGGTGAGATAGGGTTCTGTTGCAGAAAAGGGTTCAGTTGCAGAAAAAGTCAGTGTTCCTGTGGAAGACAGTTCTAACAAGTAAGTAGTTCACTGTAGAGCTTGTTAGGGTCCTGGGACTTCTGAGAAGACACCCTAGGAGGATATCAGCAGTGGGCCTGGGTATGATGCACAAGAGGACCCCAATCACAGAAAATACTCCAAAGGCTTTGCAGAAATCACATAGGCTTAAGTTAAATAAATTCCCCAGCCAACACAGTACTTCAGCACAGAAGAAGAGTTGCAGCAGAAAGACTTCAGAATCTGCAGCAAAAAACCTGGTTGAACGATGATGATAGAAACAAGACTTTGGAAGGGATTTTGCAGCAAGGATTAACAGGGAAGGCTCTAGGAAAGAATTTCTTTCACAACTGGATGAGGCTCTATTGTTTTGGTGCCCTTTTCAGAATATCGGCCGTATGATTCTCATCACTTGCAAGGTCCAGCAGTCGATTTTCGGACTCGATTCACGTCTTTGAAAGTGCTGCAGGATGCCACCAAAATTGCAGCTGAAGACTGGACCGTTCACTGGCTTGAGGTCCCAGGGTATTGCAGCCCCGCAAGGTCGCAGCACAACGTGGGGTGGCCCAAAATGTAGGTCTTCCTGAGTCCAGTGGATCTCACCAGGCTATGGGTCATCATTTTCAGAGTCCCCAGGTCATTTGGAAGGAAGGGTAACAGCAGGCTCCAGTTACACAGCAGGTTCTCCAGTTGCTTGAAATCTTCTCGGCTGCAGTTTATTCATCTTCAGATTCAGGTCCAGTGGTAGACTTCCTCTTCAGCTTCCAGGATCATACTTTTATGCAGGAACCCAGCCAATCAAACAGATGTCCAACATTCAAACTTGGGGGGAGAGGAGGGGGGATCTCGGTTGGGGGGGGCAGTCCTTTCAGGACAGTCAGCATCCAAATTTGAACTGGATTCTCACAGGCAGGCCGGAAGACAAAGAGCTGCAGAGTTTTGGACTCCTTCCTCGCTTCCTGCTTTCACAGAAAATCTGGAGCCTGCGCATGCTTGACCGAGGTCTCCCACTCAAGATAGAAATCACACAAAGGAATTTCCCACGCTAGAGCGCAGGGGAAAGACCAAGAAGGGACAAGAAGCGTGAAAATGGCAACAACAAAAAAAGACGACGGCCGGGCCATTTTGGTAATGGGTGCCTTTACCGCAGCTGTAATAGCCCGAGGTAAAGGTGTACCGGATTTGTAAAAAGGTTCACTGCCACTAGCCACTTAAGGTAAGCTCACCCCTGTAACATAATTGTTACAGTGCATGTCCCAGCACTCCACATAAGGTGGGGTGTGCTGGTTTCACCAAACAAAATGTAGAAGGGATAGAAATATCCTTTCTGCCCTTAGGAACTATAGTTCTCACAAGGTTAGCCAGACGAAGTAAAAGTGGAGCCCAAAGGGCAACCCTGTAACAATAAAAAGGTATATACCAAGAGGATAATAGAGTAAAAAGATCTGAGTGTGGAAAAAGGATCCCACTCACTGGAGGTATAAGGAAAAATAATCTACCAGTCCAGCAAAATGTTCTGGGGTTCTCACAAGTGAGGTAGATTTAGCTCTAAAGTTAAAATCTCACCCAATGCTGCCGAACTAGGGAAGTGGGAACACCTCTGTAACCCCTACCCCCATTTTTCGCCATTATGGGATTCAAAGTGTTTTACTATGCTGAATGCGCACAAAACACAGATTCAGCATTATTTTTCCGTTCTTTTCGGCCATTACCAAAATAAACATCCAACTATTAATTTGTTGAAAATTTGAACTAAAGTTAATGAGAAGTTCACACCTTCAAGCAAATTCCTTTGCATTATGTTTATTCAACAACTCTAAATAAATTCAACCGCATGTGCTGAATCTAATCAACAGCATGCTTATACATATCGGACATAACTTTGCCTTGCCACACCTTCAATTGTAGGGATAAATCTAGTCAAAAGCATTGCATGTTACTGTACATCACTAATATATTCAATATTTAGTACTGTGTATATCACCACTAGTGCCTTCAACATTCGGGGAGCATATTCAACACAAAATCTTCTGTCTTGCCTGCCAGCAGGTGTTTCGACCTAATCAAGGTTTTTTCAAGGCTAATACAGCAATTTATAACTTTTCTTATTATTTTTTTTTGTTGTTCCTTTTTTAAGTTGTTCATAATTATACAAAGCACACCAATGACAAAGAAGAAAATTATTTAAACATCACTATAGATCTGACAATTGGTCTGTCCTTACTACCACAACATAGTGGACACAGCAATTGCTACTTTGAATAGTAGATGGTTATACAAAACAAGTCTGAACAAGCCCAACAATATAGTCAGCCGCTGTTGGATTTCTGGATGAGGCATCAATACACCTCTGTAGCACTTATAGTAGCACTTTTAGTAGCTTCTTAAAATAAACTAACTGGAGGCCATATTGTTACTAGTTCAATGTATGCCCCTGTATATTGGGAATCGCAGTAAAGACAACCTTGCCTGAATTGGCGTTCTGCGTGTTTCCACCATTCTGTGATTCGGTTTGCTTTCTAGGACGTGAACTTTTGTCTCCCATTCAATTCTTTCTGCATTCCCATCAACTTACGAGCAAGAGTCACTCATTGCAATTATTTGTCATCTGTCATTATTACTATTGTTTCAAACTATCCAATACTCTGTGCAATGGTCAGATCCCATAGAATAACACTCTTTATCTACCATGCGTCAACTCTTTCAATGTTTATCCAACGTAGGGGGAAAGAAAACACTGGGGAGTGATTGGAAAGGGACTCATGAGCAGTAGCTTATAGTTTGAAAATACTGCAATGAACCCATGGAGAGCAAAATAAAAATAGACCCTAGAAACATGGATCTGCAACCTGCAGCTCTCTGGACGTTTTGGACTACGACTCGCTATAGACTATGCTGGCGTATGCCGATGGTAGTTGTAGTTTAAAACGTCTAGAGAGCCTAAGGTTGCCGATCCACCTGGCTTCAGGTTTGGACATGCTCCCATGCATCAGTCAGTTCCATATTCAACAGTAGGGTAGGGACTGATCCTTCTCTAGCCACAGAACAATGTTGAGATCAGTCCAGGGTTTCATCCAAAAGCACATTAAAATGCCCTCCAATTAGTAGGTATGCTTCATGAAATCTGCCATTCTTGGAACACAGGTGTTAAAGAGAGTGATTCTGACCCTTTTGGGTATCACACAGAACACACATCCTTTATTCCAAAAGGAATGAAAAGCCTTAAATGAGATCTTCAGCATCAATGTACACTGAAGATTAGCAACCTGGTCACTGATCAACCAGGAAGGCCATCTCGGTTTCATCATACCCCTAATGAGGCAAAGTATTTAAGTGGTGAAAGACCTCTCAATCTTGTCTCGTCAACTTTCAAAACAAAGCTCCTGGAAGCAACTATGTTTGCATATAATGTCTAAACGATCTGGGGACAATACTCCATTGAGCTCTGGACTTGGGCAGGAAAGAGAAACGCTCTTATTGAAGTAGGTGTGTCAGCCTGCATTGGTCGTAACCTGTGGCATTCGCGTTAAGTCACCAAGGGAAACACAGCCTGTAAGGTTTTAATCAGATTCAACAACATCTCTTGAGTGGTTAGTCCACTTCTGTTTTTAATGCACACCTGTTCCTGTATAGGATCCAGTTGGTCACTAACAGTAGGTGTTTACCACGATACCGAGTGTATATATATATATATATATATATATATATATATATATATATATATATATATATATATATATATATATATGTGCCTTAATACTTGTACTTGTGAAAAGGGAGTTCCAGATGCTCCCTAGTGTCCCAACAACTCAAAAGATGTTGATAAATTTGATTGTTATTGAATACATATATGTCATAGATCCACTTAAGTGCAGCTTTGCATTCAAAAAGAGTTGTGAACCTTGAGATTTAGATGGACTCTTTAACCAAACCCATTATTCAAGAGATAACCATTTAATACAAACACAGCCCTCATATTGAGATTTCGCATCATATGTCGTCGCAATTCTAGTGCCAGCTGGGCGATGTTTTTGTATATTGTACCAGAGTAATGTGAAACACCGATCTGAGGATGGATTCAAAAAGGAGGAGCACGATTGCATAAAATTGTAGGCAAGTCAGAGCCGATATTGCTCACCACAGTTTTGATCCTTCTGCTTGAAACACAGCAACACTTTTTAATGAGCTGGCCGCTGTGATAAATTATGCAAAAAGAAAAGGAACAGGACAGTAGACGAATACTCCTAGACTCAGTTATTGTTCACGGTTGTGTGACCCAACCATCAGTCCATGTATAGCACCATGTAATCAGCACATTTTGATGAATTTCACTTTAGAGTGAAAAAATGCTCTAAAGGCACATTATGAAGACAAATTGTTTAAGTTGGCATTAAAAAACAAAAATAAAAATCAATGTATATGGAAGTTAAAAATACTACAAGAAAAACCGAGTAACACAATTATAGTGGTTAACTTTACTTGAAGTGGTATATGCTTTTGGAAGTGCAAAACATTTTCCTTTTCCCAATACTAAAATGAATACAAATTAACCAGTTTAGTTTCCTTGGTCGTTTGTTTGCCGAGCACCCAAGTCAAAAGGTCAAACTCAAGATGTCTGTGGTTCAGAAAATACTAAAGAATGAGTCACATGTTCACGAGAGCTAGTTTATGCCAAGGGAACACCATGCTAATGACAGTGGGGGAGAAGGCATGGTGGGGGGGAGAATACACACATCGGAATTTGACATCACATGCTTACAATGCAAACAAATCAAAAGGTTCTGTTCTAAAGGATACCATTTTATTATAGTCTTCCAGAAATTTTTTGGTCTCTTCATTTATGTTTTCTGATTGGTCCTGCAGTGGCAAAAGACAAAAATAGAACTGAATACCTGAGAGTGTAGGAGTAAAAATCAAAGTATGTATGAGGGATATCGATTTGAGAAAAAATGTGTTTGACACAGTGGACATCCATATTAGGTTTAGCAGAAGTCTTCTATAATTATTATTATTATGGTATTTATGGTATCAGGTAATACAATTGTGGCAAAAAAAACGCAGGTAAAGGTGTTACCCCATTATACCATTTAAGGGGAGCATTTAACCCCTGCACCCCTGCTCCCCTTAAATGGTATAATGGGTCTGGGGGTTGCAGGTTCCCCCACATCCTTACATGATTGTGGCACAAAAAACCACAGCATTTATGCCACAATATTTTGTATTCGCAGCCATTTTTGCTGCGATTTTAAGACATGGACCCATTTTATTGAGTGCAGACCTAGCTTCGAGAAGCAAAAGAGCGCTTTACAGAGTTAAACACACCACGGATTACTATAAGAGGTAACAAATGATATACAGCAGGGGTAGAATACAGAAGGGGACAGAGGATGGGTACAGCTGTACAGAGTGGCGAGGAGGAGGGGCGGACAGCATCTAGCGAGTCAGGTGGCCCGGGGTGACGTAATGGCCTAGTTGTTGAGGAGGAGAGACTCCTTGAAGAGAGTTCTTTTCTGAACTGTGGGGTCAAGTCTGATGCTGGCGGGGAGGAGGTTCCATATTCTTGGGGCATGGACAGAGAAGGCTGGTTGCCTGGTCCTTTCCTTTTTGCAGCAGCGGATTAAAAGTATGCATGATTCCGGACGTCTGGTGGTGTGCTGTCTGCCGGAGATGCTTAGTTTCTTTGCAAGGTAGCTGGGTGACTAGAGGGCGACTGCCTTATAGATAATGCAGCAAGAAGCAAGACTTGAAGGTGATCCGTGCGTGCAGTGGGAGCAACTGAAGGTCGATGAGGGCCGTGGTGATGTGGTCGTATCAGAGTAGGCCGTTGATGAGGCGTGCGGCTGAGTGTAGGACACTTCTCAGGGCCACAAGGGAGGACGACGGGAGGCCTTTGAGGAGGTCACTGCACCACTCCAGGTGGGATAGGCTCATAGCTTGAAGGGTGAATCTAAAGCTGTCCGGAAGGAAAAAGAGCTTGACTTTCCGCAGGAGAGAGCGCCAATACCAAGCTGTCCTCTTAGCTATACAAGCCTTGAAGGAAAGGCGTTTGTCGATGTGGAACCCGAGGGACTTTGCAGGCAGTGAGCTTGGGTGTGAAGCCCACAGTGTTCATGGTTAGGAGGGCTCCCAGATGCTCCATGCACAGATTGAGGATCACTGGGGAAGAGGCTAGAACCCAGTGGGATTCCACAGGTGACGGGTAGAATTGGCGATCTACAGGAGTCCATCTGAATCGACAGCTGGCCGCTGGCAAGGTACAACCAGCGGAGGACAAGGTCGCTGATCCCCATGCGCCAATGTAGAGTGCCCGTGAGCACGTAGTGGTCCACTGTGTTGAAAGCGGCCTAGAGGTTGAGTAGAACTAGCTCAGCGGCAACGTGTTTGTCTTGGAAGCAAGACAAAAAGCAACACAGGTTGGATCCCCGGGTCCGCGCTTAGAAACATCTGGATATTTAAGCGCGTTATAAATACGCAACAAAGAAAGAAAAAAAAGAAGAAGAAAAAAATTCCTGCAACAGCACCTCGATGCCCAAGGGCTGTGTGAGCACTTTAAATATGAAAAAATAGGCAGGGGTCATCGTCAAGGATGTTGAGGGCGTCAACCAACTTTCTGGTTGCCGTCTCCATGCTGCATCTGGGTCTCCGCCCAGATTGGTAAGTTTGCAGGAGACTGTTGGTGTGGAGGAGATTGTTGGCATCGATGTGTTGCTGCATTTGCGTGGCTACCGCTTTCTCGATGATCTTAACTAGGAAGGGAAGATGGGTGATGGTTACGTAGGTTGTCTGGATCCAGAGTGGGGTTCTTAAGTAGAGGGAGGAATTGTCTTGTCTTTAGGGTCAATAGGAAGGTGCCTTGAGTTAGGGAGCTGTTACTCATAGTAGGGAAGGAAGGCTTCTGCCAGGAGGTTTTGAGGATGAATACTGCGAGGATGTCGTCTGTATACGATGTGGCTTTGACGACGGCCAGGGTTTCTACCAGGTCCTCTGTAGAAAGCGTCTTGAATGTTGTCCAGGTGTGGAGATTTCACGAGGAGGGACAGGAGGTGGGTCTGTGGAAGCAGAACTAGTGTCCATGTGTTGGTGAATCTTGCCGATTTGGTCAAGGAATAAGGCGTTGATGGATTTTTGATGGTGTGGTATGGCAGGGTCGGGTAGCAGGTTGACGCAGTGCTTGACCGCCTTGAACAGGGCTCTGCTTTTGTCATCGGCTTCTGCAATGGTGTTCTGATAGTAGGAGGCCTTGGATGTGTTAGTTGTCGGCAGGTTGCTCGGAGTTCCTTGGAGGAGTGCCAGGTCGGATGCGGTCCTGCAGCAGCACCAGGTTTTCTCTCGTTTCCGGGAGGATGTGCCTTAAAACCGATTTTATATGTTGATTCAAAGTTATGACTTGTGAATGTGTTTTTGGTAATAACACCCACTATGTGGCAAGTGCTTAGCTACATATCTATGCATCACTTCCCAACAACTAAGCTACCATATCACAGAGGACCTTTCCAAACAGTACCGTACATGCCGTTTCATACTTCCTTACATTACTTCATCTCATTGTTTATGTGAGAAGCAATACATTAAAACAGTCATTAAATAACGGTCTACCTGTTGTTGTATGTGGATCTGCGAAAGTTTCTGCAGTTTTGTGGCATACCCAGGAACAGCTGAAAAACAATAAGGAATTAAGTCTAGAACTCAGAAGGATATTTTGTAGCCGGCTAGATGCTCAATTCTTCTCAACTTATTTTTTTTATGATCACAATCTGAATGTGTATATGTAACAATATTTGTACAAATTCAGAAAAAGTAAAATAGAACTTTTTGCAATTACATATTTACATTTTTTTAAAGCCAGAAAGTAATCAAGATGCCTCCTAGCTATTATCAACGCCACCAAAGTTAAAGCACAAAGGTAAAGTTTGAAAGCTCAACAGGAATCATTTTAATAATATTAAAAAAGTCACCTTATGATTATAGTTCATACACAGACGGTAATTAAGCAATAACCGGTAACACAGGGGGCTAGAACCAGATTCGAAGTAAGGGGTTTACCAGCAATGGGATTCCCTTATATGCAAAAGCTGGTAGTGCTTAGAAATAGGCTCACCACCAGTAATAACCATTTAAGTGTCAGTCTGCAAGCTTCCCAGACTGCTGTGAAAATTGGTTGCCAATCACCTTTATATAAAATGTCCCTGGACCACTTTATTCGGATGCATGGATGCAAGTGCTGACCGTAAAATCATTTCTGATGATTGTATCTGTTTAGAATCAAATACTGTGCATATAGTGCGACATCCAGTGGTCACCGCAGAGTATTGCATCTCGTCTTTCGAGCATCGAAAGGGGACGTCGTCATGGGCGTGCCTGTAACACTATCCCTATCGTAACGTGTAGTATACCCAAAATCCCTCAAGTGTCAAGGTCCCTCCGATTGTATTTTTTTCTGCCGTGAGGGAGCCTTATGACCATCGTGAGTGAGTACAGAAAAAGAGAAGTAGTAAGACGTCTATGTTCCTTCCATCCAAGCGGGGAGGCAGGTTGGGCGCATGTGAATCTAAGCAGGTACAATCATCAGACATGCTTTTACGGTAAGTAATGCATGTCTTCTGATGCTTGTTAATCTGTTTAGAATCACATGCTGTGCATAGACTAGCGGGCAGTACCTGGAGTTAGAGGTGGGTCGTGAGAGAACAGTAGTGAAAATATGTTTTAGTAGTGCTTGTCCCACTTGATAATCAGACCTAGAATGAGTGTCTAGGCAATAGAGTTTTGTAAAGGTGTGTACAGAACTCCAGGTTGCCGCTTTGCAAATGGACTCATTTGCGATGAATGCTATGGAAGCCCCAGTTCCTCGAGTAGAGTGTGCTCTAGGCTTGAAGGGCAGTTCTCTCTTAGTAAGAGAGAAACAGAGTGTGATGCATTTGACAATCCACCTAGAGATAGTGGATTTGGAGACCAGGTCTTCTTGTTGACCTGCTGCCGGTGAAAACAAAGAACGGATTGGTCTTTCTTAGTGGTCGGGTTCTTTCCATGTAAAACATGACTGCTCTGCGTACATCAAGTGTGTGCAGGCTTCCTTCACCCTCGTTTGAAGGGTTTTGAAAGAACGTTGGTAGTTCTATGGATTGATTCACATGGAACGTTGAAATGAATTAGGCGCAATCCTAGGGTGAGTGTGCAGAACCACCTTATCTCTGAACTGTTACAAAGGGGTCTAAAACTGAGAGCGCTTGTAGTTCACTTACTCTCCTAATGGAAGTAAATAGCTATTAAAAAGGCAGTCTTGTAGGTGAGATCTTACGACTCGCTCTATACATGGGTTTCAAAGGAGAACCCATAAGTTTCGTCAACACCACATGAAGGTCCAATCGAGGAGATGGGTTAGAAATGGGAGGGCGAATTCTCTTTACTCCCTCCATGAAAGCCTTAATCACTGGTATCTTCCACCACGACACCTTCTGTTGTGATAAGTGTTTCGACTGAAAGAGCAGCTAAGTGAACCTTTAGAGAGAGTTAAAGACCAGGCCTGAGTGGAGTGAATGAGTCAGGTACAAACAATGTGTGGGAGAGCAGTCACTATGGTTGATGCTCTTAGAGTTGCACCAGATGACAAACCGCTTCCACTTACTGGAATTGCAATATTGAGTGTTACGTTTTCTCGTTTCCCCCCCATCCCCCAGGTGTCCAAACTCTATGACTTCAGGAGCCAAGCCGCTAAATTCAATGTCTGCGGGCATGGGTGAAGCGTCTCCCCCTTTGTCTTGCGACAACATGTTGTACGGGCAAGGCAGCTTCATTGGAGGAGATAGAGACATCTCCATCAAATGAGTGAACCAGGGTTTGCGGGCCCACATGGGGGCCACCAATATCATTGTGACTGGTTCCCGATGCATCTTGTGCACTGTCTTGTTGAGTAGGGCAGTCGGGGGGGGTTGGAGGAAGTGTAAACAAATTTCCCTGACCATGTTATCCAGAGTCCGTTCCCCTGGGAACGGTTCTGGGGGTACCTGGAGGCGTAATCTTGGCATTGGGCGTCCTCCAGAGTTGCGAACAAGGCAATCTATGGGAAGCCCCATTCTGTGAAAACGTTGGAGACGATGTCTTCGTGTTATCGCCATTCGTACTCCATGGGTAGTGGGAAATCTCTGCTGTGTACGTCTACCAGAAGATTGAGTTTCCCTGGAACATGTTGTGACAACAGGTGTTTGAGAGCCCACTTCCAAATGTTCTGGGACAGTTTGGACAGCCCTGGAGAGTGAGTGCTCCTTTGTTTGTTCAGATAGTACATGGCCGTGGTGCTGTCTGTGAGGATCAGGACTGTCTTTCCCTGCAGTTGTGTCTGGAAAGCTTTCAGTGCTTTGAATACTGCCAATAGTTCCAACAGGTTTATGTGGTTGGATGCTATGTCTGATGACCAAACTCTGTACGCTGTTTGTTAAAGCAGGAGAGCGCCCAACCCTGTGAGAGACGCGTCTGTAGTTAGAGTGGCTTCCACTGCAGGGATGGTGAAGGTTTTCCCCTTCGAGAGGTTGTCCCTCGAGCACCACTGCAGCGAAAGAACGAGGGCTGGCGAGACAACCACTAGATCATCCCATTGTCCGCTGGCCTGACACCACTGGCTGTTGAGCCACTCCTGCATTGGACACAAGCGTGCGTGGGGAACCAAATAAATGCATGACGCCATCATTCCTAACAGTCGCATAGCCTTGCATACCGTCACCTCTCGACTGGCTACATATTAAGGGATTTGAAACAGCAGGTTTTGGACCCTCTCGTTGGAGGGGAAGACGAGACCGTCCTTTGTTTGAATTAGAGCCCCTCGGAACTGCTTGAACCGACGTCTAGGCTGGATTTCTTCTCGCCGATGGAGAATCCAAGACTGAATATAAGATCTATTTTTCTTTGGGTATTTGATAGACAGGTCTCGTAAGAGGTATTTTCTGAGTGCCGGCAACATTGAAATATGAAAGTATGCATCTTTCATATCCAATGCTGCCATGTAAACCCCCTGCATGAGCAGGGGGATTACCTCCTGCAGGGTTACCATACAAAACTTTTGTGGCTTTACAAATGTGTTCGCTGGGCGCAGATCTAATACAGGGCACATGGTGAGATCCTTTTTGGGTACAAGGAAGTACACTAAATAAATACCTTTGTTTACCTATGAAAGAGGTACGACCTCTATGGCACCCTTCTCTTGTAGTGTCTCTACTTCCTGAAGGATATGCAGATGGTCTGGCGTCAGTCATCTTGCACGTGGAGGTCTGAACGTTGGGGACCGGCTGAACTCTATACAGTACCCGTGGGCTACGGTCTTTAGCACCTACTGGTCTGTAGTTATCTCCTCCCATGCCTGAAGGAATGATGTTAACCGACCCCGAACATCGGGTCATTTTGAACCTGAGGCCGGGGAGCCTCTGGGAGTAGAATCCCTGCCCCTTCTTTTCCCACAACGCTGACCCCTTTGGGGATACAGGGTGGTGTATCCGCTGGTTCCCTGTGGAGAGGACCAATTGTTTCCGGAGGTGTACTGGTGTTGAGGGAAGCGTTGGCCACGAAAAATGCATCTGGACCCAGATCCCAGTCTTGTGGAGGGTCTTTGTGTGATTTGGTCTAGCGTCTTCAGAGTGTTACACCTAATTTGGTCTTCGCAGTGTTTTGCCGACTCTCGAACACGGCTCAAACACTTCCGGGTATCTACGGAATGGGCTGTAACGCTCTAGCGTTCTCTCCAGATCTCAACCGAAGGTTGACCACGCCCCCCCGACTTCCACACAGCATATCCGGACACCCAACAAGTCGCAAGACGCGTTGCTTCTCTCTTTACGACAAGCTGTACGCTCCGTAAGTTTCGCGTAGATCTTCATCTGCCTTAACCACTACTTCCTACTCCTTACTACCACCTCTTAACGCTGTTCTCTTAATTACTTGTGTTTTTTTATTTTACGCTAGAAAACCCAGTCGGGCTTGCAGGAAAAGGTTCTTTCTTTATTACGAATCTTCCTCGTTCCTTTTGCGATTTCCACAGGTATATTACTCTTAGTGGTCTGTTTCTCTCCACTTACTCATCATCTCCGATGGATACGTTTATTAGTTTTTGTTTGCTATTTTTGTTATCTTTACAATAGCAGTTCTGATTCCAGCCATAGCCACGGAATCAGTAGGATATTCTACCCGGAAGTACAGGACAGGGATTTCTCTTTGTTGCAATCACAAAGACGGTAAGGGAAGCACTTTTAGGTAGTAAGACAGTTTGTAACATACTATTGGAAGGTTAACCAACTTATCCTTCTTTAGCCCTATAGAATCAGGACAGAATTTCTGCTTCGTCTTGTTCTTACCTTAAGATAGCCCGGATAAGACCCAGGTAATCCGTGTAATCTGTTTACTTCTATTTCTCTTACTTTTCACTCCTTTGTATTCACCAGCCTGTCACTTTGTGTATTATTTTACCCAGTTTCCGTTCCTACGGGTCCATTGACGATCATCTCCTTGCCTGAACAGAGGAAGTTTATTCCGGCTGGTTTCAGGACTCTATGAACCCTAGCAGCCCGACACAGGTTTTTTTCCCATTTGGGGGTTTTCCCTGGGGGTTCCTGTGCGTCCTGACTCTTGGAGTCGGAGGTATAGGGGTCCCTAGGAGGAAACTTATTGTCTTCCCTTCAACATTTTTGGATCCAGTACCAAGCAAGTCTTGAGGTGGGTAACAACTTGTGTGATTGATACTTGAGTTTGATGAGAGACAAGTTCCGAAAATAGATTTAACACAGAGTGTCATGTTCCTTCTTTGCGGTCTTGAGAGCTTCGCCGCCCGCTCTTCAAATAGGTTGGATTCTTCTAAGGGTTGATAAATGAGTGACAATTGCGTTTCTCGCTTGAACCCAGAGTTCTTTAGCCACGCATGTCTTTTTAGGAAGGTGCCTTGAGCCAAAGATCGACCCGCTGTCTCAGCGGAATCCAAAGTGTTCTTAAGTCTGCTTTGGTTTACTTGTCTGCCCTCGGCTACCGTGGCCAGAAGGCGAATCCGTAGCGGTTCTGGAACCTCCTGCAGGCCTTCCTGTAACAAGGCCCACCGAGCGTCCGCTTAGCTGGCTAATAAGGTGGTATTGTTAGCGATGTGTGTAGAAAAAGATGCGGCGGCCGTGACCCTCTTTCCTAGGGCATAGAGCCTTTTACACTCTGTTGGGGGGGGGGGGGGTTGCCTCACCGGTTGACAGGGGGGACCCCTGCCCTTTTACTTGTAGTGGTCACCACCAAAGAGTCTGGGGTGGAGTGAACTCGGATATAAAGGGGATCAGAGGGTGAAGGCCGAAAAAGCTTTTCTATCCTCGGATTAACTGCTCTTGTGAGTGCAGGTGTTGCCAATGAGGGAGCCAGATGCTTTTTAATTGAGTTGAGGAGAGGAATAGCCTGGCTGGCCGGCGGCTTCTCTAACAATATCCTCCACAAAGTCAGCTTCATTGGTGGTGATCTTGAAATGTTCTGCTGCTTTGCGCAACATGGCGTTCAACGTCATTTGATTGTCCACTGGAGAGGGCTGTCTAGTGGGAGTAGTCTGGGGGGAATCTAAACACAGGGCATCAGGATCTGGGCAAGGGTTTGGAGACTGCCAAGGCTGAGGGTCACCCACATCTGGGTTTCCCCCCCACCAATCTATGGGTTCATGCATATCCTCAGAATCGATGAAATGATCTTCATCCTGAATAGCTGAAAAAACGTCTTCCTCAGTGAGGTCGTAAATGTACACATCCTTTTCGTGAGAGGGGTGAAAGTGTCTTGGAAATGTAGCCACAGGGTCCAAAATGCTTTCTTCCCGTGATCTTTTGGGGATGGATTGCTCTGATAAGGAGATAAACCTATCAAGCCTCTCCTTACAATTCTCAAATTTTTCCCTAGTCCAAACAGAAGACCCAGAGGGGTCTAGAGGTGGAAAGGGGTCCTGTAAACTATCTTCTGCTGGTAAACGTCAAGATTTTAGACTCACTGCCGTAGAAATACCTTCTTCGCCATCCGTAAACAACTCCTGGGGGACCGACAGACGTGGTGTGTCCCTGTGTCTCTCCTTAGGCTTGGCAGAGGGTTCCAGTATTCCCCTTAGGCTATCTTTGGATTTCGACGGATCCTTGGCCTTTTCAGTAGGCCTCGGCGAATACTTGGACTACCGCCTAGTCGGCCAAAAAAATTCTTGCAATGCTTTTGGCAACGTCCTCCGCAGGCGGCAGACGCGTAGCCTCGGCCTACGGTTGTGTTGTTTTCGGCAGAGCCGTCGGCTTGACTCTGGCGGATGCCTTCCGCTTGACTCCGGCGGATGCCTTCTTTGGCGGGGCCCGGACGTCGGCGGATGCCTTCTTACGATGCGTCTCGACGGAACTTCGAATATTAGAAGTAGCGCCCTTTGTTTTCAAGTACCCGATCGCTAGGTGCATCTGCGGGGAGGGCTGCCGATCGTTACGGTCTGCGGGTACGGAGTTGGCGCTGTGGTCTTTTTCGAAGACTGGCCAGGGGTTGTGTGCTTAGTGACTTGCAAATGTTAGTCTTTGTTGCTGGGGTGTATATTCCCCATAGCCGTGCCTGGCGGGGCCGAGGACAGATGACGCAGAGCGGGAGCACTCTGTCGAAAGGTCAACAACCTCCAGGTCGGGGGTATGCTCATCACTATTGCGGCGCGCCTTCAATGTTTTAGGACGGAGGAGCTTGCAAGCCGCACAATCTTCTTCATTGTGATCGAGAAGCAAGCAACGGTTACACAGTCGTTGTTTGTCCTCTCAATCACAATTTTCTTGCGTCGTTGCCCCACTTGCAAGGAAATTTGCCCTTGCAAGTGGGGCAAAACCTAAATTGAGTACTCCATTGCCGCGGATAGAGAAAGGGACGAAAACCAAAGAGGAAAGAGGGAGGAAAGGGAAAGGCATTCTCAGATTGTACAGAAATGTCCACCCCGACCTGCTCTCCCTACTGTGTAGGTCGGCTGGAAGGCCCGGCCACATGGTCGGCAGCACCGACTGGATCAGCGTCCGTCAAAGGTCCATTGGAGATTTCGGCGGAGCTCCGGAAGAGCCGTCAAAAGGAAGGACAGTTAGGGTGATCTCAAATATTAATATAATCTATTCGACCAAAGGGCAATGGGACAATTCGCAATGTCTTTGAACAAGCTCTGCTTAAGGCGACCAGTATGCTGGGTGGAAAAAAACAATCTGCGGGACCTCGACGCGTGAGGGATTTTGGGTACACTACGAGTCACGATAGGTATAGTGTTACAGACACGCCCATGCCGCGCAATACTCTGTGGTGACCACTGGATGTCGAACTATATGCATAGCATGTGATTCTAAGCAGATTAACAAGCATCAGAAAAGTAAATCTGGGTTTTTCTACACCGTCGGCCGTATCCAAACCCGACTGAAGGGATTCGCACATGGCATCCTTACCGTCTTGCACGAGAGCAAGGAACCCATCCCTTTCTTCCCCCTCGGGAATATGCTGAGCCGCTAAAGAAACACATTTACACAGTGTGTGAGAACCATGCCAAGGCACTAGTGGAGTTGGCCGATTTCAATGCCATGCTCCCTGCAGAAAATACCTTCCGAGCCCAACCGTCGAAGTGCTCGTCGTCCCTCTCAGGAGGGATGGTAAGGTACGGCGCCTGCCTCGAGGTGGCCGTAGCTGCCTGAACTACTAATCTCTCGGGATTGGGGCGAGTGGATAAATAGCTGGGGTCACTAATGGAAGGGCGGTACTTTTTTTGTCAAAGATTTATTAAACAGCCGGAAGAGATTCCGGGGTCTGCCAAGCAGCTGCCAGCCTTTTCTGTAAGGTGAGATGAAACGGTAACACCAGGTCAGAGGATGGACCTTGATCTAAGATGTCCGTTAGATCATCCTGTACAAAGTCTTCAGGAGGACTGGACCAGCCCAGATACTCCGAGACCCTAGCCATGAGAGGTCTGTATGAAAACTGAGCCCCAGGCTCAGGCCTACCAAATTCCACTTACGGAGAAGTGTCCAACCCACTGGCATCATGAAGGGTTTGCCTTAACTCCTCCAACTGACTGTCACCAGAAAAAATGGAGCCACACCAAGTTCACCAGGGTCTTCAAAATCGGACCTTTCTTCCTCTTCATAAATGTCGTCCAGAGGGAGTTCAAACCTTGGCCTGGGGACAGAGGAGGGCCTGGAGTCCAAAACTGGCCTCACAGACTTCATAGTAGCCTTCTTAGGAGGATCCACAATATATGGGTACTCCAATGGCAAATTGCGGGCAAAAATACCCCAAGGCGTCGAGGGCGCCGAAGGCGTCGACAACCTCGGCGTTGTGAGCGCCGAAGACGTCAACGGTGCCGTGGACTGATACGACAGCAAAGGGTTGACGACCGAGTAGGACGGACACAGTGCCGACCTAGTCATCGCCGGCTTCGAGCCCTTTTCATGAAGCAACACGTTCACAGAAAAATCTGAACTGAGGCTACGGCCGATGTGCATCCGATTTATAACATCCGGTGACGTCGCCCTCGAGGGACATCGACCCAACGTCATCGACGCAGGACATCCTCTGCTAAAAAAGTTTTTGAAGTGCACAGCTGTGGACATTATGCGTCAAAGATCCTGTCAAAGATGTGGAATACGTTCGAGGACACAATCCATTTGAATTGTTGCGCTTCGCTCTCGACTGATTCTCACCTCCCTTTTCTGCTCTGCCACCCCAGCACCCTCACCACCGGTTATCTCTGCGCTTCCTCCACACCTCCTCTCAGGTTTAGTGGCGGCTGCGTCTCCTAGTGGCCTAGATCTCATGCGGTGCCGGTGGCGCCATCCGGCATTTTGGGCTCAATGCGCTCCCAGTGTTCGGAGAGTTGTAACGCCGCTTCTCTCACGCTTCCTCCGCTGAGACTTCCCAGGGGTGTTCTACGATCACTGCCAGACCCTTTTATGCATTTCCTGAGCAAAATCGGACATCCTCAAATAACATCTGTAAGGATCCAGCGGGCACTCACTTTCCCAGCTGCCTCACTCCATGGAGCTAGCCACGCTGCCCCTTCTTGCAAATTCTTATGGAGAAACTGATTAGGTACTAATCAGTCTGTGAATTAATTGTAGTGTTACAATTGCACACATCACTTAAAGTGAAATGTGGTTAGGATACTCTGCAACCTTTTAACTTTCTAGAATGGCTTTTTGGTTACTTTTACAATGTGCTTAGGACGAGCTGGTTGCCGCAGATATTTTTCTACCGTTTTGTGAAATAGTTGCTTGTGCACATTTCAATGTACCGCAACTAAAAAGGACTAATAAAACGTGGTCAGTACCCTAAGGCGGCTGTGCCGCAAGGTTTGCGCTTGTCCTTTGGCCATATTTTTCTTTGCCCTTCTTCCTGCCTTCCCAGGTCAGTAAATACCATATATGGAATGCCCTTTCCTGGGGAAAGTGGATGCCCGGAAGGAGGGAGCCCGGGAGACTTCAAATGAAAGGCAAGGCAATTATAAATACAAAGCCGGCGTGCTACATTTGCCGGGACTTAGTCTCCTGGGCCGGGGGAGCCCAAGAGAAGCAGGAAGAACAAAAAAAAGAAAAGAAGGAGGTGGCAGCACTCACCAGCAGCACAGGACAGGAGCGTAACAGCATTATCTGCTCTCCGGCAGTAATAAGCAAAAGGTCGCAGTAGGGGGCTGTGAAGGAGAATTCTCATAAATGTGGTAATCCCTCTACCTTACTGCCGTCCAGCTCTTTTGCTAAACTTTGGGACTTTGAACTTTTCATTTCAATGTGTTTTCTGTATGTGTTTTCTTTGGTTATGGAGTTTTGGACAACTGCATGGGCATCATCTTTTCATTTGTGTCGCACAGCACCCACAGCACCCTCAGTACAGTGACACAGGGAAGCCTTTTAGGCGGTCACAAGGTTTAAATTCATTCTCTGGGATAAACTACTGTTTCCCAGAGAAAGTACAGTGAAATTGACTTTACTAGTCTTTTCAAATTCCTAGACCCAGCACACCCTATCTTACAAGAGTGCCGGAGAGGTTACCTAGTATACCCTATGTCTAGAAACTCATGTAGCAGTCAAATGCTGCCCTTTCCTCTCGATATGGCTGGTGGCAGTGGTTTTACAACAAACTACCATGATTTTAACCCAACCGCGAACACCGGTAGCGTTAAATCGCGGGAGCCATGTTTTTAAAGATGGCGTCTGAGTCCTCTTTGTTTAAACAGGTCCTGGTCGTCTTTTTTTCGCCATTTCCTTTTGTAAAAGTCCTTCTAGAGTGTCTCTGTGCGCCAAACCAGGTTTGGTCCCTTTGTTGCTACGCCTTTGGCGGGCTTCAGGACTGAAGACCATCTCTGGCACCAGAGTGTCTGGGGTGGGCAGGAAGTGAGGGAGGTGCCCGAAACTCCCTTTGCTTAGTTTCCTAGGAGACCCAAATGCACTCTGGCGTGATTGGCTGGCTGACTGTCCTGCAAGGACAGCCAACCTGCTGGGTGAGTGGCAGCTAGGCTGGAATGAATGAGAGGAAACTGGATAAAAGGCGAGTCTCTTAGCTTGGAAGGCAGTGTCGACCACTGGAACGAAAGAACCGTAGACGAGCTGGAAGAGGATGGCTACTGCGACTCCTGGACCGTTGGTTTGCCCGGTGAAGTCCTGCTGAAGTTCCGAATCGCAAAGTTCATCTCGACAGAGAAGCCCTTCAAGGACGACTTCTCCCTTTGAGTTTGTGGGACCAATCAACTCGACCCATAAGCCACCTGGATACCATTCTCGGAGCTGGCTGTATTTTCCTCAGAGTGCTGCAGGAAACCGAATAACCAGGGAGAGGGACACCAGTTTGTGTGCTTGTCTACAGCTACCGGAATTGAAGATTTGCCTTTGCCAGAGTCCCTCGACATCCTCCCTCTTGTCCCCACAACTGAGGCTCAGGAACAGCGAGATCTGCAGGAACTGCCAGGAACAGAAGTCTTCAGCTGCATCTTTTTCTTCATTGTAAGGTACTGTGAAAACCCATCCGAGAGAACTTACCTCTCACTGTTGGTGTTTAAAACTTTGGCAACTTGCAGGCCTACTCAGCTTGTGTCCCAACATATGAATCTTTCTTTTACAAACTACTTCTGAGAACCGTGGCAAAGACTTTTCCGTTTAACTGAACTGCTTATCCTATACAAAACTTTAGCCCATTGACTTTGGCCTAACCTATTGCACTGAATTGACTCCTCTGGCGAACTAAAACTATTTGCACTCTCTAAGAGTAACTGTACTATTCCTTTTATTAACCAATGACATTTTGCTCCTCCTTCAAAGTAGTTTAAATGCATCAGAAACTGATAGTGTGAAGTACTGAAGTACATTTTTGTGTGATATAGATTGCCTCCTTTTAGTGAATGTTTTATAACTGACTGAAATAAATTAATAAGTGTTTTACCAAGAAACCTGGAGTATAAGAGTCTATTTGAAAACTTCTTATTGTAGACCACTGTGTAACATTGCAGCTTATATTTCCACTCTTGAGATAAGCCTGGCTGCGCAGCAACGCTACCAAATCTGACAGACTTATACCAAAGGTTGGTTTTGCTTACACCTGTAGTCCTAGTTGTGTGCAGTGGTCCCAAAGGGTACTGCATACAAACTTTCTCTAGCAGGGGCTTTTGCTTGATTATTGCCCCAAGAGCAGAGCTTAACATGAACAGAGGAGGCTGCTTCATTTCACAAAATGGCAGCCTCCTAGTGTAAAAAAAAAAATAATAACTTTGAGGCTCATTTCCCAACAATTTTAAATAGGAAATTCTTTAAAAAAATAAAATTATATTGATATATCCGTGTAGTTATAGTTAAGTTGCTGTTTCCATAGGTAGAGCACTTTTTGGGCGGCCTATAACTCCGCTCACCAAACTTGCAAAAAAAGTATATAGCCCACTCTGAATTTGTTTGCAAAGTTTGGTGAGGTTTGGTCCAGGGGGGGCAAAGTTATGGGGGGGTCCCAAAATGTCTTTTTCCCACAGAATGAATGGGGAAAAAAAACTTTGCTCACGCCTACAGCCCAAACCGCTGGACGGATTTTCACCAAAATTGGACCAGGAGTAGCGGCTTGGTCTCGAAAGTGTGCTTTTGTAAATTTGGTGAAAATCTATCAAGTAGTTTTTTTAAAATTACCAAAAAGTAGGTCACAAAAAATGTGTGATATCTATGTCCGGTTCGCGGACACACTTCCCTGTTCGGTCCGCGGACAGTGTCCCGATTGGCTAATCAGCTTGCGTCATGTCCGCGGACATGCGACGTGTTCGCTGATTGGATGGTGAAGAACGTGAAGTGTGTCAGATTTTTGGATACGCCCGCCATCTTGGATTCGCGGACTTCGCCACTGTCCGCGGACATTGCGGTAAAAACTATTAAAAAACACAACATTGCAGGTGTCAAACTTATTAAATAATCCCTGGGGAGGTGAGGGGTGGTGAGGATGGGATGGGATATGGCTGCAAGAAGCAAAAAAAAATTTTTTTAAAAAAAAGGGCGTTTTTTGCTGCAAAAGTCTGCGAACAGTTTGGATGTTCGCGGACAGTCCTGTAAAAGTTCAGACACCTCAGCATTAAAGGGTTGGTGAAATGCAGTTCTTGGATGGCTTATAACTTTGGCACCACTTAATGGAACTGCATGAAATTTTGCATGTACATTCCTGACCGGATTCTGAGAGAGTATGAATGAGGTGCCATTTGACGAATCTACATTTCATTTGGCAAACTGATAATAGATCTAGATATACATGTTTTTGCAAAGTTTGGTGGGATTCTGTCAAGAGGGAGCAAAATTAAAGGGGGGGGGGGTCCCAAAATATTGTAAAGGCTTATAAATGTGGTGTCGTTTGACAAATCTATACAAAGGTTTGCAAAACGATTATAGATCTAGATATACTAGATATAGATGTTTTCGTAAAGTCTGAATGGATTTTGTCAAGTGCGGGCTATGGTATATGACGATTGTATGTGCATATATTTGACACTTTAAAAATAATAAAACATGGTTAGATTTTCAGCAAACTTGCTTAAGGAGCATTGGCAAGGACCTACAAGCATGGTTTTGCAAATGTGCCAGTGTTTTATTATTTGACAAGTGTCATAATGTAGCTACAAAAAATTGTGGTATACCTTTAGTGACTGAGGGGTAGCCTGTGGTCATGGGCAGTGGCCAGATTGTCCGGGTCATGGAATAAGGTCATGATCCAGACAATCTAGCAACTGGCCATGACCACAAGGGACAAAACTTAGGATTTAAGTGGCCATGTCCACCTGGGACTGGCTTTGTGTTAAGGTTATTCGAAATTAGGATAGATCTGAAAGGGAAGAAAAATGTGCTTGTGGTAATATGGTCATAGGGTTCTCTTTTTGCCTTCTGCAGGCTGCAATGAAAAGCGAAGAAGGCCATGTATGGAACCCTCGCCTTCCCTTTCCATGGTGGCTATCTTGGAAAAGGATTTTCCTTCCTACACCGGGATGCCACAGGCCTCCCAGTGTAGGAAGAAAAATCCTCTTTTTTTAGCAAACCGGGTTCCCGCTTTGGGAACCTGGGGTACTAATGGCCTTCATCCCCCACATTTCAGGGGCTGGAATGGGGGGATAATGGTCCAGAGACCTCGTTATCCACCCTTGCTTCGCTTGGGCTTATAACTTGGGCTGCTGGGCCGGTATCCACCAATCCAGTCCCTGGAACGGAGGATGAACACCACAATATTCCCATTAGCAGAACACAAAATGCAAATGGAAATGTTGGAAAATCTTATTGAGTCTATGTACTTTACTGAGAAATATAAAGTAGATGGACTCTATACATGTTTTTTTAGTTCTGTTTTCTAACTCTGAAAGGTGGTTACTAAAGGAATATGTCTTTTGTTGTTTTTGGATGCATTTCATTTGGCAGGAAAGCTGAGAACGAAAGGTGGGGAGGGAAATGAGGGAGGAGGAACCAAACACTAATATGGAGGGGTAGGTGGACAAGGGAAAATGTTGCGCGTGTGTTATTTCTATGGTAGGGGGCAGTGTTTATCATGCTCCTTGATTACAGCAGTGGTGGTGGCTCTTGGGGAGGAGGGATGGGATTAGCTGTTGCTATTTTAAGATAAATAGCAGTTTTGTTAAAAGTATGTACTGTGTACTAGATTGTTAATGGATAATGAGTAGAAATAGGTGTTGGAGCAGTGCAAGGGAAATTTTGAAGTTGAAAGTTCCTAGATCAGTAGAAAATGCAGTTCTGAACTGTCCGCGAAGCAGAGATCTTATCGTGAAGTGCAGATGGGTTCACAGACACGTCATCAAGCCGCGCGCCAGCGTATGGTCATGTGGCACTGTCCGGAAGGTCCGCTATGAAGTCAGATGTTCGTAGACTTTTACAGATGCAAAACTAGTTGAATTAGTTGCAAAAAGTGTATAGAAGTGTTAAAAATTATTCCGGAAGGTGGGAAATGGCAGAGTTTTAAGGTGACACTTTGTAAATGGGACACAAATATTGCTATATTGAGTAAGTATGATTTTACTAAGTTGTAGGAAAATAGTATGCACTGGTAAAAACCCATGAAATTCACTGAAAAAAAACTTTGTTAAAAAGGGACGTTATGGTTAAATTGCACTAATAAAAACCTATGAAATTCAGTGAAAAAAACTTTGTTAAAGGAACGTTATGGTTCCAAGTGAAACCGAAAAACCCCTGAAATTCGCCAGTTATAGTAAGCTAAGCAACCATAACTCGCGCCACCACGGTGCACTGCTAAGACTAACACCCAGGACATCAAAGAGGACATCACAAATGTAATTGATGACATCACATGTCTGGCTCACTCTTTTTTCCTTTACTGATATATCTAGGCCAGTAACAGTCAGGAACTAAAAATTCACTTGGCCCAAGGAGCACAAGATCACCAGGGACACATTAAAGAGAAAGAGGGCATCAGCAGGAACTCTATAGATGCCAGGGGCAAAAGGGAAGTCCGCCCCAACCAAATCTAAAAGGCGCAGCTGACTCGCAAGGGGGTCAGCTGAAATGTTGTTGGCGTCAGCAGCAGGACGAGCAAGAATCAACCAAGGGGAAACAATCGTTGGGGGGCCCAAAGAGGCGGATCCACACTATGACCCGGAATAAGGAAAACCTGCAAGAATGTCTCGGGGAATGGAGGAAAGTATGATGAGCTCATTCCAAGACCAAATGGTGAAAATGAAGGAAGACCTGAGGAACTCACTGCAGAAGTCATGAAGGAAATTACAGACCTTGGTACGAGAGTGGACGTTACAGAACGAGGCTTGTCGGAAATGGCAGAGGGAATCAAACAAAATGGGGATCTCTTGGAGCAAGTAGATAGAGCTACCCACAACCTTGAACTACAAGCAGAGGACTTGGAAAATCTCTCCCACATGTCCAATATTAAGAGTAAAGGGACTGACTGAGGAGATCCTAGATGCAGACCGGAGGGATACCATTAAAGAATGCTTTGGGAGCCTCCTAACAGAGACTCAAATGGAACATGTGATTGATTGTGTGCATAGGGTGGGACCCAAGAGGATGGATCCAGGAGTGAGGCCACGAGATATCCTGGTGGTCCTATTTTACACTATGAAGGAGGACATTCTTAAAGCAGCTAGGCTCCACCCCGGAATAACTATTGATGGAACCCAGATTTCCCTCTACCAACACTTGCCGCTAACCATTCTATAAAAAAGAAAGGCCATGCACCCGCTGACAGAAGTCTTGATAGCCAAAAATATTGCTTACAATTGGACATTCCCATTTGGTCTCTTGTTTACGTGGGAAGGCAACAGCAAAGAGTCGCGACTCATGAGGAAGGGCTGTCGCTAATGAACATGGAAGGAGCCCCACAGATGCAAATGCCTAGACATGCTCAACCTTGTGAGGGAGACAGACCCTGGAAGTGGTCTGGGAGGAGGGGAGGAGGCAGAGAAGTAATGTTGAAAAGGCCCCCTGGCCAAATGATGGGGAGGGCACCGAACCTATGGTCAACAGGGCTTCACTATAGGGCCTTCGTAGTGGAGCCAAACTGTTGACAAGACAATATGAGGGCTGTGAAGAGGGCAGAGGGGACAAACATAAAAATTAATAGTGAGGGGGGGAGGGTTGATCTTGGAATCTGCTATGGGGTGTAGTTCATCCCTTCAGGGAGATTCCCGGGGTTGAACCAGGTCCATCGCTCCAGGGTAGTATCTTGCGTGGTTCTTGGGAACACAGGGCATGACCGGGAGGGGAGGAGGATCCAACATGGGGGATAGCAGAGGGGGGGTGGATTTTGGTAAGTTGGGTGGGTGGGGGCAGTAAGAAGGTGGGGCGGCGGGGGGAGATCCGAGCCTGCAGAATATTTCCAAGATAAGATGCAAGGGAACGGCAACTATGGGCGAGATGTCTCTTAAGATTACTTTGTGCAATGTAAGGGGTCTAAACTCGCAGTCAAATGCAAAAAGCTTGAGGGGATGATTAGGCGTTACCAGGTGGATATCATTATGCTTCAAGAGACCCACATAAGGAAATCAGATGGGTCTCTCCCCCGATTTCAACACTTTATACACATTTATCAAGCAAACGCACGCATGGGTGAGATCAGCGGGAGTGTTGAAAGTCTTCAGAGGCTCTCTTCAAGCGCAAGTCTTGCGCACACTAGAAGATAAGTTGGGAAGGTTCCCATTCCGACAGGTGCAATTGGGTCATAAGAGAATGACTCTAGGGACCATATATGCTCCAAATGTAAATCGGTTTAATTTCCTTCAGGAAGTAATGCTGAAATTGGAAATATTTGTGGGGGGTGGGAGGGAGATTATCCTCACAGGGGTCTTCAACTTGGCATTGGATCCCATCGGGGACAGACGTTTAGGGAATAGTTAAAGGAGCAATCCCCCGCCAAAGAGTTTAAAAGAAGCCTTTGACAACCTGGCTTTGAAAGATGTGTGGCATGCACTAAAAGGGGAAGGATGTGGATACACTTGCTTCTCACATGTGTGCCAGACAGTCTAGAATTGATTATTTTTGTGTTTCGGTGGCTCTCCTGGGTGAAATAGAAAATGTGAATCTGAGAGTAATTTCACAGTCCGACCACGCACCTCTTAACACTTGCAATACAGAGATGGGAACTGCGCAGATGGTTAGGGGCTTGGACTCTCCCGCATGAGACTGTTAGATGAAGCAGTGGTAGGAGTATTGGGTGATTATAGTGGAATTCTTTGCAGAGAACGAGAGAAGAGTCACTAGAAGGGATTTGGGAGGCCTTTACAGTGGTACTTCGGGGGTAAAATATAGATTTACAGTCCTAAAAAAAGAAAATGAGCAAGGACATGGAACTAGAAATTGAAGCACAGATAAGTATAACCCTGCAAACTGTACCAAAGACAAAATGCTGAGCGTCGCATAAAAAGTTGAAAGACCTTGGAGCTCAGCTGGAACTACTCCGCTCGCATACGGCGGAAAGATCCTTCTTGTACATTAAACAGCGTTATTAACGCGAATAGGGCCCATAGACTCTTGGCCAGACAACTGAGACAGGCAGAGGCAAACCGTACCATCACGGCCCTGAAACAGCGGGATGGGTCGATTAAGGAGCCAGAAGATACTGCACTCCTTTGAGGAATTCTACAGCTCCCTATACAAATCCGATAACCCCGATCAGCAGACAGCAAAACGCTACATTGAACAGGCTTCAATATGGAAGCTGGGGGAAGCAGATAGGGAGAGACTGGAGGAAGAAATTACTAGTCAGGAGGTGGAGGCAGTGATTAAGGCTCTACTGCGAAACAAAACTCCAGGCCCAGATGGTTACCCAGCCTGTTTCTAACAAAAGATACGCACTAAATGGAGCCTGAAGCTTGCATGCCTCTTTAAATTCGGTCAGGGAGGTATGGTAACTCCTTCAATGGCCGAGGCCAATGTCGTGTTTCTTCCCAAGCCCAATAAGGATCCAAAGGTCTGCGAGTCCTACCGCCCCATAGCGCAGTTAAACTTTGATGCGATGAGTTATACAGGGGTGTTCATGGCTCGATTAGCACCTTTGTTGCCAGATTTAGTGGGTATGTCTCATTTAATAGAAAAGGTGGAGCGTTGTTGATTCCCAGCAGTATTGATATCGCTCTATGCCCGAAAAAGTGTTTGACCGTGTTGAATGGTCCTTTTTATTTGAGGCTCTGAACACATGGGATTAGGCCCAGAGTTTATACAGAAGGTTAGGCTGTTTACAACAGACCTACGATGAGGATTTCCCTGAACTCACGCCTGTTGGAAATAGTACAAATCTCTCGAGGGACGAGACAGGGTTGCCCTCGGGCCCCACTCTTATATGCAGCGTATTTTGAGCTGCTACTAAAGTCCATAAGGCAGAAACCAGAAATACAAAGGATAGGATTGGGGGCTGGGGGAGGCAAAGAGGGAGCATAAAATAATAGCTTTTGCTGATGATATGTTGATGACTCTGACACCCCCCGTTACCTCAATATCAGCACTACTGCAGGAACTCTATGGTGGAAAGAGTAGCGGGGCTAATAATTAACATGGCCAAATCAGAACTTCTAAATCTCTGGCTTACAAAAAAACAAAATGATGCGATTACAGACAGTGTCCCCATTTAAAATAGCAATAGATACGATAATTTCACCCCAAGGTATGCCAACTAATCCTATTTCGACCGTATACGGGTCAAATTTCCCGGCGCTACTCTCCAAAATTAAGGCAGACTTGAATAGATGGAATCCACTACAAATTTCATGGTTGGGGAGAATGGCCTCCAAAATGGTGGCGTTTCCCAGGGTACTGTACCTTTTCCAAGCGCTTCCAGTTAAGGTTCCACTATCGTTTTTCAAATCACTGAACAGACAAATTTTATCTGGCAAAATAAACGCCCCAGAATAGCCTTGGAGACAGTAATGGCCTCTAGGCAGAAGGATGGGGGCTTTGATCTTCCAAACTTTGCCAAATATTACGCTGCAGCTCAGTTGAGGGTCCTGCGGGAATGGCTTTCTAATGACCTGTCAATACCATGGGTGAGAATAGATCAGGCAGTGGCAGGGACTCCCCTAGAGGGGGTGCTGTGGTTGTGTAAATACAGACCGAACAATATAGGGCTGAGTCACATTCTTGTGGTGTGCGACATATGGGATTGCCCGATTAGACTGGGGCAATAGTCTACAGTCTCATCCACATTTACTCAAATACTGAGGAACCCGCAGTTCTCCCCGGTAATGTGCCTGGACTCCTTTGCAAGATGGCGGGCAGTGGGTGTGTAAAAAGGTAGGGGACATGATGGAGGGGGAGGATTGTAAACGTCAACTAGCCCTGTCCAAAAAGGATAGTATGGAATACTACCAACTAAGACACTGGTTGAAACAACCCGACATGAAAAGAGCAGGACAAAGAAACATACTTCTTTCGAAAAACGTATAACAACCCATACAGGGGACAAACAATCAGTATCCAATTCATATGGGATTCTACAGGGACAAGTTTCTGGCAGCACATAGCCATACATGTTGAAATGGCAGAGCACAATTGGGGAAGAGGTACCCATGAAACATTGGGAAACACTCTGGGAACAAATTTCGAAATTAACCAGATCTATCCAAATCAGGGAGGCATGGTACAAGACAAAGGTACAGTGGCACTAAACTCCGGGGAGACTACATAAAATGTACCCTGGGATTACTCAGGAGTATTGGAGAGGATGTTCGGGGAGGGGCGACTGGAGGCACATATGGTGGGACTGCCCAGTACTGCAAGGGTTTGGGAAAGATGTTAAATCGCAGATCCAGAAAATGATGGAAGGCCCGCCAGCCTACTCCTAGAAAGAATGGATGTGCGTCCTCTTTGAGCCAGAATTCCAGATCCCTACAAAACCCCAACGCAAATCGTTTATATTGATGATAGCGGCTTTGGTAGTAATAGCGAGGAAATGAAAGCAGTAAGCGCCTCCCACAAATGTTGAATGGCTTTGCCAAGTATGGGACATAGTGGCCATGGAATGGATCACGTTTGGAAAACAAGGGGACAGACATTTCGCCAGGAATGGGGTTTGATATTGGACTATCTCAGGGGAGACTACATGCTGCACTGGTGCCCACAGAACCGGACGACATTGGACATAATGTAGACACTGAAGCTAACACCAAGGGTCAAAATGCAGGTTAGGGGAGAAGGAGGGGACCAGGGGAAGATGGGGGGTTGATGTTTGAGATGTTTGAAAAAGCTAATAATAAATAAAATAATAAAGGATAATTACCAAAATTATTACTCTTCCTGTTTTCCATGCTGAATTTTTAAATTTCGGGTCCCGTTTGGGCTAAAACTGTTTCACTGCAGTGTCTTGTTGCTGCATCAACTGCAAGGAATTCAAAATGTGTTTTATAATAGGCATTATGCATAAGACAGAGCTTTTTACTCAATCCTTTTGGCCACTGGTAGCCAATGCTACCAGTGAAGAGAGGCTGAAATGATGTCACACCTTCAAATGGAGATCAGCCTTGCAGCCGTATTATCAATGCACTGCAATTTACCTAAAGATTTTTTTAAGCAGGCCTAAATAAATGGTGTTGCAGCAGCCAAGACGACTAGGTACGATTGCATTCATAAGCTATACCTTCTCTGAAAAGGACAAATAGCTCAGGAAGAACCTCACGGTTTTCAATTCAAAAGGAGCCGAACCCAACCAAACTGAGGTTGCATACTAAGTCTGAAGGCTCAGGCCACAGTCCCAACGCAGAAGGAACAAGTTACTTACCTGTAACTGTTCTCCAGCATGGGTCTGGCATGGATTCACATGCTCATGAATATTCCCCGTCAGGCTGGGAATCCTCGGTAAAGAAAAATCAGTATCAGTTACGTTTCTGATCTGTCTTTCGTAGTAGTAACCAATCACTGATCTCTGCGTCATACTGACCACAGACAATGACTGCCATCTCCCTAAGCCCCGCCTCTGGCAGCCATCTTCAGATTTGGTAGCACGTGAAGTGGCATTATGACCAAGTGAAGAGCTGCAGAGGGGTAGGCGAGAGGGTTTGCATGTGAATCCATGCCAGACCCATGCTGGAGAACACCAGTTACAGGTAGGTAACGTGTTCCTTCTCCAGCATGGGGTCTGGCATGGATTCACATGCTCATGAATAAAAGAATACATAGCAGTACACACATGCACAACCACGGGAGGTGGCAAATGCTCAACATTAAGCATTACATACAAAACTCAACATTAAGCAATTCTTACCTCCTCACCAGGCTCACCTTAGGCGAACAGGTTGCGCAGCACTGCTTGGCCGACCCTGGACTCCTCCCTGGAATCCCGATCGACGCAGTAGAATTTCGTGAAGGTGTGCGTCGACCTCCACGTAGCAGCCCTGCAGATGTCCAGCAAGGGCACACCAGATAGGAACGCCGTGGTAGCTGCGATTGCTCTGGTGGAATGGGCTCTCGGACGGCCAGGCAGCGGTCGGTTTGCCAACCGATGACAGTACATGATACAGCCGGAGAGCCATCTGGAAATGGAAGCCTTCGAGAGAGCCTTACCCTGATTGAAATGGTCCAAAGTTCACAAAACGTTGTGACGTCTTCCGAAAATTCTTCGTGCGGTCCACATAGAACTTCAGCGCTCTAGCCACATCCAGCGAGTGCAAAGTCCTTTCAGCCGGCGACGAAGGCGACGGGAAGAAAACAGGCAACACCAAGGGTTCGTTGAGGTGGAAGTCCGACGGCACCTTGGGCATGAAGGAGGGGTGCGTCCTGAGCACTACCCTCGTGCCGTGAAAAGTCAAGTAAGGAAAGGGCCTGGTGATGGCCACAAGAAAAGCTGTTTTCCACGACAAGAACTTCAACGGAGCGGAGTGCAGAGGCTCGAACGGAGGTCCCATGAGCTTGGTCAGCACCATGTTGAGCTCCCACGCCGGGGCCGGGGCCTTCACCGGCGGGAACGATCTGAACAGTCCCTTCATGAATTCTTTCACCAGACGATGAGACCACAAAGACGTCCGTCCCGTGGTTCTGGTGTATCGGGAGATCGCAGCAAGATGAATCTTGATGGAAGCGTGCGCCAGTCCAGCCTTGGCCAGCGTCAGCAGGTACGGCAGTACTTGATGAGCCGTAATCCGTAGAGGGTTAATCTTCTGTGCGTGGCACCAGACAGAGAACCTCTTCCATTTGTGTCCGTAGCATTTAAGAGTTGAGGACGCCCTGGCCTTTGCAAGAACCTCTCTGCCCTCGGCCGGTATGTCATAACCTCCAAACTCTAACGCTGCAGGAGCCAGGCCTGCAAGTTCAGCGACTTCGGGTCGTGATGGAGGATGGCGCCTCCTTCCTTGGAGAGAAGATCCGCGTCCACTGGCAGTTTGATTGACGGGGACGCTGACCAGTCCAGAAGGTCCGGGAACCATATCTGTCTCGGCCACGCAGGTGCGACGGGATCATCCTGCACCGTGACCTCTTGAGCTGGTTGATGAGCCGGATCAGCAGCGGCAATGGAAGGAACGCATATAGGACAGGCCCTCCCAGCAGAACGAGAAAGCATCGTCCATGCTCCTCGGCTGGGGAAACCTGCTGGCGAACCTCCGGCACTTGGAGTTCGCCGCCGTCGTGAACAGATCGATCTGGGGTGTGCCCCACCTTCGGAAGAGGCGGTCCACAGGATCCTGTCGTAGTTACCACTTGTAGCGCGAGCGCAGCTCTCTGTTGAGCGAGTCGGCGATGGTGTTTTTTATTCCTGCCAGGTGGAAGGGAACCAGAAACATCCCCTGCGCCTCCTTGGACAGGGCTGGGGATCTGGCACCGCCCTGCTTCCTGATGTAGAACATGGTGGTGGTGGTGTCGGTGAAGATCCTCACCACCTTGCCTTGAGGGACGGAAGAAAGGACCTGAGGGCCCAAAACACTGCACGGAGTTCCAGGACGTCGATATGGAGGGACTTCTCCGCCGGCAACCAAAGACCCCTCACGTGCAGGTTTTTGGTGTGCGCTCGCCACCCTTCCAGGGAGGCATCCGTGGTCACTGTCTTCTGGTGCCCCGGGGTCTGGAAGTCCATGCCCGCCGTCAGATGCGCGCGGGTGCCCCACCACCGGATCGCTCGTCGGAAGCTCTCGTCGAGTGTGATCCTGTTCTCGAAGCTGCCAGTCGTCTGGATCCAGCGAGCGTCCAGGAACTCCTGTAACGGGCGCATCCGAAGCCTGCACAGGCGGATGAGATAAATGCAAGACGACATCATTCCGAGGAGGGACTTGATGGACCTCACCCTGGCCGCGTCCGCAACCAGCATCCGCTGTACCTTGCCCAAGATGGCCCTCATCCTTTCCTCCGACGGAGAGGCCAGAAGCGACACTGTCGAGCTTCGCTCCCAGAAACAGTGCGTCTTGCGCGGGCACCAGATGGGACTTGGCGTAGTTTATGGAGAATCCCAGGTCCGTGAGTAGTTGGACGGTCCTTGCCGTGTGCTCCGCGGCGAGCTCCTTCGTCTTTGCTCGGATGAGCCAGTCATCCAGGTAGGGGTAGACGTGGATCCGCTCCAGGCGCAGCTGCGCCGCCACCGGTGCGAGGCACTTGGTGAACCACCCTGGGTGCCGACCTCAATCCGAAGGGAAGGGCTCTGAACTGGTAGTGATGCCCTTGGACCACGAATCTGAGAAACTTTCGGTGTCCCTTTAGGATGGGGATATGGAAGTAGGCATCCTCCAAATCCAACGACGACAGGAAATCGCCCTCCTCCAGTTGCCCCAGGACGTGCTGGAGGGTGACCATCCGGAACTTCTGTGCCTTAATGAATTTGTTCAGTCGTCGTAGGTCCAGGATGGGACGCCATCCTCCCGTCTTCTTCTTCACGAGGAAGTATCTTGAGTAAACTCCGGAGCCCCGAAGCCTCTTTGGGATGAGCTCGATGGCGCCTTTGAGCACCGCCTTTACCTCCAAGAGAAGTTGAGGGACGTGATGTTCCTTCCTGGCCACGGGGGGGGACGCGCGGGCACTTCTTTAGAAACTCGAGCGCGTGACCCTGGGCCATGGCATCCAGCACCCAACGGTCGGTGGAGATGGACTCCCACACACTGCCGAAGCTTGCCAGGCGGCCTCCCACCGGGGTGCTTCGGTGGGGGCCCGACCCCACGGCCGGTTCAGTCCTGCTTCGACGAGGTTTTGCCGCCTTGTCCTCCTTGGCGCCTCGTCCCCTGTAGGCTTCCTGCAACGACGAACGGGCCGCTTGACGATAGGTGGAAAATCCGCCGCCGGAACCTTTGGAGGCACCCTGTTTGCCTCCGCCGTTCCGAAAGGGCGGCCGTCGTTGCTGGAGAACACCAAGAGCCCGGGCCGTCTCCGTCTTGATGGCTTGTAGGGAATCGTCCACTGTTTTCCCAAACAGGTTGCTCCCGTCGAACGGCATGTCCAAGACTCCAGTCTGCACATCCTGACGGAAGTCAGTTGCCTTGAGCCATCCACGCCGCCTAAGGCACACGCCGTTGCCCAACTGGCGAAATCCAGTGTCAGCGATGTCCGTCGCTATCGTAATGGCGTGGTCCGACGCCACTTCTCCTTCCAGCAAGATCTCTAGGGCCTCCGCCCTCTTGTCGTCTGGTAAGAAGTCCAGCAGGGGGAAATTTTGTAACACAACTCCCTGTCGTAGCGGGCTACGATAGCCAAGGCGTTGGCAGCCTTAATCGTCGTCGCTGCCGATGAGATGACTCTGCGTCCCATCGTGTCCAATTTCTTTCCCTTGCCGTCCGGCGTGGAGGTTGACGTAGAGGCCGAGGCCCCCCCCACTTTCTTCCTGGCTGCCGCGGAGACGACCGAGTCCGGGGTCGGCTGTGCCCGAAGGCGCAAGGGAGCCGCATCCACGACCCGGTACTTCTTCTCGTACCGATCCCTTCTCGCAGGCGTTGTGGATGGGTTCTTGAGGAGGGCGAGACCCTCATCCCAGATATCGTCCAGTAGAGGTACATCGAGGACCGTCTTCCTCTTGGTCTCGCGCCGTTGATAAAGGAAACCTTCCTTCTTCTCTTCCGGGCAGAGCTGGAAAAAGCTCGGATGCCCTGGCGATCATGGCGTGACACGATCCAATCTCGTCGGGCGGGGAAGCCCGGGGAGGAGGTGACGGGAGATCTTCGTCGTAAACCTTGTCGTCTGTACCCGTCGCGGCCGTGTCAGTCCCCGTATCATCCCCACGGGTCGTGGACGGGGAGGAGGGCTCAGCAGGGCACGATGGTTGAAAAGGAGGTGGAGGATGAATCCTTCTTCTCTTAAGAGGAGGGCTCCCAGAAGGGCCTGGCTCCGGGTCCCCCGTCGGGAGCGGTTCCTCCGTTGGTGGTACGGCAATCTCGTCCTTATCTCCGAGCATAAGGACTGTATAGCCAACAAAATGTCCGCCGGGTTGTCTTGCGGCACTGGTTGAGGGGATTCCGATGGGCGGTCAGGTGCCCCGTCGACGTTCTCGTCGTCTCCTACGTCGGGGTCCCTCCCGACGGGCAGGTCTTCTTCCACGCCAAGGCCTAAGACTTCGATCAGCTCCTCCTCAGAGGTGAGCCAGGGCCGCCGCGACTGTCTCGATAGGCCTTGGCTGGGTGGATCAAGGCTTTCACCACCTTAGGTGCGCTCACCGCCTTCTCCTTGGGGGGGGAGGGTCACCGCCTCACTCCCCCTCCGATGGGGCCTTCGAGCTCGACCGGGGTCTCTCCAGGAGCTTCGCCGGGTGCTCGGCCTTCCTCTTACCCGAGCCAGAGCGTTGGCTCGTGGTTGATGGCGCCGGGGAGGATGCACCCTGCCTGGCACCCGTAGAGTCCGACCGTTCGGTGCTCCCGGTGCCAGCGGACTCGCGGTGCTTGGCCTTCTGTTGGACCCCCGTCGCCGGGGCACCCTCAAAGGTCTTAGAAGACCGCTCGGACTTCTTTTTCTTCTCGCCTGACGGGCTCTTCCCTTCCAGCCAGTTGGCGAGACGCAGATGGCGGTCCTTGATGGTCCGCTCCGACATACTGCCGCAAACGCACAGTCCTTCTCCATGTGCGTCTTGTCCTCATGCAGGCAGTAGAGGCAAAGGGAGTGTTCGTCCTCCTTAAAGACATTCTGAAGCTGGCATCCAGGGCAGACCCTGAACAGCTTTCCGGGCGTCTAGCTTCCCTTCTCCTGGGCCATGATCGGGATGGGCCTGAGAAACTTCTGGAGTCCTCCAAACGCATGGCTCAACGAAATCTTCACCCTTGAGGGGCGTAGAAGAATCCGACACGAGTCCCCGTTGATCGGATAAGGAAACGGTGGAGGTTGAGGCTCTTTTGACCGAAAAAGAGAACAATTTTCCTAGGAAAAAAGTGTGAAAAAAGCACTACAGCTCGAGAGCAATAGCACGAGGATCCTAACACTTGAACGTGCGGTATAAATCTGAAGATGGCTGCCAGAGACAGGGCTTAGGGAGATGGCAGTCATTGGCTGTGGTCAGTATGACGCAGAGATCAGTGATTGGTTACTACTACGAAAGACAGATCAGAAACGAAACTGATACTGATTTTTCTTTACCGAGGATTCCCAGCCTGACGACGGGGAATATTCATGAGCATGTGAATCCATACCAGACCCCATGCTGGAGAAGTAACAATTTCCTGGAAGTTTTTATACAGATCGATTGAGTTACTCTAATGCAATATTAGCTGGCTGTCATCAGGTAACAAGTTATGTTAAAACTACACACTAGCTCTGCCAGAGGAATCATACATAGATTAAATAGCAGTAGACAGAGGATCCCTGGGGAACCCCAACAGGAGATATCGCCCACAGCTAAGAAAAAGGGGGAAGATGCGGTTTGTTTTCAATTGCGCAAAAAAGGATTGGGTCCATTCCCAAGCCTTCTCCTGTAGTCAGAGCTCAGATAAGATTCAAAATGCTGCAGATAATAGGAGTACACCCACTCCTCCAGACACCACCCAAAATCTTAATTATATAGCGCAGCCAGCAAGACTGATTCAGTGTTATAGTCTGGACATAGAAAAGCCCGAATATCATCAAGCCAACCAGCTTCTTCAACAAACGTTAGAGGCTGTGGTAACATCAAAACCTCAAACAGCCTCCTGATGTAGGGAGGTTGTGAAATAGTCTGGTAATTAACCTACATTAAAGGCCACAAAGAGTTTTTTTTTTCTTCGTTTAGGTGTGGGGTTTTTTGTTTAGTGGCTGCCATCAGAGGTTGGTCGGACACTTTGCCCACTTTCAGTGATAGATCAAAAATTACAAATGATCTCAGTGATTTCCTAATTCTGGCTGAGCAAAAGAGTCATATGGACTTTGAGCCTCCGTCAATTTGATTAAGACTGGCTCGCAAATGGTGGAAAAAGAAGCAATGATTATAGACTGCTTACAACTAATCACATTTTTATGTCAAACGATAATAGGTGGTGTAGGTAAAGAAAAATGATAGATTTAATGTTATCAAAGAATTGGAATACATCCTCACAGAACTTTGGGACGTGGGCTGCTGGGGTGCACAGTCTACAGAGAACTCTGAACAGCTCTTTATTTCTATTAGGGCTGGTTAAAAAATACATTTGAAAAAAGGCCCTTTTTGTCTGTTTCGTGAGGCGGTTGAGTGCATGACATTCTGCGATATTCATCTCGTGCCTTTCTCCATGCCCTTTCTAGCCAACAGCATTTTTTGCCACTCTCGCCTGGTCAGTATACCATGGTTTAGAAGATTTAGAGAGGTTACTTGTCTCTTTCGCAGGCGCAAGAATTTTTACCATCTGTTGGAATGTGTCAGTAAATGGTGTTAATAATTTCGAAACATCTGCAGATCATGGTCCGAGTGATCTCTAAATGATCAAGAAAGGTACAAAATGATCTACGTATTCCTTAGACTATTTCCACATCATAATTAAGGAGTGGTCAAAACTAATTGCTCTCTCATCACAATCTAATGAGATTTACCAAAAATACAATTGAGAGTACGTCCTGCTTGGGGTGTTGAAAACCTCATATGTTGGGACAGGCCTAATATGGACATACAGTCTACTAGATAACATGCATGAGAGGAAGCCTAAGCAAAATGAATATTCAAGTCGCCCAGGACAATTAACTCTCAACACAGAACATTGATGGATCATATGGTCTGCAAAAGCTCTAAAAACCGCAGAAGAACAGTTGAAAACAGATGTTTTAGTTCTGCTTGCCCCACCTCTGAACCAGACCTCCTTTGCATTTCTATACATCAGTGTTGTGAATTGGCAAAATGGATGGTACTACATGTTGCCGCTTTGCAAATAGCTTCTAAATGATATATGATTTGATATGATATACAATATATGATATGATTGTGTATAGGCGCTAGATAAATAAACTGTTTTAAAGCACATCAAGGGAGGGAACAAGGGAAAATACAATGACATTCTTACAGGCCATGAACAATAAGAATGTGAAATTAACCATCATACTATCGAGGGGGGGGGCATGCTTGCAATGAAGGCTAGCATTGTTCCAGAACCTTGACATGACGGGGCCTTAAAAAAAGGATGAGGTTTGTGAGCCAATGTGCACCAAAATTGTATACAGCAAACTTTCCATCTAGTGATCGTGCATTTATTCACTGGATCACCCTCTCCCTTCTGAAAAAGACACAAACTACTTACTTGTCTTACGCAATGCTTTGGTTCTACATCAAGTGTGTGCAGTGCTTTCTCCCACCTGCTCTGTGGATTCAGGAAAAAGCCTGGCAATTCTAAAGATTAGTAAACATGAAACTTTGAAATGTATGTGGGAGAGAACCATGTCTATGTTCTGAAGACCACCTTATGTTTGTGAACAGTGAGGAATGGTTCGTCCAGAGAGCCTGCAGCTCGCTCACCTTACTGATGGCAATGACAAAGGATAGTTTGAGCTCCTTCATAGAAGCTTCATGCACTGGCTCAGAGGCAAGTCCTACCAAACTATGAAGGACAGTATTTAGATCCCAGCCAAGTTGGGGTGTGTGACTGATGGGTAAAAGCGTTACAATTCTTCAATAAATTCCATGAACACTGGCACCTTCTGTTGTGAGGTGGTGTGTGCAACTAGTGCTGATGAAAGTGCATTAAGCAAATTTCCCCAAGTCGAGGTGCTAAAAACAGGTAGTTTACAATATCTTCAGGTGAGCAGTCAATTCAACTGAGGCATTTCTTTGGGCACCAGATGACAGATCTCTTCCATAGAAGTGTCTTGTGTTCGAAAATACTGCTTAAGGCAAGGAAACCAAACATTGTAGCAGTGTAAATGACCAAACTATGGCTACCTTGGATAGGCTGCCAAGTGTATTGAGGATTTGGGTGTGTTATCTGCAGATGCTGCCATGTCAGAAGGTTGGGAAATCGATGCAAGTTGACTGGTGGGCACACTGATAGGAGGCGGGACCGCAAGATCCAGAATCCAACACAGCAGCAAACAAACACGAGTGGATGGATAAAGATGCGAAACAAGAAGCTACCATTCATGGCAACCTTCTGCTTACCTCCCAAGTTGGATGAAAGGCGAGCCGCCCAATAACTGCCAACCCGCCTGGACTGGCAAAACTGCACAAACACCAGTGTGGTTATGTTTCTTTTAAACCTTATACCATGAACATCCAGCCCCAGGGAATAGCCTAGGACAAGATTGGACCGACCAGGCAGATAAAGCAGAACCACCGGAAGATCATGGCTATAAAAAGGCCCACATTCACATGGCAGAGTGAAATGTGTTCAGGGGATGTGGTGGTGGACGGAGAGACCAGGTGCAAGTTGGCGCAGATTGCTAAGAAGTCTGTGGAGGTGATCGATACAAACGGAGGTAAGGTATCGGCTGTGTGGATCCAAGTGAGGGAGGTTGCAATTGTGAGTGTGTATAAGAGAGAGAGGGTAATCGAAATGGAAATTAGGGGAGAGAGGGTAATCGAAATGAAGGTCGGTATAGACAGAGGGGCGAGCGGGAGCGACAGCCAGACAGTGGGGCGAGTAGGAGCAGATACCCAAACATAGGGGAGAGCGGGAGGAGACTGCCAGATAGAGGGGGGGGGGGGCTGGAGGAGACAGCCAGACAGAGGGAGGAGCGGGAGGAGACAGCCAGACAGAGGGGGGAGTGGGAGGAGACAGCCAGACAGAGGGGGGAGCGGGAGGAGACAGAGGGGTGGGTCCACGGGGGGGGGGAACAGAGGAAGACTAGGAGAAAGAACAAGAGAACAAGAGAGACAGAACAAGAAAGAACAAGCGACAAAGAGAAAGCTCTCGATTGGAGGTAGAAATGAGGGGTGGGTGAGAGCACCAAGCAAGGACAGAGGTGGGGGAAAGGAGAGAGGGGTGAGGAGATGGAGAGGAAGAGAACAAGGGAAAGAGTAAGGAGAGAAGATCCACGAAAGGAGTGAGAAAGAATGTGTGAGGGACCAGCCATTACCTTGAACATCATTAACAACATTGGGGGCACCAGGAGATTAGGAAGTCCTTTGAAATTCCTAAAGCGGGTGTGCCCAAGCGGCACCAAGATGGCAGCTTAAATTAGTGGCTCTCTCCGACAGAGAGAATAACGCTTTATTATGGACAATATTATTTCACTTCAATGACACAAAAACAACTGGGATGCAATAAGTAAATGGCGACCCACATTTCACTATGTTTATTTAATGGAATGCTTACTGCAATTATGCGAAGCGTCACACTCCCAGTCTTGAGGCAACTCGGTTACGCATTTGCCGGCTTGTTTTCATTGCCCCGAACTGTGCCTCTTGGGCGCTTCGCACCTTGTTTGCGGGCTGGTCGCTCTCTTCAGCCACCATTTATATGTGAGAATTGCTGCATGGCGAGTCCCCCTGAACTGGGGCCGGCAGAGCCCTTGGCCTATATGCATCTCCTCTTTTTGGATTGTCTGTTCGGAGCTCGCTCGCCATTAATGACGTTTCGTACCAGCACGGCGCCCCGATGCGATTGACAAGTTCCAGAACATGGTGCTTATTTTCTGCTCAGTTTAGCTGGAGTTGGGGTGCATTTTTAGCCCAATAATCCTCTATTGATATATTTAGAGTCTATGACCTAATACACAGTCTACCTGCCTCCTCACCCAGCGGACACCTCCCACTTAAGCGGGTGTGACAGATTACCCTTCACTGAGGATCTTTTTATTTTATTGGGCATTTGTGAGGCGTTTATACATGGAGAATTGTGTTTCAAGGGCCTACTCAATACTGATACCCGATTTCAGGAAAGAATAGTGCGTGTATCCTTTTAGCTTGCAACTGTCTATTCTACAACAACACCAAAAGGATGGCCAGTAGCACCAAATCCGTTTCTTTATCTGAACATTGCACTAAATACATGCATGGAAAAAATCCCTAAGGAGCTTATCAATATTCACACCTCCATTTCTACACTAGGCTCACACACTTAGTTTACAAGAAGAAATTAAATGCTTTTAAAATTAATTAAAAATGCCTACAGGCAGACTACACAAAGCTGAAGAGCGAATATCCTCTGTAGAAGACAGAGCTGATGGATTAGAAAATAAGCAACAAAAATTCTTCATTTGGAATAGGACAATACAGATTTTAAAGATAGAAATAAAAGCTAACCTGCGCTTCCATGGAATTCCTGAGAAAATCAAATCAGATGACAATTAAGTTAATCACTGACTGGATCCCTAAAGTTATAGGAATTACTTTCTCCTCCCTCCACTGGAGATGCAACGTGCGCACCAAATTAGATCTCGATATTCTTCCAATAACTCAGAGACCCTTTATTGCTTGCTTTCTAAGACATCAACAAGCTCGTCCAACACTAGTAGCTGCCAAAAAGAATTTGCCTATCCTTTTTTCAGGGACACAACATTTTCATTTCTCCTGATTTTTCTAAACCCACACAAGCCAAATGGAAATGTTTCTTGACACAAGACCCCTTGTGAAAGATTTGGGATTTAGATACGGCTTGCTTGATCCGGCGAGAATGATCATTACGATACCAAATGCCCCCACCAAGGAATGTCTTCAATTTGCTTCAATCTATCCAATGAACTCTGATGGAGACCACTTCTTCCTCTGTTTCAACAACACCTACCTTGAAGGATGATTCATCATTGTAACTCACCATAAAAAGAACTAAAAAATAAATAAAATAGCAGATCGGAATCGTCAGCGCCATCCATACCTCCTTACAGCCCTGATCGAACTAGAGATAAATGTTAAAGCAGCGGAACCATCTCTTTCTTCCTTACAAGACTAGAATTTAATATTTTCACGTTCCTTGTCAAGTACATCCCGATGATTTATCAACTCAATAGCGGATTTATGAACGCATTACTCTTATTGCACTTCAATTTTTCTATATTGTCCTATCCTTTTGTCTATTTTATATATTAAATCTATCTCCTGTCGATCTGCTACTATATCTTATGTCCTTTTCATCTTGTGCTTCTCAAACTTGCATGTTTTGCTCGATGACTTGTTTTTTGTGTGGGTCTCTTTCTTCTTTATATAGATTTCACCTGTTCATTACACTGTAATCCTCTTTCTACTTCAGCACACCTAGGTGTAACTATTCTTGTTGTCCTGTGTACCCTCCCTCATATGTCTTCCCTTATGTATCCCTACTTTTACATTGATGATTTGTTATTAGTACACTGGTTTATCTATTGTTGTATTGATAGTTATTTAATCTATCAGTCTAAAAGCATTTTGTTTATACCACTTATGGTCTACACATCAACACATTTACAGAGGACTATTAAATAGCCCCATCAAAATCCATAAAGCCATCTCACAACTTACTAAATATAAAGTTGATTTTGCGTGTATTCAAGAGACTCATTTGGACTCAGACATTGAGAATAAGAAGATTAAAGCCTCCTGGATTGGTTCTTTGTTTTATTCAAATGCTATAGATGATTAAAGGAGAAGTCTCCATCTTGATCAACAAATGGATTGCATTTTTCCTAGTCAAAGAAGAAAAAGACTTGGATGGTCGTTGGATCACTGTAGATGCAATTGTCAATAACTTACCAGTAACCTTGATGTATGTTTATGGCCCCACTGCACCTGATCCCCCTCTTTTGGTTAAACATAAAACTAAAAGTTTGCAGAAAAACATGGACTGTATTTATTGTTCTTTGTGGGGACTTCAACCAAATAGTTGACCTTACACTAGATAGGAAGTCCTCTTCCAACTTTAATTCCAAATCACGTAAAAGAGTCCTTAGTATGATAAATAATATTGGCCTAACCGACTCTTGGAGAGTGCCACCCTGATACTCAAGACTATACCTTTTTTCTTAACCCACCCCCCCCCCCAATCAATCTTTTTCTAGTATGGATTACATATTCATGAACTCCTCCTTAGCATCTTCCTTAATTAACTCTGATAACGATCTCAGACCATGCCCCGGTAATTTCAACCCATGAATGGATTCTCACTCCCAGACTTGGAAATTCAATTCCTTTTTACTAAATGAAGTCAAATTTATTGAAACAAACAATACTTTTATCAAAGTTTTTTTTGTTACTAATCGCCTAAAACATGCATCAATTTACTACAACTGGGATGCCTTCAAGGCGACTTTGCGTGGATTATTCGATTTGTCGCTATAATTAAAAAAAGCAAGCAGATTCAGAATCTAAAACTTACATTACAAAATTCAAAACAACCTATATCATAATTCTAAACCTAATATTGCTAAATATCTTATGAATAAATGCATATAATTCAATAAATTGTGTACTGATAAAGCAGCCAATTCTATATTTTGATCCAAATCCAAATTTCATAATGGGTCAAACAAAGCCCAAAAAATGTTGTCTCTTATCTAAAAGTTAAAAAAGAAAAAACGATCATGACTTCTATTACTTGTCCCGACAAAGGATTAGCTGAAGAAAATATTAGCAAGGCCTTCCTAAACTTCTATTCTATACTCATCTGACCCCTCCGTCAAATCATTTGAAAGCCGCTCTTTTCTTCAACAAAAGAACATTTTGTCACTGAATAATCCCATTTCTTTAGTAGAAATCAAACAGGCCATTTTAGAGCTTAAATCTGGGATTTTTCATCGATTTCTAAAAAACTTTTATAGACCATTTCTCCCAAGCTTTTAGAATTATATACTCATTTTGTTAATAAGGGTAGTAGTATTGGTTCCTTTTGTGAAGCACTTCTTATACTATTTTCTAAACCTGACAAAGATCCACTCATAAAAAATTGGACCAGTTTCCCCAATTCATTCTGATTCCAAGATTGTTGCTAAAATTCTAGCCAAAAGATTAGAAATCTTCCTCCCTAAACTTATTCACATTGATCAATCTGGTTTTATCAAAGATAGCCATGCTTCCTCCAACTCTAGATTATTTAAAGTTTTGTCCCACGCTCAAAAATCTAGTGATGCCATAGCTCTTCTTGCAATAGATGCAGAAAAAGCATTGGATAGGGTTTCCTGGTCCTTTATGCTACAATCCTTAAAATCTCACCTTATTTCATTAATCTAATTAGAATCCTTTATTCGTATCACACCTCTCGAATCTTAAGTAAAACTACCTCTCGCCTTCTTTTCAAATATTTAGGAGGTATCCGCCAAGGAGGTCCTCCTTCTCCATTATTTAATTTGGCTCTTAAACCTCTTTTACAGAATATTATATCAAATACAGTAGAGGGCATTCTAGCAGGCAATATTGAGTTTAAAATCTTGGCTTACGCGGATAACATTCTATTATACTTATCTAACCCCTTTTCTACTATGCCAAACTTAATTTCTACTATTATTATCTTTACTGTTTTGGTTTATATAAACCTTTACAATTGTACAAAAAAGAGAAATAGGTTTACAAATATTATCAACATTTCCATAATTCACATATTAACATCTGTAGAAAATAAAACCAGAAGAAATAAACTCTCCTAAAAATGAAAAACATAAGCGCAAAAATTCTTAAAAGTAAACCAATTACTTAGCATTATTGTACACTGGCCATTACCCCAGTAATATTGATTTAAGGCGAAGTCTACTGGCACGATAAACAGTTCATTTCGGCGGGACCTTCTAACATCAGGTACCCAATTTGGGATGTTTGTATACCGAGCATAAATGTCTATCCCACTCTAACAAAGTGATCTTACTCTTTATCAACCATACTGCACAGCGGTAGCCCTCTTATAAATCATTCTAATGCAAAGATATTATACAAAAATGTAAGCACTTTGAATTTCAGAGCAATAGAGTTTCCATGTAGAATTTCATTCCATAGTTTATCCCGATCTACATTAGATGTATCCAGTACAAATTATGAAAAGCATTCAATTCTTTGGTGTGTTAGCTTGGGACAAACCAATAGTAGGTCTCCTTTTCATCTGTACAAATGCAAAATCTGCAACCCACCTTCCCTAGCATATCTAAACCACGGCTTGTCAAAACTTCATTCAAATTCAGCACATTGAACCTAAAACGCATCATTCTGTTCCTGAATAGCTTAGAGGGATATTTTGCTATATAGTTTTCTGGTTTCCGAAACTATTTCCAGAATGAAATTATTTGTGAGTATAACTTTGAATTCAGCAGTACAACATTGTTTTCCAGCCAATCATAAGCTTTAACAGATTTCTTTAACTTTACCAAAATTTCTTAGGAGGGTCACATTTGTCAAGCCCACTTTCATCAGAATTAGTTCACAATCCCATATGATTGAAGACATAAAGTTACCCTCTTCCACAACTTTCAGATGCCAATATGTTGGATCTTTATCTGCAATCATGCATTTTCTAAGCAAGGCTAGTTTTTTTTATGTGCATAATGCAGGAAATGGAGGTTAGGCCTAATTCATATCTGATCATTTCAAAAGGAATACATTTCAGTATAAAATTTGCGCTAAATTAAGGCTTCAAGTTTTTTCAGAAAAGGCGCAATTGAAACGGGTAAAAACTCCAGGCCATAAGTTAGGTTTGGTAAAATCTTTAGTCTATAGAATTGAATACACGGGACCAACGTGAAATTACCAAATTTTCTTTCTATAGACTTCATCCGATTTGTGACTTTTTTTGCTTTTATTACAAGATTGTTTTCCAAATCACATTAGAGAGGGAGCTATACATTGTGTAACCCAAGAATTTCAAGGCCGATTGACTCCTGATCTTGATACCACCACCGTTCCAAAACGAGAATGCGGCCGACACCTTTTGGCTTCCGCCATGAAACAGGACTGTTCTTCATTGGATTCATTCTTAACTTTCTCTCGTCATTAAATGCCCCAAAGTCAGTGATTAATCTTTGTAGGCCTATTTTAGAACCATCCAGGAATAAAAAGTCATCTGCATAGGCTTTCCATCTAATTGTGATTGCGCCGAACTTTATGCCTACCAGACCACTCGTGTTAAGATTTTTTCCAGCTTCTGCAACGTACAAGTTGAAAAGGGTGGCTGCTAACCTGCATCCTTGTTTTAAACAGTTAGCAGTGGTGATCTTATCGGATAACAGCCCTTTATTATTCAACCTCACTCGCATGGCGGTATTAGAGTACAGGTGTATGATTACATTCAGCAGACCACTGTCAATGCCTAAAGATATTAAAGTTTTCCATAGAGTGGGTCCATCCACTAAATCGAACGCTGCGGTTAAGTCCATAGAAGCTACATTTAGGTGTTCGACGGATTTTAATTTTACTGAGCTCATTATTCGATACAGGAGAAGACCACCTGCATCAGTTCCGATATGTCTTCTGAAGCCTATCTGTCTAAAATCTAGGATAGATTTATCATCCATGTAGTAAGTTTCTTCAGGACTATGGCAGCAAAGATCTTAGATTCAACATTCAGGAGAGTAATTGGTCTATAATTTTTTGTGCTCATCCTATCCCCTTTCTTATATAATAGGAACACTTATGACATTTTCCATGATGGTGGTATTTCTTTTTTCAAGCATATGTCAATAAAGAGCAAATGCAAGAGTTTGGACCAGATGATAGAGTGACTTTTCAGAGTTAGAAAAGATAAATGGTTCGGACCAGGAGTAGAGGTAGATTTTGATTTATTAATGTATTTTAGGATATTAACTTCTGTGATATTGAGAGACCATCTTTCCTCTTCAGCATTCGGTGGTATCCACAGCTCTAAAGGCCTTTTATAGAGCTGGCTGAAGTGTTCAGTCCAAATTTTAGCATCAATAGGATTGGCTTGTATTTGATGCTGTACTATTTGTAGGCTATTTATGATGGACCAATACTTCGGCGGATTGGAGGCAATCATGGCTTTGAGCATCCTCTCTCCATTGTTTTGGGCCATCTGGGACTTGAAAAATGTGTGCCAATTCTTGTATCTCTGTTTGATTATTTTCAACTTAATGTTTTGCTCCAAAACAGGGCTATTCCCTTTCTTTAGATCCCAAATGGATTTCCTCATAGCTGCTTTCTTTTTAATTTGACCACATGACTACATGTGTGAATATGGACTCTACTATCCCTTGTATTAGCTCCTTTGTAAGATTTACTTCTTACTTAAGGTGGTGTCTAAGTATTCATCAAATAACTACCGAATAAGTAGCAATTTTTAATTCATAGGTAGAATCTTCAAAATCTTGAGACAATAGACTGTTAAATTGCCGAACTTTATGTCTGGACCACTTCACATATTTGCCATGGTTGGTGACTTCTATTTGTATTGGAAACTGGGGGGCGGTCGGTTGTTTTTTCTCCCAAGGTAGCACTAGGGAGAGCATTGCATGGTCACTGTTCACAGAGTGGATTACTTCTAGAGTATTACAGTTCATCATATCATGTGCACTCATAAATATGTAGTCTAACATGGCACTCTTGCCTCGTGCGTACCAGGTGGGCTTAAAGTTAAATGCTTGCAGCAGGTTCCAACTCTTACAGTAGCCCAGCCAAAGCATACCTCTATTTGTTTTATCAGAATTGATTAGACATGGCAGTTCTATTCCGTAACTTATCCTCAGAGGGATTGCAATGTGCATTTAGATCTCCTGCTATTATAATCGATCCTACAGGGTAGATGTCAAGCCAGTCATTAAATATAGCATCGAGCTCATCAAAAAATACTCCCAACTGTTCATTATTCAAATTGCAAGTATTCCAATAGATATTACACAACAAAATATACTTTATAGAGACATTGGTGAGTAGATGAAAACTTGCTATTATTGAGCACCCCATCACAGTTCTGCTCTGTTCCAATACAATATTCTCGTCTAATCTGTAAGCTAATACCAAACATCCACTTGGTCTTCCACGGGGGCCCTGTAGGGCAGGTAAACCTATGATATTGTAACCGTCCATGTATAGTTTGCAGGTGGCCCAAGTTTCTTGTAACATAATAAAATCACACCCGTGTAACTGTGCAATCCGCATCATCTCTAAGCAACCGTTTATGGTCCCTGGTATTCCAGGTAACTAATTTAAAATTGGACTCTTTGTTAAGGGGGCTTCTGGGTGGATTTTAGTTGTTCTATGGACTCTCTAAGAGAGGTAGCTAACATCCTCCATTCTTCCATATCCTTTAGACAGGCTTTTGCTTCTGACACCACTTAGGACCAGTCACTTGTAACAGACCGTAAATCGCTGTTTTTCCCCCTCATTTCTTACTCTATTCATTGATCTCATGTGTTCTGCTTTTTTGGAATCGTTAAAGAATGGCACTATATCAAACCCTTTTTTTTGTTGCAAAGAACCTGCCTCTTTTAGGATCAGGTTTCTTACCAGAGGAGAGGCGCACATAATCATACCGGAAGTTGTGTATATAGTCAACTAGTTGTATGTCTGAGGTGGTTATCAAACTTAATTCGGGGATGTTGCCAAATAGATTTAAGATGTACAGTCTTTTCAAAGCTCTGGGACCTCCTTCTTCAAAATCATAGTACATTACTAGACTGGGTTCATTAGGATAGACCGGGTCCCTAAGGAAACCCTCATCTTCTTTGACAGAGTAAACATAATTAACAGGGGTTTCGCTATCAGACGTTCCTTTTTCTTTCTCACCAAAACCAGAATTGTACACTGTGCTATTCACTTGTTGCAGATTAGTATTGGGGCCCGAGGGAGGCACGGCAGAGTTGGTCGGAACGGCAGACTCTTGTGAAACCTGGGCCATTTTCTTAGTTATTAAGTTGTCAATAATTTTGGTTAATGCATACTTTGTAATACCTGAATTAAGTTCTTTTTTTTAACAGCTGTGTTTCATTCATAACTATACTGTTTGGAGCCCCTCCGATGTTTGCCTTTGGTATTACCTCAATACATTTGTTATTCACTACATGTGGGGGGGGGGGGCATTTTTTTGCCTTTGGTGGTGCTGGCTTCCGTTTTTTGCTGCGACTCATCCACACAGATTATGGATTGTTCAATGACATTATGAGTGGTGAATGAGGTGGGACCCGCAGAGACCCGAGTATTACCTCTTGATATCATCTCTGGATTTTTAAGATATCAAAAATATCAGCCACACCTCTTTCCAACATTCTTAAATTGGTGTCAATTCCATCCGACACTTCTTTTTGTTTTAAAGCGTCGGACAGTTTTATAGACCCTTCTGTATAGTCTTTTTGATTGCTGCCGTTCGATAAGACACTGGGAAGTGATTTTGCCTTTTCCTTCTGTTTTGCTGCTTCAGTGTCTGGGACCAGTCTTGTTACGTCTTGTGCTGAATCTTTAATAGTCTGATAGTCCTCCAAATCTTCACGCAAGTCCACATCTCGCATGAACTTGCGGGAGGACATATTCAGACTTGCATTATTTGTTTTTTTCGGATTGCCTTTTTTTTCTTTCCTTTTGAGGGATTTCGTAGGCACTTTGCTGCAACTGTAATTAGAAGCAGCTTTACTTATCGGATCCGCTGCCTGGGTGTCTGTTGAACCTGCCACACAGACAACTTTTCGTTTGAGCACTTAAGCAAATCAGGTGTCGCTGCAGTGTCCGAGATTACTATAACCACCTGGGAAACCGGCGCTGCATTATTTAGAGGCCTCTTTTGTAACTCAGCCACTGAATCGACATTCTTGGTATGGCCTTCATGTCATTCTGCAATTAATACAAGACATAGATCAGGTAATGCCGTAATGGCCATAACTATTTAGCATCCTTGATTGACTTAATTTCTACTTTAAACTCTAGTTTCTGGTTACAAACTAAACTAAACCTTGACAAATCCGAACTTTTACCACTCACTAATGCTTGCACTCTTTCTAATAACCCACTCTTTGGTATGTCTTGGCAGCCTTCACATATCAAATACCTTAGCCTACTTATCACTAAGGATATTCACACTACCATTGCTCTTAATACTAATCTTATATTAGAGACAGTTACCAATATTACTTCAGGATGGTCACAACTGATGATTAGCCCCATAATCTTTTATTTTCTGTCATTGATGCTTATTTCACTTCAAACTAAAATTTACAAAAACAGACTTTACTTAAAATATTCATATGGAAAAGAATTGCTATTAACAAATCTAGACTACCCAAACTTAATGGGGAGGTTCAAATTCCCTGATTTTTTTTTTACATCAAAACCTTTGCTCGCAAACAATGTACCCAATTTTTCTATTATGAAAGTCAATTATGTTATGCCCCTACATCTAAACAACCTACTTGCCCCTTCTCATACTGACCTAGGAGAGCTCTTTTGGTTTAATGCATCTTACCCTAACAAATCAAATTCCATTATCTTTAACAGATGGTATTCTTCAAGCATTAAACTAATAAAACATTTATTTCACAATCTTCCAGAAATCCCTTTTGCTTTATTATGCCAACAATACAATGTTATTATTAGAATTCTCATTAGGCGCTGCATGCCCATGGGCCTCATAGTGCACAAAATAACAAAAGAGAGAGAAAGAAGAAAAAGAACTGCGAGAACCTACCGGGCATTGAGAGAGAAGCCTTCAAAGTTAATCAGCAGCGTTAAAGAGAAGGGTTTTAACACTCCTCAAACATTGTCAATGTCGGTGATACTCTGACATAAGATGACAAGGTGTCCACTCCTTTGGTGCATGGAATTCAAAGCTTGTGTCACCGAATCTTCTCAGATGAAACCGAGGTTGATTCAAATCAACATTTTCAGTGGAAGGCAACATCCAACCTGGTTGTTTTAGCGAGAGCCACCTCTTAATGAGGTATTGAGGGTCAGTCAGGTTCTGACATTTATAAGAGAGACAGAATCTTATGCTGGATTCTTTGCTTGACTGGCAGTAAATGCAATTCTTTCCAACAGGAAAGAAACACTTGCCTGTGTGTAGGCGCTATATAAATAAACAATACCAATGCTGTATTGTGGTCACACCTAGAGAGTTAAAAAACAGCCCCATTCTGAGTAATCTGAAGGCGATGAAGGTTTGCCTGTGATGTACCAGTTAGTAGACTATTGCAAAAGTTTAGTTGCAAATTCACCAATGCAGTCGCCAACAATGACCTATTCTTTATGGAGAAGCAAGGCCTAATCTGGTTAATCACGTCCATATGATGATCAGATCTGTGAAACATGTTGCTTCATAGATCGTTTGGCGTCAAAAACAACACCCAGTGTTTTATCGACTTAGAGATCAAACTACCAGAAATCATAAACTGGGCATACTGAATGCTGAGTTTCTTTAATCGTGGACCAGAGGCCATAATGAGAAGTTCGGTATTCTCATTAATAAAGTGCCAATGAATTGTGCACCATCCAGTCCTAGATTTCAATATAGACGCCATTCACTACAGTGGCATCATCTGGGTAGTTTCCAGTCAATTCAAATAATACCTGGGTGTCTGCATAATCTGCTTATTGCAAACCCAGTCCAGTAATGGCTTGATCGAGATATTAAACAGAGGGGATAGACAAGAACTTTGTGGTACTCCACATGTCGGAAGAACTTTTCTTCCGGTGCCCGAGCGGCCACTCTAGAGGTTCTGGGACCCACAAATTATGCAATCCATTGAGAGGCTTTTTCTAAGCAATTGGCAATAGTTTTCATTCTCTCATGTAGTCGATTATGATCAATAAGATCACACGATGCAGAGAGATCTAACAACATAAGAAGTGTTGGATGACCCTTCTCGATAATCCCTATAATGTTGCAGTTAAGGTCCAGGAGTGCATTCTCGGTTTCGTGTTGGGTTCTAAAACCAGGTTGGTGAGGATTACGAATTTTATTTTCTTCTGTAAATGTCTAGAATTGCAGGTACGCCACTGTCCATAATCTTCAGAAAACAAGGCACATTAGTGATTGGCCGATAATTCTTTGCTCCTGCCAGGGTCAAGAGTATTCATGTTTTAAAGGGTGGAGTTACCCAAACATCCTTCATGGAATCGGGCACCAGCCCTTCCTCAAATGATGCATTAATAATTTTCGAGATCCACGGAATTAAGACGTCTAGGAAACCTTTCACGATATCAGCGGGCCATGAATCCCCAAGAAATGATGTGGTCTTCAGATTGGTAATCTCAAGAACCTCCATTTCTGAACAACTATGGAAGTCACATTTTGGGAAAGTCACTGAATGGTCTGAGTTTGTAACATTTATACTATCCAGGCCTTTGTTAGTTACAAGGCTGGCCAGTTGATTTGCAATGGTTAGCTGATTCCTGATAATTTTATTTGAAAAGTTCTCCGGTATAGATTGACACCACATCGAGTCTTTAGTTACAGGGGCAAATGGAGATAAATGGCTCTCAAACTCTTTAAGAATTTTAAATAATTAATTGGAGCTGGATTTAGCATTCTCAATAGGTACATTGTATGTTTTCCTTTTAGTTTCAGTGATGGTATGTTTATAGTTATGTACAGATATTTTGTATTTCTCCAAGGTGAGCAAGCCAGAGCCCTTTTAATTTTCCTTGATTCAAGGATATTGTCATTAAACCATGACGTATTAATAGTCAATTTTTACTTTTTTTTATCAGGGGAAAGGATATCAATGGTAGCCTTAATGGCCAGCGAGAGATGAGAAACATTGGGGGTTTCTTAAAGGATTCTATGTTGCCCAGTTTAGTAGACAATAAGGTAGAGAAAGCAGCCGGTGTCCTAATATTAGTGTCCAATATAGATGGAGAAGTTGGTAGCAAGATAGTAACATTGACTAAGAAGTTATCAGACCAGGGACAGGGCTTGGTGCACATGGCAGAACTATGCAAATTATGGCAATTGTGGGATAAGATACAATCTAGTGTATGACCAGTCTGATGCGTTGGAACTTTTACTAATTGAGTATAGCTAGCTACTAGAAGAAAATAGAGAGATGGCTTGAGAATCGGATGGGTCATCAGCCCACAAATTAAAGTCTCCTATGACCAGTACTGGTGAGTTTGACTTGGTGATACATTCGTATGGTTTATGGTGATTGCATCGAAAATAAAAGCATCGAAATTCTATGTTTTACATTAAAAGTACATATCCATCGAAACTTTTCCAATATGTACTTTTAAATGTAAAAGATAGCATTTCGATGAGTTTATTTTCTACATTAAAACATTACCTGGACCTGTCCAGTGCTGAAATGTCGGCACTGGCCAGCTCCTTGTAACATTTTAATGTTTTTTGTATATTTGGGGGGGCCCCCGCATCCCTCACCCCCTTAACCCTTAATATAACCCCAACCCTAGTGTCAAAAATAATTTCGAAATTACCATCGAATTCTAGTCAATGGAAAGGCATTTCGATGGAAATGCTTTTCGTTGCTTATAGTTTAGTTTAGTTTATTATTTGTAATGCGCACCAGACCCTGGAGCAACAGGGTGCAACACAAAGGATATGTTCAACTTGATTACATGGCCAAAGGCCGGCATAAAATCACATCAATATATACAAAGTAGCATTACATAATTACAAGAGATTGCACTGAGGTTACAAGGGTGCATGTAATACAGTACACAGTATTACTGCTCATTTCTCATTATCTTTTAGCCAGTTGGTCAAAGTCTGTCTGAATTTGGCATCAGGCTGCGGGGCTCTGATGTCAGGAGGTAGGGAGTTCCATAGTTGCGCAGCCTTGACTGGGAAGCTATGTCCCCCAATAGTGGATAGTCTAAACCGTGGAACTTGGAGGCAGTTCGAGTTAGCTATTCTCGTTGGTCTGGAGTTTGTTTTTTTTGCAGATTCTGTCTGTAAGGTATGGTGGTGCCCTATTATTAAGGCACTTGTGGGTGAGGGAGGCAGTCTTAAGTTTGATATTGTCAGAGGTAGATAGCCATTTATGTTCTCTTCTAGTGGCAGAGATATGTTCACTTCTATTGATCTTTAGGGCAGCTCTCAGGGCATTATTCTGTAGAACCTGAATTTTGTGGACAGTTTGTTTGTTCGCTCCGATGTAGAGTGCGTTACAATAATACAATTTGGAAAGTATAAGGGCTCTAGCCAGTGTGAGGCAGCTGTCGGTGGAGAGGAATTGTTTACTGGCTCTGATGAGTTTGTATGTGTATGCGGTAGCCGATGCAAGAGAGTTAACTTGTTTAGTGAAGTTCATGGTAGCGTCTAGGTAAAAGCCTAGGGTCTTCACTTCCTTTGCTACTTTTATTTTATTACCACCAATAGCGAAGTTGGCATAGTCTGGGCTGAATTTTGCTAAAAGGGTTGGGGTGCCTAGAATGATGAGCTCAGTTTTCTCGTTGTTCAGGCATAGACCGTGGGTGGCCATGCAAGCCTGAACGATGCTGTAAATTCTATACACCAGAGCCAAGTCAGCAACGTAATCTCCTGAAAGCGGAAGGAGGATTTGGGTATCATCTGCATAGTTAGTGTAGGCGATACCCAAATGGTCCATTTTGTCGAAGAGTGGCTTGGTGAATACGTTATAGAGTGTAGGTGACACACAGGATCCCTGTGGAACGCCGCAGGTTATGGGTATGGGGTCTGCCAAGGCTGATGGAGAGAAGACTCTCATAGTCCGGTCGCTCAGAAAAGACTTGATCCATGTTATGGCCTCCTCGGAGAAATGGGCTGCGAATTCAAGGTGACTACATAGGACTTTGTGGTCGACTTAAGTCGAATGCAGCCGAGAGGTCTAGAAGGAGGAGTAGTGCTGCTTGGCCTTTATCTCTAAACTCGTCTATTTGGGCCTTAAGGCATTAGATGGAATGGTTTGATGGATTGACTAGATACCATTCAGAGGCAACCTTTAATAGATCACTTTAATTCCTTAACCAAGTCTCTTCCTGCATTAAGCCACAAATCCCCCTCACATTTATTAATATCATGTTTATTCAATCCTTCCATCAAAGCGGCCAAATTGTTATTTTAAACGATGCTAGTAATAGGAAACTATTCAATACCTCTTTAAATCAGACAGTGGGAACTAAACTGGGATTTCCAACCCTCCTTAGAAGCTTGGACGAATATTTGAAAACTATACTATTCCTCTTCAGTAGCTGGCGATCTTACTCAAACTCCTTTCTTTATTTTACATTGCGCATTTGTTACTCCCTCAAGAATTGCCAAAGCTTCCAATAGATCTTCCAATAATTATTGGTCCTGCCACCTTCCTCATGCAGATTTTTATCACCTAATCTAGGACTGTAAATATGTACGTTCCACCTGGACCAAAATATGGACCTGCCTTCAAGAGAGTTCATTTTCAAGTGCCAATGCCACTTTGCAATATTATGACTGGCCCTATTGTACATCTGTATTTGCAAATTGACTCTGTTTATCCTTTTTATTAGCCTTGCTTTACATATTACAATTTCTTCCAATTGGAAACAATTTGTAAACTATCCTTTACTGCCTGGTGGAATTAGAGCTGTTCTATTCATCGTGTTGAAAAATATCATGCCTTTTCCTGCAAAATTCTACACAAATTCAACTGGAAATTGGACATTTATTTCAATATCTCAACTGTTCTGATTAAAAATCACTTTGGATTTTCAACTGCGTTTCCTTCCCTCTTCCTCCCCCTATACTCTGTCTTGTCTAGTCTATCTACCCAATTCATTTTCAGGATTTCTATTACTTCAATATTATCATATAATCACTTTAGAAAATGTGATACTTATGATCAAATATTCTATTATTCTTACAATGTTATCACTTATGTATATGTATATTAATATTTTGATGCGACTAATAATTTATAAAAGTAATTTACTGAGGGGAGCAGACTGGATAAGGCCTATGACTCCAGGGCCTCACTACTAGATTAGGATAGCTTCGACAGTAATGGTTACCAATAGCTAGTTTATCAGACCACTAGGGGATTATGAAAGCCTGAGCTAGGGAAGAGAGCCCATGGGGGATTGAAGAATCTGTCAGGGACATCCCTTAGTTAGGCCAACCTGCAGTCCTCCAACCGTAAAAAAGACTTGAACGACAAATTAAAAACCGGTTAACTGTTCATCTCCTCCTACCATGAGTTTGTGGAATTATTAAACCAACCGTGACAATGGTCTGTATGAAACCAAATTTGAGGACCTCAAAATATCCCTGAAAAAGCTTCTGAATATTCATTACCACCCCTAAAAAATCTACTATTATGTTAAAAGTGGATCCACTCAGCAGTCTGTTAAGGGTCTGGTGGTACTGTATCAACACAGTTCTAGCCATGATTTTTAGATTTCCCAATCTCACCAAGTGGTAGCTGTGAGAAAGCAGCCAAGGTCAACTCTCGGGAGGAAAGCAGGGTGGGAGATGTGGGGTGAGATGTTTAGGAAAATATAATGCACCTTTCATAAAACGCAAGTAAAATGTTTGTGCATGATACCAGTGAATAAAAAGTGTATAAACGCATACTGGAGCATCAACAGATTGCATTCTCCTGGTTTATGGTGACGCGAAAATTCAACGGTCAAGTAAAATCTATTTCAAATGGATTGTGTCCTTCCACGTATTCCTCATTCTATGATATTCGTAACCTGCCAGCTTCGCTGCTTCAGAAAAAAAATTCTCGGTAGAGGGCACTGTGCACGAGGTCTCGAGAACAGTGCGCTTTGAAATTTTCAGAAAATGTTGTCTTCTTCCAGCCCTTCTACTCCCAAGACGGTGTTCAAAAAAATGTATCGACTGCGGATCGAAGATGTCGATTACAGATCCTCACTGCGTTTGTCTTTGGTGCCTAGGTTCAGACCATCGAACCAGCGACTGTGGCTCCTGTCAGTCGATGACGGAGAAGGCCCTTTGTGAGAGGAAAGGTAAACTGGCGGTGGGGCAGGAAGCTTCCAAGGCCTCTTCAAAGGCCTCGTCAAAAAGACTTAGGAAGAGGAGACATGGATCTCCCTCTTCATCCTCCGATACATCTACCGAATTGGTACAATGTCCGACTAAGAAAATGGGAAGAATTTAGAAGGAAGATGATGGAGGTCTTTGAGAATGCGGCCTCGACCCCCTCAAAAAAGCCTCAAAAGAGCCAGAACCCGGTCGCTCCGTTGGACGACATAGGGAAGTCAGGAACTACTGTGGTAAAACCCAGTAGCATGGGTGAAACTCATAAGTCTCGAGTCGACGTCAAATCGTCAAAGATTCCTCGAGAATCGAGTGTTTCCCCGACTCCGTATAAAAAACAAGTCGTTGAAACCCTCGACGACTTCGTCGACGCCAACATCGAAGCCAAAAGCGTTTGACGCAGGGGGCGCTGTTGCGCACAACCAAAATGGCCGCCTGAGTAGAGAGCTCCGGCTTCACTAATAATCCTTCATCAAATATATCCTATCTGAGTCGTCCTTTCAGGCTACAAGACAAAGAACTCTGAGGCGGGAGACCTTTGGAACGGGCAGCCAGAAAATTGTGACTGTGCATCGAAAGAAACCTGCGATAATCGCCTGAAGGCGCCCAAGCGGACTGAAAGCTCCGCCGCCGCCGGATCCACAGCGTTTCCACTGCGAAGGTCCGCGGAGGTCTGCTGGGAAGAGCGGTCCGCAGTGGGGGAGGGCCGCAGTGGGGGAGGAGCGAAGCGGTGTGCCTGTATCGCGCTGCCTGCAACCGAAACCAAACACGGCTGGGGAGATCTGGAACGCCGGGGGCCACACACAATCAACACCAACGCCCGCCCGTGCGGCTGCTGCGGCCAAAATACACCAACACCCGCAGCTGCGCTGCCGCGACCGCCGAGAGTATCCGGCTCCTGCGACTGCTGCGCCTGGTCGCGGGAATCGCGGGCGCAGCTGAGCGGCTGCAACCGAGGCTAAACACGGCTGGGGAGATCTGGAACGCCGGGGGCCACACACGAGCAGCAGCAACACCCGTGCGGCCGCTGCTGCCGTAATACACCAATACCCGCGGCTGCGCTGCCGCGACCGCCGAGAGCATCCGGCGTCCGCGACTGCTGCACCTGGACACGAGGATCGCAGACACGGCTGAGCGGCTGCAGGAGTGGCCCCCTTCCCCTCCGGGTTGACAGATTGAGGAGGAGGGCACGTGAGGGCGACGCAGAGGCACACAGTCGGGTGGAAATGCCCAATTCAAGTAAGTGGAACGGGACAGCCACTCTACTCCTCGTGGAAAGGCAGAGGGAAGGATAAATACAGCAGATCAATATCTGGACTGCAATTAATTAAATACAGCGCCTAACACATACCCTGAGGTGCAGCAGGAGCCACTGAAATTGCGGTCGCTGGGTGGCGAGCCATTTTTCCCCCCTTTCCCCCCTGGCACTAAGCGGGGTTCACCTAATGGGACACCAGTAGAACTTTGGGGGTTAAGGGGAAGGTGCTTTCCCAACACCCAACTGTGTGAAGACAGGGGTCGGCGGCTCCAACTAGACAGTAACTCATCAATCCTGTAAGGGAACGAGGGGGACATCCCACTATGAGCCATCTGGGGACAGCATATGTGAACTAACAATCAGGGAGAACCCAGTGAAGACCGCAGCCCTATGGAAGAAAAACAAAGACAGCTGAACACCCGGAGATCGAAGGGTGCGTGACAGCCCAACTCTCTCACAACACCCGCCCTGTTGCCCACCCAAAAAAAACATTTCCACGTAATCATATACTACGTGGGAGGACACAGTCCACTCAGGAATTGCACACCGTAATACATGGGACGCACTGAGAAGAAGGGCACGGGGGGAGAAAGACAGGTCCGATGGATACCTTCGCCAGCTCCCAGCCACATAGGGCAGCTGAGGAGGCACCGCAACACAATGACAAGCAAGGGGAAGATCCCTTGGACCGTCTGTCAACACTGGTCCAGAATGGCTTCATGGCGGTTAACGTCAAACTGGACGATATAGTCGCAACAATTGGGTCCCTTAAAGCCCGAGTAGAAAAAGAGTGTGCGCATCACGGAAGCGGAGAGCAGGATAAGCACCAATGAAGATACACTATCACAACATGGCTGCGACATAGCCCACCTCCAGACAGAGCTACGAAAAACTCTAAGTGTGAAGATTTAGAGTCAAGATCTCAGAGAAATAATATCCGGATCGTCTGAGTCGCAGAAACGTTCGGCAAGGGCGACATGGAGAGGCAAGTGGAAACCCTTTTGAGGAACATCCTGGGATCAGATTCCTTTTCCGACAATTTCCTTGTGGAGAGGGCTCACCGCACGTTGGCGCCGCTGCCGAAGCCCGGGGCACCCCCCCGCACCATAATAGCACGGCTCCTCAATTACAGAGATAGAGACGTGATACTGAGGCTGTCCAGGGAGAAAGGTACCCTACATTTTGAACAAAACAGAATTCACATATATCCAGACTTCTCCGCTAGTATACAGGCACAGAGGCGGTCCTACGAACCAGTTAAGAAACAGCTACGAATCCGTAACATACCATATGCCCTCATCTTCCCAGCGAAATTGAGAATCCAACATGGCGGGAGAGCCCATTTTTATGAAAACCCCACAGTAGCCATGGCATACATTGAAGCATCCATTCCTTTACCACCCAGAGACCGGAGGGGTCAACCAAAACGCCAGATCACGACTAAATGAAGAAATACCAGATTCGGCTGACTAACAAGGACACATCCTCAGGCCCCGCGTGGGGGAAAGAGCCGCGAGGGGATGGGGATGGGGAGACCCCCTATTATCGGCGGAAGCCAAGGTACTCCCGCCCAGAGACAGGAAAACTCTGAAATATGGGCGGACTGAGTGAAAACATTACAATGAACGAAGCCGAGAGCCTCCGTCAGGACGAGCCAAGTGACTGCAACAGGAGACCCTCAGGAAAGCTCCACAAGTTTAAAGGGGATGTTCATTATTAGGCAGCATCGTCAAGTTGGGGGAGATGATGTGGGTGGGGGGCAGAGAAATCATGGGAAGTTCAGCTCAGTTGAGCGGTGTGGGGAAAGGGGTGGGAAGTTCAGGGGTCAGGACTCAGTTGGAGGAGTCCCTAAAGTTAAAAAAGTGGCGACACTGCAACACATGGTATCCTCCTAAGCAACAGTAAGCCAAGAAGTGCAAAATGGACATACAGGCATTGCTAACGCTGCTAGAACGGCCCAAGGGCTTAAACTGAGACTACTTACATGGAACGTACGTGGGCTGAACAACCGAGCCAAGCTGAATAAAGTGGGAGCCTATGTCCCTCGCCATCATCCTCAGATTGGGGTAGGCACAGATACTGTACAGAATACTCCTCAAAGGCACGTGGAGTCCTCATCCGTCCGTCCGTCGGGTTTCAAGAGGGGAGAAGTAAAATAGACCCGCTGGGTCGATACGTCATAGTATGGGGGAGCATTGCAGGGGAGGAACTGATTTTGGTGAACACCTATGGTCCAAATGTGGACGACCCCGATTTCTATACAAATGTAATACATAAGGTTGGTATATGTGTCCACGAGCGAATACTGTGGGGAGGCGATTTCAATACTATATTTGACACTAACTTGGATCGATCCACCTCCGCGCACAGGAATCCCACAAAAACAGCTGACACTGTGAAACAAATGACACAATTGCTGCTAGTAGATGCCTGGAGAACACTGCACTCCCAAAAAAGACAGTATTCCTTTTACTCCTCTGTGCATGATACGGAGTCCCGCACTGATTAATGGCTGGTGTCTGCGTCACTCATGTGTAATGTTGTTAGCAGCAAAATATATCCCCACACCCTTTCAGATCACTCCCCCATATTGTTAGATATGACACTGGACCCCTGGTCGGGAGATGGAGGATGCCCCCCAACATCCTCGGGGACCCTGCGGCGGTGGAGGAATTGCGCACCGAGGTCGAATTTTTCCTTGAAACCAATAAGGGCTCAGTAAATAGCCCCGCTATTCTGTGGGAGACACTTAAAGGCATGGGTGAGAGGCATCCTAATCTCCAAATCCACGGGACTGTTGAGGCGGGTTAGGGGGGAACTAACGGAGGTGGAGAAACAACTTGGGGAGTTGGAGCAACAATATACCTCTTTACACGAAGAAAGGACCCTTGCAGAAATAAATAGCAAATTACAAGAATTCAATAAATTGGCTACCAGGTAACTGTTGTATGTGGCCGCCCCGGTAAGGGCACGCTGATATGGTGAGGGGAATAAGGCGGGACGCACCCTAGCTAACCTACTAAAATTTGAAAGATACCACACTCCAATTGCTGGTGTAATAGCGAGAGACGGCACAATAACAAGTGAAGCGGGTATTAATAAAGAATTCTTCCATTTTTATACAGAACTATACGCTAACCATGACTCAAAAACACCAACGAAATTGGGGAATATTTGCACACAATCACGCTCCTGAGAATCTTATCAGAAAACAAGCTATTGTTAGACCCGCCCCTCACAATTGAAGAAATAAAGGAAGCGATTAAATCACTAGCCAATGGCAAAGCCCCTGGTTCAGACGGGCTGGGGATTGAACTGTAAAAGGAGCTCAGCGAGGAGCTTGCCCCGATACTGGTGTCTGTGTGGGAGGAGGCCATAGAGGTAGGGACGCTCCCAGCGTCCATGAGAGAGGCCATTATCACAGTACTCCCCAAACCTAGACGACCCCCCCCAATGAGATGTCCTCGTACCGGCCCCTGTCCCTCAAATTGTGACGCAAAAATATTTGCAAAGATCCTGGCCGCCAGACTCCTGCCACACATGCCAGTGCCGATACACCCGGACCAATGCGGGTTTATCCCGACTAGATCGACAGCACTCAATTTACGTAGGCTGTTTGGGGTAATGGCCCAGATTAAGTCGGAGGCCCAGGCAGTAGCGGTGTCTCTAGATGCCGAAAAGGCGTTTTACTCTGTATCATGGAAGTACCTATTCATGGTGCTTGAAAAATTTGGGCTAGGTCCATACTTTCTGAAATGTGTCAAGGTACTATACACCAACCCGGGAGCTAGGGTGTTGACCAACCGCACCGTGTCGGAATGGTTTGAGCTGGGGAGGGGTACGAGACGGGGTTGCCCTTTCTCCCCCATACTATTCGCTCTGACAATGGAACTAGCTGCAGCAGCTATTAGAGAACATCAGGGACAGAGGGGGATACGGATGGCGGGCTTGACCCAATCTATATATGCAGACGATGCCCTATTATCGGGAACCAGACATACATCTGGGTCCAGCGTTGGAAGCAATGCACAAATTCACAGAATACTCGGGGTATAAAACTAACCATGCTTAATCTGAAATATTTCCCCTGACCCCGGCTACTAGATGTCCAAACACACACGGCCTGCAGTGGTCCCCAGATAAGATAAGATATTTGTGGGTAATTGTGTCAGGAGATAAAACATCCCTACTTTTGAATAACCACGAATCTTTATTGCGTACGATTGCCACTAAACTCTGTTTCTGGGCTGAACTTCCCATCTCACTTATTGGTCGGGTAGCTATACTAAAAATGGTCATTCTCCCGAAACTACTGTGCATATTTACTAATATACCGGTCTGGCCTTGAAGGCGCTTCTTTGACACGCTTAGATCCATGGCGGTGGAGTTTGTCTGGTGCGGGGGGACGGCCAGGATAAAGTGGGAAAAATGGTGGAACCATACAGCAAAGGTGGAATAGTCGCTCCAGATTTCAAACTATATTATCTAGTTGCACAGGCCCAGTTTGTTAAGCACTGGTACGATGAGCAAGACACATCACCCCACATCTGTTTAGAAAAACATTCTGCACGCCCAACCGATATAAGGTCGGTCATCTTCAAAAGAAATCAGAGATGAGTGCCCATTCGATCCAGTCAGTACAACGGTGCAGGCCTGGTACAAGCTCTACCGTAGGCTTGGAGTAGAGAAACCTTATTATGCGGAAGCCCCGCTCTGGAACTTCCCCGGCATAACACCCACATACGATCCAGGCATACAAAACAAATGGGACCCGGAGGAGGAATTTAAAATTAGAGACATATTCCCCAATGGTAAGTTTATAACGCTGGAAGAATTTAAAACAGGGATGGGAAGTGACCAATTGATGGTATTACAATATCATAGAATGAGAATGGCTTTTAAGGCCAGATGGCCAATGTTCCCTGATGAACCCCCACCACACCCGTGTCTATTGGCGCTGTCAACCCGATCGGGAACAAGAGTTTCAGGGCTATATGCGGCCGTGCAGGCTAACACCCCAACGGTAAATAAAATCAAGGCCTCCTGGGAAGCAGATCTGGGAGAAAGCATAGACGATAGAACCTGGGTGAGGTACTGTGAATTGACCAAGAAAGTGTCCATGAATGCAGGCCTCAGGCTGATCCAATTTAAGATATTGAACAAACTGCACTATACCCCCAAAAAAGTTGCTAAGTTTACAAATAATGGTCCCCGTATCTGTCAGAAATGTGGAACTGAACAGGCTGATTCGATACACATGTATTGGAGCTGCCCCAACGTACAAGTATTCTGGGGAAAGGCAGCTACCATTTTGGAGGAAGTTACTCAGATACCAGCAGACCTCACACCACAAAGATACCTGTTTGGGGATATTGGAAAACAGTCAGAGGAGACAAAGAGACTCTTGCATGCGCAGTGGCCAAAAAGTGCATTCTGTTAAAATTGAAGAGCGCACAGACACCACGAGTGAGCTACTTCCTTAAAGAATTGATATATGCCAATGAATGCGAGGAACAATATGTAATGTCACTCCCAGACACATGTAAACCAAAGGACATTTGGGCCCCGCTTAGAATATATTTATGCATAGCAGACTCAGCCAGTAACAGCCTGGTAGGACCCGATGAAGGGTCTAGTCAGTAATACTGTGTATTCTGTTGTAAAAAAACTGAACTGAATGTTGCTGTTTCCGAAACATACAATGTGTGATGTTCTCCTTTTGGTACTAAAGAGGTCCCAGAAGAATTAATCGATCCAGAATCGAAAATGAGACACCTGTGCTGTACCCTTCACTCTCCTAGTGACATTGATACGTCACCTGAGCTTGAGTTTGCAAAATCTGACCCTACAGAACATGCAGATTCAGGATAAGGAGTTTAATGAATAGGGTGGTTGTATACATGGGCTGGGGTAGAGCCTCATCCACTTTTGATCAGCATGATATGACTGACATACTTGATCAGGTCCCCCAGAAAGATCCAGTTCTCTCCTTCCATAGGGCACTTCAAAGAACAGTAAAAAAAAAACCTGGGAAGTTCCTGATACTATTGCTGCAGTCAACAGTAATAAGTATAGAACTTCTAGTTCTGATCCTGATTATTTAAGCAGGCATCCCACTCCAGAAAGTCTGGTTATTCAGGCTGCAACTTCCTCAAGACAGACAGCATATCCATCTATCCCCCCGGAAAGAGAGGATAAGAAGGTGGATGCTTGGGCCCGTAAGGTCTTTACTTCGGGTAGCATGGCCCAAATCAACTAATGTCACCTGTACCCTCGCCAGGTTCACCCATACCCTGTGGGACTGCATTTCAGTGGCGGCTGCACATATTCCGGAAGGCGCAGAAAGGGAAGACTTCCTGAATATTGTCAAAGACGGAAAGGAGGCAATAGGGGAATGTCTCCAGTCTGGACTGGATAATGCCGATAGTATCAGCAGATCCATGGCTGCAAGCACAGTGCTATGCTGATTTGCGTGGTTGAGGAAGTCGGGTTTGCACCAGATGTGCAGGCCAGACTTCTCAACATGCCTTTTGATGGCTTGAGGCTGTTTGGTAGTAAAGCTGATTAAAGCTTAGAAAAACTACAAACCTCAAAAGCGGCAGCTAAATCTCTTAGCGCCTCCATGCAACAGCCTCAGAAACCTTATTCGGGCTCATCTTCCTGGAGAGGTCGTTCTTTTCGGTACTACTCATCTGTTGGCAGCGGAAGAGGACAGGCCATTCAAAGAGGCAAGAGAAATGTTGCTCGTGGTGGACGAGGAAAAAGTGCAAAACTGGACTCAGGAACGGCATCTTTGCCCTAAGCCGCGCCTGCAGCCGCCTCCAAATCACTCTGAGGCCTTATCACAAAAAAACCCCAGTGGGAGGCAGAATCTCTCAGAATCTGAAAGAATGGCGGGGCATTACTTCAGATGCTTGGGCACTGGAGACAGTAGCTCAAGGTTACTGCCTTCCCTTCCTAAAAAGGCCTTAGAATCATCCACCGGGAGAAATTTTAACCCTGCTAGAAAAAGGTGCAATAGAACAGGTACCTGTAGCGGAGAGGAACAAGGGTTGGTACTCCCCCTACTTTCTCATTCCAAAGAAGGATGGAGGATTGAGACCCATCTTGGACTTAGGAAACTTCCTCAGGAAGGACAAGTTCAAGATGGTAACCCTTTCTCAGATCCTTCAGGCTCTCCAACTCCAAAAGTGGTTGGTATCATTGGACCTTCAGGATGCTTACTTTCATGTGCTAATCCATTCCAAGCACAGAAAGTACCTGAGGTTCGCGGTTCTCACTTTCAGTTTCGAGTTCTGCCATTCGGGCTGACCTGCGCCCAGAGGGTTTTCAGCAAACTGATGGCCGTTGTGGCAGCGAGTCTCAGGAGAGAGGGGATTCACGTCTACCCCTACCTGAACGATTGGTTGATCAGAGCGTGTTCTCCCGAACAAGCTCAGGAACATCTGTCGATCACCTGTCACTTCCTTCACAAACTGGGCTTCTCCCTCAATTTCAAAAAGTCTCACATGATACCATCCCAAAATCTCCAGTTTTGGATACTTCCTCAGGTAAAGCGTCACCTCCCGGGGTGAGAGCTCTCCACATTCTGCAGATGGTAACAAAGTTCCAGAATGCCCAGCATCTGCCGGCCTTCAATTTTCTTAGTTTGCTCGGCCTCATGGCTGAGAATGAGATCCCTTCAATGGGCCCTCAGAACTCAGTGGTCCCAGTTCTCGGGGAGTATGTCGGATCTTCTGCAAGTCCTGAGCTCAGTTGCTCAGGATCTACTATGGTGGGCTTGCAACGACAACATCCTCAAGAGAGAATCTTTTTGGCAACCATGATCGGAGATAACAGTAGTAATGGACGCCTCACTCACGGGGTGGGGAGCCCATACCAACGATCTGACAATCAGCAATCGTTGGTCTCCATCAGCAATCGTTGGTCTCCATCGGAGTCCAAATTACACATCAACCTATTGGAGCTGAGGGCAATCAGACTAGCGCTGAAGGCCTTCCTGTCCTCTGTACAGCGAAAGAATGTCCTGATAATGACGGACAACCCGGTGGTGTCATGATCCCTGTCTCTAACCCTCTTAGGCAAGACACTGGAGCCAGGCTACTATCCTCCATATTGGCCTTAAAGGCCTCCCCGTCTCATCTGTGACCCTTTTGGAGGGTCACAGATGAGACGGTGCTATGCGGTCTAGCTTTTTGGGTGTGGTTAGGCCTAGGGATACCTGGAGGCTATATAAACTACGCCCGTGCAGAGGAACATGCTTCGCGTTACTCTGCGCCTGCAGCGTGACACTCACCGCGCTCAGATCGGTCTCCTGAGATCCTTGCCTGCCTTCCTAGACCTGCGTACCTGAAAGAACAAGAACAACATTAGCGCAACACTTATCTTGAGTAGAATCCTGCTTCCATCCATCGCCCCTCTGGTCCAGAGAACAGCATCTCAGTGACGCCATCTCCAATTGCGGAAGCTGCATCCTGGGAAGAAAAGATACGAAGGAAAAGACATTAGTAAGCTCATATTCAGATTCCGAAAACAGCAAGAATAATCACACGCTTACCTGGACTCGAGCCGCTATTGGTCACACCCATTCCGGAACATACCATCGACCTACAAAGGAGAAAAAACGCAGGTTAGCACATGAAGACAAGAAGGTGCCGCGCATCGCGCTTTCACTCACCGTTCCGTGCTCAGCCCGCCCAAGCAGCACAACACAATCAACGACCTCTTCCAGCACCTAAAGGGAGAAGAGGAGACATTATTAGGGGCAGGAGAAAAGAAAAGGACAGTTCATCAATACCAACAAACCTACCTTGTCGGACTGGAGTTACAGCAAGTCCAGACTCATTGGGCCCGCACCAGTGAAGCAACGCATCCCTGCACCGAGAAGCAGGATGGAGAGCGCACAATACAAGAAAACAAGGTGAGGAGAGGACAAAGGGGAAGGTTTGGTCCTCAAGGGAGGTGGGAGTCAAGCAACAAGAGACAATAAAGTTAAATCCGAAATTCCTGTATTTCAGGCCCAATCCTCGGTCGAACAGATTCCAAGGGAGGGGTTCGAGATCACGAGTGGTACAATCAGGCTGAGTGGCGTCCCCGTGGATATGAGGTGAGCGTTACAGGTGGCCATGAACTACCTCAACAAGAGAGGAGGTCATAGGGTCACTACCACTGTACAGAGAGGCAATGCAGCTCTGGTTCTGGGCAATACGAGAAGGAATCTCTCTATCGGCAGTTTACCTAGCCAGAGAGCAAACATGGCAGCAGACGCTCTGAGCAGGCAGAGCACAGTCTCCCACGAGTGGGAGCTAGCTCAGGAAGTCCTTCTGGAGATCTTCGCACTTTGGGGAACCCCTCAAGTGGATCTGTTTGCGACCACGGTAAACCGGAAGTGCGAACAGTACTGCTCAAGGGAATTTCCTCCGAGAGGAGCTCTAGGAGACGCGTTTGTGGTGTAGTGGAAATTTCCACTTCTGTACGTGTTTCCTCCAGTCCCCGTGATTCCTCAAGTAATCAGGAGGTTGAGAAAGTTCAGAAAAAACATGATCCTAATTGCCCCGGATTGGGCGAGGAGGACGTGGTACTCGGACCTTCTGGACATGTCCATCTGCCCTCCAATACGTCTTCTGCAAAGAGGATCTTCTCTCGCAAGTGGAAGGTCGGGTTCTCCATCCCAGAGGTCAAGACACTCAAAATCCACGCATGGTTTGAGAGGTTGAGATACAAGGATTGGGATCATCCGGATGACGTAATGGAGATTTTGCTTTCAGCCAGAAGGCCAGCAACAAAATCCTTGTACCAGTGTCATTGGAACAAATTCAATAACTGGTGCAAAGATCAGGATTTGACCCTTTTCAATGTGGCACCCCAATGGTGCTCTCTTTCCTATTGCATCTAGTTGCGCTGCCATTTTTAAGCGCTCCTCGGAAGGGGTTTCATACTTCAAAAGTCCACTGATAATTCAATTCCTGAAAGGGCTTACTAATGTATACCCTCCGGTCCCCTTTCATGTCCCAACTTGGGATTTAAATCTATAAGTTTCTAACTTGTATACCTTTTGAGCCTCTGCACTCCTGTCCCTCGAGGCTTCTAACATTGAAGACTGTCCTTCTTGTGGCCTAAACATCAGCCCGCAGGGTTAGTGAACTACAGGCTCTCTCATGTAAACCTCCATATACTACTTTTTACAAGGACAAAGTGGTTCTTACGGTTAAATCATCTTTCTTACCAAAAGTAGATTCTGACTTCCACTTGTCACAAAAAAAAAATCATATTACCAACATTCTATCCTCCTCCTCATTTGGGCAAAGAGGAGAGACTGCATAGACTGGACCCCAAAAGGGCTCTCGGTTTTTATATTTCAAGAATGTCAAAATTACGTCAAGACGACCAACTTTTTGTGGGCAAGACAGGTCATAAATTGGGATTTGCGGTGACAAAACAAACTATATCCCGTTGGATCATTCTGTCTATAATTGAGTGCTACAGATAGGTGGGAAAAGACCCACCGGATGGACTGTAAGCCCATTCCACTAGGGGGATGGCTACTTCTGCGGCTCTGAAGATGGGAGTCCCTGCAGCAGATATTTGTTCAGCTGCAACATGGGCTTCAATGAATACCTTCATCAAGCATTATTGCTTAGATGCCTCTTCCTGCAATGAGGGTTTATTTGCCAAGGCGGTACTCCAATCCGTCCATGAGAATAATAACTAGTACTCGCACCTTCAAAATTACCACTGCTATGGAAGTCTATCATAAGATGAGGAATACGTGGGAGGACACAATCCATTTGAAGAACAAGTTACTTACCAACTGTAACGTTCTTTCGACTGCATGTTCCTCCCAAAAATTCCTCATCGCAGCTCCCATCCTACCCGACAGTACAGTTTATGTTTCTTACACTTTCCTCTCACAAAGAGTCCATCAGTCATGAGGCACGCCTGGGTGTTCCTCGAATAGTTCCTCTAAAAAAACAGAACTGAAGCCAACGGGCACAGCACAAGCTATTTATACTGATGGTGACGTACGAGCCCGTCGAAGGACATCGACGCCACGACCTCGCGAGAATTTTTTTTTCAGAAGCAGCGAAGCTGGCAGGATACGAATATCATAAGATGAGGAATACGTGGGAGGAACTTCCAGTCGAAATAACGTTACAGTTGGTAAGTAACTTGTTCTTCTACCAGTTTGTACTTTGGGCGGGAGAGTGTGGAGGGGGTCCCTTTGCATTTGTATCCTCTCAATCAGGAGTTAGTCTTTCAAAGTAATCATTCGGAGGAATATACCCGATTCTTATTTGATGTGCTCGATACTGGCTCTTATGTTGCAGTCTCCCCAGTGTTCATTACAGGCCCCAATGCTAAAGAAAGTCCTAGTGGTAAAGATGGAAGTCTTATGAAAACACTAATTAATATTATGTATCGCGCTCATACACAAGTGTTTCAGAGCGCGAAAATGAACAAGTGGTTTACATGCATCATCATGACTTATGGCTATATGGGTAAAAAGCAAGTTAGTGCATCGTCCAAAGTGACCTTTTGGAAAAGCATGTTGTGTCTACTTCGCCGAGATGGAAAACTGTATGAACATGTAGTGCCAAAGTCTCAAAAGGAGGTCACCAAATATCTTCTTAAGCTAGTATTACAGAATGATGTGTTCCGTGAAGTCGTAATATCTTTCACATCTTGACTGTACAGTTGGTGAAACAATAGCCAATCAGGAATGAAATGGGACACCTACTGTACGATTATAAACACATAAGCAATTGGTTACCAGGGCAATGCAGGATTATAAACACATAAGCAATTGGTTACCAGGGCAATGCAGGATTGACAGGTTACTATTCAAGTAGACGACTCCTTTTAAATACTACTTCAAAGGTCTGTCAACACAATATAACATTTATGCAGAAGGAAGCATATTTGCAAACCAGCTCAACCAACTTCGACTCCAGGCACGATATTGAAATTACCTTTAACATGCTCACTATCCAGGAATGACTGCAGAACACTCAACTCTTCCAAGAGGGCTGCATGCTCAAGAATATACTGTTCCTCTGAAAGAAAGTCATATTCCATAAGTAAAACGCAGACATACGCGTAAATTTACAAATCTCATCCAAAACAATGGCAATGTACAAGGTTTGGCCACATTTTTGTATGTTCAGTTTTATTTATACACATACCAGGGTGGTACAGTAAAATCCAATGTTCTGCAACTAAGTCTCTGTTTCATTAAACTTTGCTCATTAAAAGGGGGCGGTGTGGACGGGATAGTGCAGAGCTCCATCAATCCCTACACCAGGAGCCCATTAACGGCAACTGTATGCACCCTCTGTTCTGCTTACCATAAATGATGGCTGGTGCCAGAAACCTGCATGCATGCAGCTCCGGGTCTTACTCAGAAGAATATGGCAGAAATGTATGATGATCTACCATTGACAGTGGTGTCAAGCATAGAGGGCGACTGTGGCTCCAACGACTGTTCCAGGTTCCTACGCTTTGCTGGGCGAGACTACCTGGGGGGCTATATTGGGTAATGGCACCTCACAGTGGGACCCGAAAGGAGGAGACACACAAGCCAGCTGGAGAGTTGCTGCGAGGAAAGTGTTGTGCAGGTGCCAAGATTCTGAAGGTAGATCATACTGTTCACCTCCATACAGCATCTTGTCCAAACGTGGGCTATGGGTGCGGTTGATCTCCAGTAGCCACACATACACAGGAAGCGAGTGAAACAGAGATTGGGAAGCAAGATGCACTCCTAGACCGACATTAGGCCCAGGCAATGGAGGTTAGTTAACAAGGGCTACACAGACCCATATCTTTTAAATTCTAGAGACCTCCATCATATTCTGAAGCATATTATGAGTGAACCTGGAACCTGTGCGCTCTTCCATGCCCCAGACTGGAGGCCGTCTTGCTGCTCCCAGCATTTACCATTGATGCAGGAAATCTTCTACAAAAAAGATGCGAGTTAAAGTTATTGCCTCACTCCCCTGTTAATAAGCTATCTACCTAACCCTTAAGGTTTTGGTTGGGTGCAGGTGACCATGGGGGTCATTCATGTACCACCCCTGTTTCTTAATGCAAGGCCAATAGTTTACATCGGGTAGAGGCCCTGACCCCGCCCGCCCCCCGGTCCCCGCTCCTCCCTAATCACACCTAGGTCAAAGGCACGCAACACGTGTTCTTTAGTGTTACAGAACACTTCAAGCAGAGTGGGGCCAAGCCTTATTCAGGTGGACAAAAGGGGCATGGAATCGGCAGGCCTTTTAGAATGGGTCTGGCAATCTGAAACCTAGTCCATTTACATTACTAAGCCCCAAACCAGGAGAGGAAAGAAACATGGATTCCTCCCTGACAGCACGGACTCTCGCGTTATACGGACAAGTCTCAGAGACAGACAAAGACGGATATGCAAATGGATATTTCCCATCTGTGAAAGATACAATGAGCAGAAAGCATGTGCTGCAAACTCTCATCTCAGAACAGGTTATCATGCCATGTTCTTTCTGGAGAGGAGCGCCTGCTACCTTTTTTGTAATATTTGCAAGGAACTTGGGGTTGGTCACCCCGAGTTACCTGGGGGCAACCTGACGAGGACTCTCTGCTCACTGTGCTCAGAGACACACAGCTTCACGTCACTGATGAGGCCCAACAAGGCTGAAACACGTTTATGGGTTGCTGTGGGTACTCTTGTTCAGAGAGGAATTGCCATAGCATTTCGGTGCTGGACTGCCCATGTGGGCGGGACAAAGACTGATATGCAAATGGATATTTCCCATCTGTGAAAGGTACAGTGAGCAAAAAGCGTGTGCTGCAAACGCTCATCTCAGAACACATTTATCATGCCATGTTCTTTCTAGAGAGGAGCACCTGCTACCTTTTTTGTAAAGTCTCAGAGACAGCAAAGATGCTCAAAATCAAAATATATATATTAACCAACCTAGAGTGGGGCAAGGAGATAACCCACAGGTACAGAACCTCATGAAAGGCACAGCCATGGGAGAATTCTATCCCCTATACAACCGGATGAGTCAGAGGAGCAGTGGAGGTGGTGGAGAGTATCAGAACTAAGCAAATGTTAGTGACAGACTAGCACTGATGAAGAGGTAAAGAGAAATAGTATAGGAGTAGGGAAGCAGAAGAGGTTAGAGAAAGAGGTCATAATCAGAATAAGGAGGTGAGAGAAGCAGAAGAGGTGAAGAAGCAACGCAGGAGATGATTGAGAAAAGATAAAGTACCAGGCATAGAGAGATTTATCATTTTTATGCTTCATCCCCTCTCCCAGTGAGGCCCCAAGCACTTTTGCTGGACTTCTGGACCTTTTTCTTATTTCCTGAATGAAGGAAGCCTTTTTCCCCCCTCATTCATTCTTATTTGCTCTGACTTTTGGACCTCTGTTCCCTTTGTTTTATCTTTACTATGGAGTCTGCTTTCCTCCGTATCTCTTTAAAGACATCTGTGTTTAACTTCTGCAGCACAGAGCTCCTTATGAGCAGTGTTGCTGGGAACCCTTTGGTTTCTCCTTGGAGATTCTTTCCTTACCCTAACAAACCACAGTTCCTAACGATAGAGGGATACCTTGTATCCTTCCTAAAACTTTATACTATGAGAGATTAGCACACCCGACCTTATGTGGAGTGCAAAAGGGATACCCAGTATCCGCCTTCTCTCTGCTCCTGTGACTTTTTAGTCACATACACTGCCACCAGCCATAACTATAGGGTTGTCTAACAGTTCTACCAACTATTGTGCTACGTTTTAAAGCATACTGTAGTCACAGTCCTGGTTGTGCACAATAGGGTCTCCTATGTTCTAACATGGTGGCTCCTTTCTTTTTTCGCCATTTCTATTGTGGTTATTCCTTGTTGGCCCTTCTTGTGCCATTCTGAGAGGGGGGGGTGAGTGAGAGGGGCGGTGTGTGTGTGTGTGTGTGTGTGTATGTGTGAGAGGGTGTGTGTGTGTGTGAGAGAGAGAGGGGGATATATATTTTTTTTTTCTCACTCCCCTGCCCATTTTCTGCCTGAGTGCCTGAATGGAACCAGTTCCCATTAGGGGGCTGGCTGTCCCATTTGGACAGCCACCCACCCCTTTCTGTAAAATGCTGACAGATTGCAGAGGAGTGTGTGGGAAAACTGAATAAAAAGTGCGGTTCCAGGTTGAAAGGCAAGCGGACCACTGGAAACTGAAGTAACTGAAGCTGAAGACAACCAGAGATGCATGCAGTCCCTTCTCATCACAGTGAAGCGACTGCTATCTTGAACCCATTTTCTACTCAACAGAGGAGCTCCGAAGAGAACGACTCCTTCCCTTTGGCTGGTGGAACCAACCAGCCCTGAGACTAACTACAAATTGAGCCATCTCCCAAGGTACTGTGCCTTTCCAGAGCTGCAGACCGCGAATACCAGGAGACCTCTGATCCATTTGCAGTGCAATGTCTTTGAGAGGCTGAATCCATCCTGGTCTTTGCTGAGCTGTAAGTGAACCTCCAGAGGCATGATCCGACTCATTTAAGTCCCCCCACCAGAGTGCAGGACTTCAGAATCGAAGCTCAACCGGGCGAATACTGTCCTTTGTTAGTACTGAGAAAAAGACACCAAAACCGCAGATCGACCAAGGTGACCAAACACATCTGTGCCAAGTGTCCTCTCTAGAGACTGCTGCCGATACATCCCATTCAAACACCAGACGGAGGATTCAGGAAACCGGGCCTGTCGCTACTGCACAGAGGAGAATACAGCTGCAAGAGTTTCTTCTAACCTAAGGTACTGTGGAGTGAAAGGTATAACTTACCTTGGACCAAGAAGTTGCTCCAGAATGACTGGAGTGCATGAAGAGGTGTCCAGGGTGTCCACTCTACCTCTGACCCAAACTGCCAGCTTGTGTCCCTTTAGAGAGTGCTTTTGCTGGGTCTCCCTCGTTGTGTTGAATTGCCAAGTATCTTTCCTTAGAGACTAAAAGTATCCCGAGGAACCTTTGCTGTTCTACTGCTTCTTGAGACTTTGAATCCACTCCTACACTGACTTTTTCATATAGTTACGGATTGGACCTTTAAAGCATTAGTTTCCCCGAAAAGGATCTGTAGAATGTTAAACTCTGCTGCAGTGTTATTAGCCAACCTTTAAAAGACTATCTTATGTGGTTTTGCTAACTAAATACAATTACTGTAAAGCTTTGGATTAATGTGACTGTGCGGTAGTACCGATAATACTGTAGAAATGTCATTAATGTCAAACTCTGTAACAAGTGTACTGCGAGCAACTACCATTGAACCAATGGCCTTTGGCAACCTGTGTGTTGGTTAAGTGAACCACGTGTTACCTACCTTCCTTGTGTACATATAACAAATGTATATTTTAATATTACATTTTATGTGCAAGTCTTTCTTTGGACAATTGTATTTACTGGGTTAAGTGTACAACCTACAGCTCACATCTTCCGCTTATGAAAATAGCCGAACTTTACCCCTCCTGCACCAGCATTCTAATAAAACTGCCCCATACTAGGTCGCCCATACTGCCATGTTCCCACGACATAAAACCCACACCTTTCCTCCCTGCACTCAATTGCAGACACACCTAACCCACGTGTAACGTCCGCCACATCAGCCCGCATCCTCCCACCTAGCCGCTCCATCAGAATACCCAAGCCACTCCTAGAAGCGCAAGTCCTTACCCACCCCTTGCCCCTCCATCTGAAAAACCTAAGACTAAGTACACGTAGCCCCCACATCTCAGGTGCCACCAAGAAGGACCTAAGAAAGCAATCTCTTCTAAACTCCATCTTCCCCCACCCCCACGCCACCAAAATCCCCTAGGACCAGCACCCACAACAACATCCCCACTAAAACAAAATTAGGGAACAAACCTACTACCCAAATTCAATGTGCACTCATCAATGCACGTTCCCTGCCAGCTCATACCATAGAGATTCATGACCTTATCACGGATCTAGATACACTAGCCATTACTGAAACCTGACTACATGAAGCCTCCGGACCAGCTATCTGCCAAACCCTACCCCCAGGCTACATAATCTTCTGCCAAGATAGAACATCAAGGAAAGGAGGAGGCGTCGCCCTAATTCTCAAAGAAACCCTCAACGCTAGACAAATAAATACTACTAAGTCAGACAACTTTGATGTATTTGCAGTAAACATCTCTCTCGCCAAATGACACTATAACATTACATACAGTTTACCGCCCCCCTCTCGACTTCCAAGACAGCATCACACACCTCCTAGGCAACAACCTCAAAACTAACACCAGATTAATTCTCCTAGGATACCTAAATCTGGGCTTTAAAAGACCCTAAAGACAAGAAAGGCAAAGCTCTCACTTAAGCCGTTCTAGATATAGGCTTTACCCAACTGGTCAACAACCCAAACCACATCAAAGGTCGCATACTGGACTGGATAGCAGATCACAATTGTGACGCTGACATCAGCTCCAACACGCCACGTCCCTGGACTGACCCACTTTGCTGCTCTTTTTCATACCCTCCAAAATTAAAGGTAAACCTAGCCAAACTGTACCAGCCACCAAGGCAAGGTTTAAAATATTACTCACCAAGGACAGAATTCTCCCCTCCATGAAACATGAAACCTCAGCATTAGCACACTTTAAATCTAACAACCCAACAGAATTAGTAGAGCTCTATAACACTACTCTTAAGGAGGTAATAGACGCTGCCGCCCCACTGGAAAAAAAGAGTGCCAAGCACATACTACATGCCAACTCATGGTTCACTCAAGAAATCCTAGACATACATACATACATACATACATACATACCTTCAAACGTGCAGCACTGACCACATGGCAAACAAGCCCTTCCGTGCTCACACAAGATACCTAACCTGGGAGTATCGAAACAATACAAAAAGGAAATCTCCACAGCCAAAGCATCTGCCTAGAACACCAGAATCGAGAAAGCAAACTCCCAATCCAAACAGCTGTTCACCATTTATAATGAGCTGACCTTTCCTCCCACCTCCACTCAACCCACAGAGAAAAATGAAACATGGTGCAACACTATTCAACAGGCCATGTTAGACAAAATGATCACAAAACCTGCTTAAAGTCTAAAGTCACAACACCCAAACCCAAATCTTCTGCTACCACACCAGCCACCAATGGCCTATACGACACCAACACCCCCAAGCCCTTTAGGGAAGTAACAATACCGGAAGTCCTTCTGATCATGAAGCACATCAATCCATCGCTCTGCATCTGCCCTGCTAATCTAATTAAAAGACTGACTGCGCTTTCCCCCTTCATCACCACATTTATTAATACTTCATTCACCCCTTCCCTTAAGAAGCCTGGGTTCGGCCGCTGCTAAAAAGCCTACCCTTGACCCCGACTCGCCCAACAACTACCTTCAATCACCACCATCCCGTTCTTGCTCAGATCTCTGGACAAAGCGGCATATCTGCAGATCCAATCCTACCTGGAGTCACAGGCCATCCTTGGAAAAAGACAATCCGGCTTCCGTCCTCGTCATGGTACAGAGTCAGCCCTGCTTGATCTTGCTACTCGACTCCATTGACAAAGACAAATCATCCCTTCTCCTACTCCTCGATCTCTCTGCTGCCTTTGATTTGGTTGACCACAAGATCTTGTGCAAACACCTTTCGGATACTGCACACTTCTCCCAGGAAGCAACCATCTGGATTACCTCATTCCTGGAGAGCCGAGCCAGGAGGGTCTTTTCTGATCACACATCAGCCACCCCATCCCCCCATCGAATGCAGTGTCCCGCAAGGATCCTGCACCTTCCCACCCTACCGCTGTTCAGCGACCTAGAAGAGTTCGGCAGAGCCTTTACCAACTACGCCGACGACACACAAATTCTTCTCCCTCCATCAGGAGACTACAAGCAAGACCTCAACACTCTCCAGAAGACATATGCACGCATCCATGCTTGGATGGCAGCCAATGGCCTATGTCTAAATGGGGAAAAAAATGGAAATTCTTCTGGTAGGCCCCAAAGAGTACCTAACAAAACTAGATAACAAATACAGATCATTCAGCATTGAGAACACTGCCATTACAGTCTCAGCTGCAGTGAAAATCTTGAGTGTATACCTGGATTCCTTATTGTCAATGGATAGACAAGTTAGCACCATCTCATCATCTGCTGCTCTCACGACAAAAATCATCTACGCAGTTAAACCCACCTCTCGTATAAAAACTGCCTCAACATCGCAAGAGCCACCATCGGTGCAAGACTGGACTATTGCAACATCCTACTCCTGTGCACATCTGCCATTAACATCAACAAATTACAGACCACGCAAAACAACACGCTCAGAGCTGCCATAAGCATCCCTAAGAGAGCACATCTCCCAGGCCAGAAAAGTTGCCCACTGGCTCCCAATCAAAGAGCGCATAATGTTCAAGGCCCTCACTATAACACACAGATGCCTTTCCCAGACCGCCCTCCCTTACCTAGCTGAACGGATACATCAGGCACTCACCTATAGACCGAAAAAGAGTCCAATATTCCAACCTACTCTCAGTCTCTGCATTCCATAAAGCCGAAGCTGGTGGTACCAGCTTTGAAGTGTTGGCCCCAAAAGCTTGGAATGCCCTCCTACTCTGCCTAGGAAAGGAAAACTCCCTCCTGACATTTAGAAAGGTGCTAAAAACCCAAGTTATTCAACTAGACTAAACAGGATTGTCTTAATAAGGATGTACCGCTGTAACCATGGAACACTTCCTCAACAATGTCTTTGAACCTTTGCAATAATTCCCAAGAATTTGTTTTATATGTATCCAAGTGAATGTACTGTAACAGCACCTCGATGCCACAGGGCCGTGTGTGCGCTTTATAAATCCAAATGAATAAATAAATAATCCCGACTGCTCTGCCACTCCACCAAGGTTCCTGGAGTCATACAGGCGTATACTAAGAGTTGGGTAACTGTATGCCAGGGAATAGTTTCAGGAAGTCTTACCTCAAGTGGACTTCACGAAAACTCCCCTAACAATGTATACCACTATGAGGAGTAAACAATTTGAAGCACTTGAGTTGCAAGTTACTTTTTAAAAGTATTCGTAAAATTAGAAGCAAGAACATATTTTTGTTTCTGTAGATGTTTTCTTCCTCAAACATGCAGAGACAAGAATGCCCAGTTTTTAGACTCAGGCTCGATAGTACTGGCAGAAGATAGTTTTGTAAAATCTGCGAGACTGTCAGCTCACAGTGCCATTTTCTGGTATATTCCATAGGGAGTAAGATTACACTTTTTGTCCAGGTTTCTGTAATATATACTAGCATTTGGCACATTCTGTGGGAACTTAGTACTGGAAATAGAGAGTTCTCGTGGTTCACTAAAGACTGTACAGCCGACCACCCCTTGATTTGTTTGTTGCAGCCATTGAGGTATCCCAGAGGCTGATTAGAATGTGTACAGAATTATAATTCCATCCTTGTTTGTTATGCACTTTTTTCTATTAACCTAACTTTTTCTCATGAGTGTGTGGGTATTTATTCAGCATTGTTTGACCTGCAATGTGTCAAAGTAATCAAGTAGAGAAGGCGTTGAAGAGAGAAGCAGACGAGGAGATAGCATCAGGAGGAGGGTGAAGAAGGGGCAGAAGAGATGTTAAAGAGGTGCAGAGTAGGAATTGGTGAAAGGTGGTAGAAGGTGAAGAAAGTAACGAAGGGCGTGGTGCTGAAGAAAAACGCTAAAGGGGTGAAGGTGATACTAAGACCAACACAGGATGTGATGAAGGTGGGGCTAGAGGAGAAGATTGGGAAAGACCAGAAGAGGAGAGAAGAGCACAGAGTGGGTGACACATTCTGCATGCCTATGGGGTGTACAAGTGAGGTGGGTGGAGAACAGACACATGGCTGGGCATTAAAGAGGTCTGGCACATGTTTCCTACACCAGAGGGAAAGAGACGGGGCTTAGCGAAGTCTTGGATACAATCAGAAGTCTAGGTGATGGGAGGACAGTAAGAACAGGCTGGAGACTCATAGGGTCAGGGATCTTGGGGTTAACAGAAAGTCTCAGCCCCAACAAAAAGCCTCTAGCTCTTCTGACAAAGCCTACCTGTAGACCCAATTTAACCGCCCAATTTTTGAAAGGCAAGTATAATCATCCATTCTGGAAGGAGCTTGGGCCACATGACAATTCAAGCTAAAAGGCAGACACCAGGATTTAACAACCACACAACCATGAGATCTGTGACGCAGAGCTTGCTCCTTCCCTAAGAGACTGAGAGACACCTTAGTATGAAAAATATTTTGTTTGTTGAGAATCCAGGGACCCTGGAAAATGGTCTATTCCGACAGTTGCTTTAGAATAATTCCTTTAGAACACACTTGAACCTGTTTAGGAAGAGAACAGGACTGAGTAACAGGATGCAAATTTTGTGGGAGAAGGAAAAGCTTGCTGGCCTCATAGGAAAAGACCACCCGATTTAGTTTACTTTCTTTCGTTGATTCATCTCCCCTGGCCAATTTTCACACAACTGTATTGATAAGAGTATAGTGGAGGGTGAAGGTCATCTTCTGTGACTATCTCCTACGGGCATGTCAACAATTGAATATCATACAAAGTTGGATCTTTAGTCCACTCCCCTCCCAACTCTGTAAAGAAGGGAGGATGGTGGGAGGGTTTTGCGTGTACAGAATAGTTTCCATTTGGTTCAAATCCAAGTAACCCATGGTTATCCAGGGGCGGACCCCTAGCTCCCTCTGCTTTAGAGAGGCTAAATTTCCCCCTCAATGAGGCCGAACACGTGTCTGGGGGTGCTGATGGTGAGCTTGTTCAGAGAATTGCCTAGCATTTCGGCACTGGACTGCACTTTTAGGTGGGACTGGACCGATATGCACATGGGTATTTCTTCTGTGTGAAGAGTGCAGGAGTTAAAACATGGTTTTAGACCCTCCCGAGCCTACCGAGCGGAAGAAATTCCATAGAACACAGTATTTGACCCATGTTCATTTTAGGTAGAGGGGCTTCCACACTCTTGTTTAATAACAAATACAAAATATACTGAAGAGTCTGCCTACACCCGTATCCACATTCAGCGTGTTAGACGTCCATCTCGCTACAAAGGCATTTCATATCCAGGCCTCACTAGGTGGTGGGGCTCGTCAGTCAGAGTGATGTGGATGGGGCTAAGTGCCAGAGCATCTCCAATATCCTCAATTAAAAAATCCTGGTGATTTCCATAAAAGCAAAGGGCATCTTGGGAACGCAAGAATGACCACAAAATATTATATTTTTTTAATAGGTCTGTTATAGTGATCAAAGCACGATATTTGTAAGTATTGCATACCTGGCTCTCCGATCTTTTCATCTGTCGCACCTTAAAAGAAACATGTTGATAACTCACGACATACAAATTTGGACAGCCTCTCAATGGATGAGCAGCCCAGGCTGTTTCCACACACAGCTCTTCAACCAAATCACTCAGTCCCACTTAAGAGGCTCTACTGAAGCCTGCTCACGGGCAACAGACGAAGCCAAAGCTTGGGGGCATATCTTGAAGACTGCGTGATAACTATCCTGTGGGGTTTGAACCTTGGTCCTCCGTGAACAGTGCTCCGGCAAGTAAAGTTTTCAAGCTTAGCGCAGTATGGTTTCGTCCAAATGCCATCCCGCAGTAAATGTAACTCATGACCCATTGCCAAAAGCTCAGGCTGCTTCCTCAATGTCTATTCACAGATATGAGGTCAACCCACCATGTTATTTCATGCAAGGGATCCATGGGGGTTGAAGAGCACACAACAAAAACATCCCAAGCAATATATCAAAACATTTTCTAGATCAACCAATATCAAAACAAGCACATTTTTATTTTTGAAAACACAATGTTAAAAATAAAGTGCAACTGTGCAATTGAATTATACAAAGACCAGGCATGTATGTAGAAAGAGATGCACAAATTGTATAAATTGACAACGGAACAACATCCTACTCAATTAGACTGCTTACCCACTTTCCAGACAAAATCTAAACATGTTCTGCTCCAAAATGTTAAATCTAGACTACTCAAAGAGAACAGACCTAGGTATGCTTTGGAAAACTGCTAAACAGAAATAAAAACACAACTAAGAAGTACTAGGTCGGTTGGGAAGATGGCATGTCCATTTATTGCCCTGGCACACTAATAGTTTCATCCTCTTGTGATATGGTGGACACATCCTTAGATTAATAGAAAAATCATCAGTGCACCTCAAAAACAAATCCCTTCAAGGAGCACATAGCTAAATGAAGCAACTCATGTCATGGTTCTCAATTGTAGGCACGCAAGGTGTAAAGGCAATTATGTTTGTGATGCATGCATCATAACATTCAGTCACTCTGCCACGGTGTAAACTTGCACTTTGAAAGGCACACTGACAAACGTACCTGCAAGGATAAATTCCAACTTCATGGCATCAGGGACAGCGATTCTGTCAATGTATTCGGGGTCCAGATATTTCTTTAAATCTTCAACTAAAATAAGAAACAAAAAGTATGACACTAGAATTATCTTATTGACATAGGATTCAACTAAAGGTGTGTTGAAAAGGGTAAAAGTATATTTCACAGGTACTCAATTCAGGAATAACGTGTGCTCTTCTGCTGTGATACAGATATATACATTTTGAAATCCTTCAAAATATAAATTGCACTTGTGATAATGTTTAATAATCATACCTGTAGTGGTTACAGAATTTAAATCAATCCTAATTATTTTTGATTTATTTTAGAAATACTAAATTGATCGATAGTTAAATAAAGGCCCTGAAAAGGCTCTCCAGTTTGTGGAGGAAATAAGGACCACAATATGAGTGAAACAGGTGTAGGCCACTAGTTAGAATCATATTAGTATATCACTGGTCATTGTTTGGAAAAGAGCCAAAGTTTATAAATGTCTTACAATGGTATTTATTGCATTCATAGTTTCAATAAACCTTATGCAAGAGAAAGAAAAAGCAAACATAATACAGAATAAAATCAAAGAGAGAAGAAATTATTCAGGCTAAAACCTTAGCTAAACTATTTAAAACTGAAATACTCCATGAAGGTTCCTGTGAATTTTACATTTGGAACCAAAAGTAATACGCTGATAAAACTTCATCATACGCCAAACATTTTCAAAATGATTCCAATCATAATGGCCACAGGACACGGCAGAAGGTAGTCAAATGACAAAAGTCTCCATAGCTCCTTCACAGTAGCAACATCCTCTTACGCCCTGTATAGATTGGATCAAGCACCCACCACTTATCTAGAGTTAAATTTAACATAAATCTAAGAAAAGCAGTCCTAAAAGTCCTAGAAGGATGGCTCCATAAGTAAGTCGGCAAAACATTAAAAGGCTTGATGTGTAAATAAAAGTGCTAAGTATTATTTGTGCAGATCCAGACCTGCTCATTTCTTAGATTTACATTTTGTTGTGTTTAAAACCAGCTCTCCCTCAGAAGATTCCACTGATGACTTTGCAAGATAAAGATTTATTCAGTACCTTACAACTGCGTAGTTTCCGTTGTTCTGCCAGCTTCTCAAAAAAGGACACGGGGCAGATAGAATACAATTGCATCAATTTCCAATTTGTGTGCTCTCAAAAGATGTCAAACCCAACCTGTGTCTAATGACACCTATGGGCACACATTTAGGTAAAGCTAAAACACTTCGCCAAACATTGGCATCAATTTTATTAATTTTAGCTGAGAAAAAGGAAAATAAATATCCAAAATTTAAAAATGTTTCTGCTCCATAAATTAATGCATAACATTATGTAAATAAAACCACAGAAGGGGAGACGATAGAAAACTGACCAAAACGATGGTGAAAAATTCCCAATTGACACACTGCAGTCTTAAACATTTGAGTATAAGTTGTTAAGCATTTCCAATTAGGCAAATTACCACCTAGGCATTTGTATTGGTTTTATAGCTCAACACGAGATTTGTTTAGATAATAAACACATTTAGATAGTTTTGCACCTTTACCATGCTCAGATTTCATAATTAAATGTCTTGTTTTTCCAACATCAACCATAAGATCTAAAGATGGAAGATGATTGTTAATGGCAACTAAAGCCCATTGGAGGCCAACAGGTGTTTGATCACAGATAGTCATCTGCGTAGGCCATGTGTTAGATGTGCAAAGATCCTAGTTGTGGTGGATTAGTACTCCTATTTGTGAAGGCTGCAGCAATATCAGAAAATGAATAAGAAAGGGGCCAGGACGCAGCCCTGACGAAGTCCACGCTGCATCCCGATCATTTAGTACAGTACCCCTGATGATCTAAACAAATTTTAAATCATTGTATGCAAGTGCAGCACTTAAAGTTGGAGGACACCCCGTTTGGCTAGTCGAAGTTTGGACCCGTCTACAAAAATGCTTGAGGCAGGTCCAGCTACCCTACATGGAGTGGTCTACCTGCATCCTTAACTTGAGCATTAAGTAGTTGTAAAATCCAATAGTTCTGGGGCGTGGCAAGGTTCTTTTAAAAGGTTTGAAGTTCAATGAAGACTACAGAAGAAATAGCTTACTCGCCCATCCAAAAGCAAAACGGGCCTGTAATTCTTTGGGTTCATTCTGTTGCCCTTTTTAAAAACGACAATAATCATGGCTTGACTCCAGGATCTAGGCAGAGATTGCTACTCCAATAGATTTTTAAATAGGCTCAATAAAACAGTTGCACATAGGGCAGGATTGGCTTTAAAAGTGGTATTAGAGAAGCCACAGGAGCCCGGGAGGCTTAACATTTTTTAATAATCTCACAATTATATCATAGTGGAGATCCAGTCTCCATGCCCCACCTGGTATTTCCGAGAAAGCAACGTTGTGTGGCCCCTACCCCCCCAGACAATGTACAGCTTTAGAAAATGGGCTACCTAAACATCCAGAGTAAGTGCCAGAATGCACTTGTATCCTTCTTCCATAAGGAACCAATCATCATTTCTGAGGAGCATCAAGACCTTATGGTTGGTTTGTGAGCCAATTCTTGTAGGCCTGTTTTTCTTTCCATTTTATCTCAGTACAACAATCTGTTTTACTTTCTCTTAATCTCTTAATGGTGGACCGAAATAGTTTTTCCTCTCATGCACAGCCTTAACAAAAACAGATTCTCACAGGATTAAGTCATCTAGAAACAAAGTCTCTGCTTATGTTTAGCCCGCTCAATATTCTGTGTACATGTAACGCTCACCTGGTATCCACAGGGGCGCCACCCGACTTGGTTGGACTGCTTCCAACCTGGATTCGGCTCCCCCAGGTTCTCCTTCTGCCAAGGATCTAGTCTGGAAGACAGGAGTTCTGGTTTAGCCCACAATCTCTTTCTCTCGGGACCCACCTCCAGTGTGAGCCCCAGCGACCCCCTTAGAGTTTTCCTCACCTTGTGTTTCGATAAGATGCGCTCTCCGTCCTGCAGTTCTGTGCAGGGGTGCGTCGTGAATGGGCGCCTTGCTGCCAAGTTACTTCACTGGCATGGGCCCGAGAGTCCAGACTTGCTGCGACTCCGCTCTTGAGGTAAGTCTATTGTTTTTAAATAATGTGTCCGTAATTGTAATTGCCCTGGTTAATGTCCTCCTTCTCTCGTAGGTGCAGAAGGGATGATGAAGACGTCGAGCTGATGGAGAGGGCTGTGCTCGAGATGGTAAGTGAATGCGCGAAGCGCGGCAATATGTGCGCTTTTGCCGTTTGGCTAACCAGTATTATTCTTCTCTTGCAGGCCGCCATGATGTTCCTGGATGAAGCACGGCCGGGGGATGCGGAACGTTGAGTGGAAGATGTCCAGACAGCCGTCGAGTACCAACAGAGAGTTCGCTAGGTAAGCACGCTTCCGAATGACGCTTGAATGAGGAAGGCGAACGCTTACTAATGTTGTCCTTTTCTTTCCTCCTCCAGGATGCCACTTTCAAGCGAGGACGAGCTTCCGAGGGGACAATGGAGTGATTGAGGAGCTGGATTGCCAAGCAGGTAAGGATGGTTAATGGTGTTGTTCTTTTCTCCTTTGCTGGTGCAGGCCTGGAATGCTGAGGACAGATCATGGTGAACGTCACGCTGCGAGTGCAGAGCAATGCGAAGCGTGTGCTGCAGCTCGGGCGTGGCTTAAATAGTCTACAGGTATCCCAGGTGCCTTGAGGGCTGACCACACCCTAGATGCTAGACCGCACGGTTCAGTTCTGAACTGAACCATGTGGGGGCAGCCATGTTGTTCCATTCCCATTGGAAGCTCCATCTGCCATATGAGCCCGACTCCAGGAGAGTCTTGAGGGGCATGATTGGGCCCTTGGGGCCCTGCATGAACACTGATGGGGCCCTGCAGGAACACTGATGGGGCCCAGAGATCCCGAGTACGAGGGCCAGAGGCTATGGCCATGACAGTACATGTTCCATAAATTTGTGAGACTGACAGAAACGGGATAGTTACACACGTTTCTGCCTCAATCATCGAATTGATGTGGGTCCCCAGACTGGGCCTCCATGTCAGTCTACAATTGCTGGCACAAACTTCGCCTTGAGCATCCACTTTCATATCCAAGGTGAAATCCTGTATAAAAAGGACAAATCTAAGCTAAAGCTACAACTTGAATATGGATGTATCTTGTGAATTACAGGTCCTAAAGGTTGCCCTGGATGGTAGTTAAATACTACATAGAAGTCTAAACTTAGTAAATAATAGGTTCCTAAATAAGGTACAAGCAGTTTTTTTTTTTTTAAACGCTGTTGAAATAATGGAATATATATCTGAGCTAGGGGTGTCAGAGTATTTGTTTTATGGCGGTATGATAACCTTCTTGCCAAATGACAGTAGATCATGGTTATCGCGGTATAGCAGGTGGAGTTAACTAATCTTAACAAATATCTTCTTAAAGGTCATAAATTGTCAGCATTTTGAAACTTGTCCCTTCACATTTTTTGCTGATCCTCCACGAATCTAAGGTGGCTGCTGATTTGGTCTTTAATGGCGCTCGCTAGTTGATCGCCTTGACTGAAAGAGTGACTAGTGGAAGTGTTAAAATGCACATTTTGAGCAATGAGCTTGCTGCTCAGTCACAGGTCATCGCTTTGAAAATCGACCTGCATTATTTTGGAAACACATAGTGTTAGGGAGAATTCTCATTTATGGCTAATTTCCCTTACCTAGTGAGTCCCTCAGCAGCTTTGCTGGATTTCTGGGGTTTATTTTTTCCACCTGGTAAGAGTGTGAACCTTTTTCTCACTCTTACAGTGTATTTTTTATGTGTGTTGTACTTTTTGTGCTCATGGGCTATGGAGTGTCACCAACTCCCTAGGCATCATCTTTTTACTTATGTGTCACACAGCACCTTTAGTACAGTGACACAGGGATGTCTTTTAGACTTCCCTTGTGAACTCCATTTCTGGGGATGACTACTGTCCCCCAGAAACATGTAAAGTCAAAATTGGCTTTACTAGTCCTTTTTAATACAGACCCAGTACAAACCATCTTACAATGGAGTACTGGAGGGGGAATATCTTCCTTCTGTACCTCAAAGGGGCACTTTGTGTCCCCCTTCCCAACTCAACATGGCTCTATCATTTTTACACGGAAACCCGTGTTAGTGTTCTGGCTGTGGTGACAGACGTGAACATAAAACCCGCTACCCCATATAATTTTTATTTTGGGTCCTAGCGTGGTTTTCGCCATTTCGTGTTGGAAAGGTCTTTCTTCTTGTTTGCTTTTTCGCGCCAAACCAGGTTTGGTTTCCTTGTTCTCCGTCCTTTGGCGGTCTGGGTGTCTAGGTGGGCTGAATGTGAGGGAGGGGTTTAGTAACCCCCTGCACAGGGTCTCCTTGGAGACCCTAGTCGCACTTTGTGTCCATTGGCTGAGGTGGATGTCCGGGCTGTGACAGCCAGACTGTGTGAATGGGGGATTTGGGCATAAAAGGCAGGACTCTTGGGCTGGAAGTCCAGAGTCGCCACTGGAACTACAAGAACCAAAGAGAAGTGGAGAAGAGGACGGCTGCTCCAACTCATGGATCACGGTGAAGCCCGGCTGCAGTCCTGAGCTATCTACCCCTCAACGACAGAGAAGATCCAGTCGAGTCTTCATTGCTTGAGCCTGGTGGGATCAACCAGCTCACCTTCTAAAGCCAGAGAATCCTCTTCTGGGTCGAAATCACTGCACTGAGCTGTAGTGGTCCGTATAGCCATCAGAAGAGCCCTCTCCTGTTTTTAAGGAGCGCAACTTTTATTCATCATTGCTTTGCTGCTGCTGGCCTCATCCCTGGGTAGTGTAGATCGCTCCAGACGTCGTCGTCGTCCTCCCTCACGACTGAAGCTTCAGGAACCGTGAGTATGCAGGAACTATCAGGAACAACTGTCGTATCACCAGCTTTCTTCACCCGAATAAGGTACTGTGTCCATTTGGTCGTTCTCTCCGTCTGACCTTGAGGAATTGGGGTGAACCCTTTTCCTTGCCCAATGCTTGTCCTTTCTTCTTTCCGTCTTATAACTTTTGCCTCCCTTTGACAATATCCATGTACTCCTGGCAACGTTAATCTTGAACTGTTCTCACTGTGTGATCCTCGACAACAGAGCCCTGCTCCATTTGACACTGGCCCAGGACTATTGACTTTTATGTGCCTCTTAGAACACGTCCTCTGATTCTATTGCCTTGACAAAAGTATTGCCTATGATTTTTACCCACTATTCCCTTGTTTTAATTCTTTGTGCTAAGTTTGACTACTGTTACAATTCTTCCCACGGTTACGCGTTTCTTTCGTAAGACCGTAAAGTCTTTGTTTCAAAACACTGGTCTGTCAAATCCTACTGTACTTACCTTGAATTGACCTGAACAAGAGGAATTGGTTGTGTGTAGTATGTTTAGAGTGTGGTATTATTTAATAGAAGTGAAGTGTTTTGTGAAAAGATGGTTTAAAAATCAATGTACTTATATTCTTTTAACCAGAAACCTTGAGTAAGTGTTTGCTTAAGTCACAGTAATTGTAGTCCTTTGTGCAATCCCTAGTACTGCTCATTTGCCCTTGAGATACGTCTGCTCAGCCATCGCTACCACTTTACTGTGTAGTACAGGTTTGTACCAAAGGTGAAATTGTACTATCATTTGTAGTCCTAATCGTATGTAGTGGTCCCTAAGGGTACTGCATATGATTCTGCCTAACACATGGAATGGGCATCATGACCCCTCGCTGCGATCAGTTATAAAAGTGTGTTTTGATAACGCTTTATCCCATTAAAAAGGGAGAAATGTCTGAAAGCCCATATCATTGCGTTTCTTTTGTCAAAATGTCATAGCCAACACACACTCACCGAAAGATTGCATATGGATCAAATCACTATAGTTTGTTTACCATCAGCCTGGTGTACTATAAAAGGTCTGATGTTGGAGTCACCACTGACCATGCAATACTAACAGGACAGCGTTCAGGGGGCGCTGTTGATTTCTTTCTCGATTCTTACAATACATGTTCATTTACCTTCTTAAAAATAGTGGCACAAAAACCTTTTGAAAATGACAACGTTAAAATACCTATCGGCACAAATATAGCCTAGGCCACCACATCACTACAGCCCCCTCATTACCATTTCCCCCAGGTCTGAGCGAATTAGGACCCTTGTCATGCGAGTTGAGACGGAGGAATGCTTTCATGAGTGGTGTCACAAATATAAGATAGATCTGAGAAATATCTCACCCCCATTGCGCTGGATACTTCAAATTGAATGTAGAATCTGTCCTGCCTGCTTGAGTCCAGTGCAATATGCAGAAGGCAGGTGAAGGATCAAGCGAAGCAACAACTAGTGCCAATGTGTAAATCTACACAGAGGACATTGGGGGGACAGTTTATATACTGGTACAAAGCAGTGAAAGTCCCAGTGTTCATACAGTCTGCAGAGCTGACATTTTTTGTGGCCATGCATCAGAAGGGCATCCAGTTCATTTCCCCCTTTGAATCCTGGGATGTGTAGTTCCCCATCTTTCAAATTGGTGTGAAAACTACAAATCGGCTGATCTTTAACCCAACTCTACTGATCACAGAGAAAGAGCGGTCACGGCATCAAAGCTGCATTTACTCATGTGGCCTCACTTTCCCTATGCTCTTGTCTGCCAAACGCCACATCCCACGGTGCAAGATCCAGAATGTGCCACACTTGCTTACTGCAGCCTTTCCCTTTCAGATTGAAAAGCTCACTTAATAGCTGCAGGCCCTAAAACGGTATAAACAACGTGACGGTTATTATAGTTCAATTAAGCTGTTAATGCTATCTATAACGGTATACCATTACACCCCTAATCAGAGTGAGATCTAGATATTTGTGCTCTGATTGAGACATGGATACATGAGGCTGCAGGCCCCTCCCTGGCACTTGCCACCCCCAAAGATTATGTTATTTTATGCACCAACAGAGAGAACCGGAGGGGGGGAGGAGTGGCAATTATATTAAAGAAATCCTTGGATATATGGAAGGATGACATTCAAGGCCCTAGTGGGTGTGAGAGACTGTCTTAAAATTAGAACGGATGCCTTCACCACGATGAATCTTATGTTGATATATCATCCCCCAAACATTATTTCCTAAAGTCTGCTGCTAGGGAACTTTAAATTTATGAATGCTTTGGGCTTTCGACAAAATATAGATAAGACCACACACACTAAGGGTCATACAATGGATTGTTTTTTTTTTTACTTAATCTGAAGATTAATATATCCAACATTTCCTTATACTCTTGGTCGGATCACACCTTCATTGAATTCAGGATAGATATTTTGAGCCAGCGCAAAACGACTATACCAAACCAAAATTGGATTGTCACAAGAAACGTGAAGAGGCTCAACTTGAGTCAATGAAGGAGTGGATACCGCCCACATCCCAGGTGGACATGTTGCCTCCCACGAATGTGGAGGGTATGACCGACTCCCTTCTGGATACCCTTTCTAAAGCTATTGATGCAATAGCTCCTCTAAAAAATAAGAAGGTTATTAACCATTTAAAAAATATCTGGTTCTCGGATGACCTGACTAGGTTAAGAGGGAATAAAAGGAAAACATTTTACCAGTGGATAAAGTCTACGGAGGAAAACAATAGGAAAGCTTACCAGAGAGCGGCCTATAAATTGAAATTGGCCACTATAAAAACAAACAAAAGTCCTATGAAGCATGTACTGAAAAATGCCCAACACGACGCCAAGGGCATTTTTGCTATCCTTAAGGAATTGGAAAAACCTGATGTCAAATATCAAGCAACTATTTGTAAAGATCAGGAGTGGAGTGGTGTACACATAGTCAAGAGGCTATGGTAACCAAGACAGAAACAATAAATATAAAAATAAAATGTATTGAACAAACCTTAAACACAGAGCTAACTGAATCCCCTAAGGACCCACTGAGAGAAAACCCCACCGTAGGGCAGACTATACCCAAGTTCAACTTTAGGAGTATCACGGAAGAGGAACTTCGCGCTATTCTTGCCAAACTTAAGCCATCCACCTACAAAGGGGATAGGGTTTCCAGCGACAGCTATCAAGGCCTGTTCTGAGATTTTGATCAGCTCGATTACTAGGGTTGTGAATGCTTCTTTTAAAGAGTGAAGGGTCCCCACTAGATTGAAGGGTTCCTGGATTACCCCCTTGCTAAAAAGAAAATCAGATCAGGACCTCAAAATTGCAACCAACTATGGGCCGATCTCCAACTCGCCCTGCATTTTGAAGATAATGGACAGAGTGGCTTATGAACAACTTATGTACCACATAAAAGACCACCCTATTTTGAATGAAGGTCAGTCTGGTTTTAGATCAACTCTCAGTACCGAATCAGCGTTGCTGGAACTGAAGTCCAATATGATGACAAAAATAATGAGGGAAAAACAATGCTGCTGATGTCCTTGGATTTTATCAGCCGTGTTCGATTTAGTGGATCACCCTCTCTTCAACAGATTACAGAATGTAGCTAATTTTAGTGGTCAAGCGAGGGATTGGATGCAGTAATTCCTCAGTAATAGGACCATGCGGGTTTGCAGTAAGCAAGCGGAAGCAGACGCGGTTCCACTTAGTTATGGCATTCCTCAAGGGGCCTCCCTAACTCCGGTTTAATATAATATTTTCACATGTTTAAGAAAAAAAAAAGATCTGCTTCTCAAACTACGTGGTTGACTCGCAATGCCTCATTCCTCTAAAAGGCATTTATGAGAAAGACGCCCTAGCAGTATCAGAAGTTTATGATCTAATACATGAGTGGATGCACATGAGCGGGCTGGTATTGAATCACGTTAGGACCAAGCTCATGATTGTTGGCTCTAGACCTAGACGCGTAAAACTCGATGCGGACTAGGAGTCCTTCCGTATTGCGCATCATGACATTCCCAAGAAAAAAGAAAAAAATACTGGGAGTGACTCTTGATCAGACACTGAGCATGTCTGCTCAGGTTAACGGTCTGGTTTCAGTTTAGGCTTATTATATTCGGCTTCTCTCACACATTCGCTCTTTTCTGTCCCAAAAGGGATATGAAACGGTTGCCCGAGACATCATCTGATCAAAAATGTATTATTGTGGGGGGGCGTGGCCAACAGCCGAGCGATGAGGACGTGAGATCGCTTCGCTCCCGGGCCGCTAGCCGTATTCTGAAACAATCCTGCTTCCTGCACAAACAAAAAGCGTCTATTCGACACGGGAACCTCTGCTGAATGACCCGACCGGCTCCTGGAGGAAATCGGTGCCGCGGAATCCACTTAGTAAGATATTTCTGAAAGCGAGCGGACGCGCCGCGGAGCTCGCAAGATGGCCGCCGCGAACCGCGGATGAACAAAGGGCGCCGTGGTCACCAACAAGCACTACTGAATTTTGCCTGAACACCGGCAGCCGACGGGGTCGAAGCCGGACCGGACCGCACGGCAAACGAAGGATCCTAACTTCGAGGATAAATCGTGAAACGGAAGGGATACCCCCCTGGACACGGCGTCGACAGTCAGTGTCACACCAATATTCCCGCACATGCGGCCGCGGCCTGCAGATGCCACCGGAGCGACCACTGAACTCCTGAGGGGACCCCTGCCCGTCACCGGACGACTACCACCTCTATCCTGCGGTACGGAGAGGGGGATAAAGGGAAAGCGGGAACCCGCCATTTTGGGGCACAGGGACCCCGTGGGACCGATCTACATCCTCGCCCATTCCCGCTGCCCGAGAATCGTCTACAACGGAATACGAGGTGAAATTACCTCACGGCACACCTACTCACGGCGAGACACCGAGGATTGGTGGCCGCGGCCTTGGACACCGTACAGACTCAACTGCGTATTAAACCTTACCACAGTGTCCGCCGGACCGCACCCGAACGACGCTGCCCAACGAAACACCTGCCCCGGTCGGTACCGTTTAAACGCCACAAACCATGCCGGCCACTACGGGGAAGGACAAAACAAAAAGAGGGACCAGCCAAAGTAGGATAGATCAATTCACCACGGCCGCAGCAAACGCACAAACGGACCACGAACAGCCGAACCCCATGCTAGAAACAGAACAGGCCATATCCCTAAAGGACATCATGGCGGCGATAACTAACTCCAGAACCTCTATGGAACAAAAGATGGACAGCATCAGTACAGATGTCTCGCTTCTCCGTCATGATCTCCAGAAATTGTCCTCCCGCACGGGAGAAGCGGAACAGCGGATCTCTGGGAATGAAGATGGGCTGCGCACCATGGAACAGAGGATGGCCGGAGTGGTGGCGCGTTTGAAAACACTGGAGGAGAAGGCCGAGGACAGTGAAGGCCGATCGAGACGAAACAATGTGCGCATCCTGGGCGTACCGGAGAAAACGGAGGGCCCTTCCATGGAACTGTTCCTAGAACAATGGATCACCGACATGTTTGAGCCCCAGACATTCTCGAAGTTCTTTTCAATCGAACGAGCGCATCGTGTCCCCTCTGGAAAACCGATACCCGGCGCCCCACCACGCACCATAGTCGCAAGACTGCTGAACTACAGAGATAGAGATGCGCTACTCCAGACGGCGCGAGCCAAAGGCACACTGACCTTCAATGGATCCAGAGTGACATTCTTCCCTGACTACACAAGGGAGGTCCAGAGAGCCAGGCAATCTTTTGATCAGCTCAAAAGGCAACTCCAATCCTTACACGTTAAATACGGCCTGCTCTATCCGGCCCAGCTCAAAATTTACCACGGTGGGACAACAATACACTTCTCAGACCCGAAAGAAGCATGGAATTGGGCAAAGCAGCACATTGCAGGCGACTGGACACTCGCAAACAACAGAGGCAGAAACAGAAACCGCCGCCCACCACCGGACAGAGGACGCCCAGCTCCACAACCCCCGGTGCAGGAACCACCACAACAAGAGGAAATGGACTGAAACATTGATACTGATGAGGCATTTTGTTCGACCACGACACACCTAACGAACTATTAGATCACACCGTGCTATGTAAGGCACGCGGCCCGGGAAGCACGGGGGCACTCACTGCATCGGCCAAAGCCACGCCCTCAGATCGAGACTTGTGACCTGGAACACCAGACTTGCACAAGAACAGTAAGTCGGGAGAAAGGTGTAAACAGCTCACATTAAGTTGAATCTGGCGATATAGTTGTTTGTAGCCAGTAGAGTTAGGGCGACAGATACTTCATGTTGGGGAGGAGTATAGGGAGGGGGGGATGGGGATTTGTTTCAAGTTAGTTATGTTCCGAGATACCACGTCACCTGTAATGCCAAAGACTACACCACCCTTAACGCACCAATTGTCAATCCGTACTTGCTAGCACTCTACACATCACAAATGGAATCACGCCCGATAAAACACCAGCCTGGTTTCGACCCTGACTGTTCTCATTATAACATGAAACGCCACAGTACTATCGGGGGGATGGCACACCCTGTTATCGCTGAAACACATGACGAATAGCTGGAATCACTAACGTGACCAGAAATAGAACAATCCGAGTGTTGACTTGGAACGTCAATGGGCTCGGCAATTGCATTAAAAGACGCCTAGTGCTGCAAACGCTGAATAGACACTCCCCGGATGTAGTATTCCTGACGGAAACACACCTAGCCGGTTCCAACTGCTTATTCTTTAGACGCACCAACTACAGGCTGGCATTCCACGCCGGTTTCACCATGGGGTCACGAGGGGTACTGATCCTCATACATAAAAGACTTCCCTTTGTCCCCAAATCCACCACGCAAGACACGGGAGGGAGGTTTGTACTCACGACAGGCACGATTGGAGAGCATTCAGTGACCATGATGGCGGTGTACGCACCTCCTAACCTATTGACCCCCCTGACTAACGATATTACGCCTCTAATTATGAACAACCTTGCAGACCTTACGTTGATCGGGGGAGACTTTAATGAAGTAATGGACGTGGACCTTGACAGAACACACAGAAGATCTAGAAATCCGAATGCACGCACAAAACTCGCCACATTTGTGGACGCACTGGGACTACAGGATGTGTGGAGAACGCTACACCCCGCCACAAGGGAATACTCATACCATTCCGGTGCACATGCCTCGATGTCTAGGTTAGACTATCTCCTATTGCCACTGAACAACATGCACGAGGTCCGTGAGGCACACTTTCTCCCCAGAGGCATATCAGACCACTCCCCGCTTGTGACAACACTTAATACCAATAATTCGATCCCACCACCCAGCTGGCGACTGAACAGTTACTATTTAGGCTTCCCAGAGCTGGTTGAACACATCCAAAAGACCACTGAAGAATACTTTGAAAGGAACACCAACTCAGTGGATAGCCCGGTAATCTTGTGGGAGGCGTTCAAGACAGTACTTAGAGGGGAAATAATAGCCTGGATCACAGCCCATAAAAAGAAACAAACAGAGGCAATACACCATGCCGAAGCAAATGTGCAGAAAGCAGAGACCGAACACCTAGCCCATGACAACTTGGAAACGCACCGTGCACTACAACTGGCGCAGGCGCAACTCCAACATATAGCGTTAGATAACGCAAAGCAGGCACATACCGCAATGCGTGCAAAGATATACGAAACGGGGGATAAAGCCGGGAAGATGCTGGCATGGCTGGAACGCAAAGACCTGGGATCCAGCCAGGTCAGGCAACTAGTAACAGGAGAATCAGACCCATTGGTGAAGGACGCAGACATAGCGGAGGGTTTCGCAAAATACTATGCTGAGCTATACAGGGCACCAACCTCACCACCCGTGATGAATGTCCTAGAGGAGATTGCCCTCCCCACCTTAGGTGCAGAACAGTCTACCCTGTTGGAACAGACAATCACTGAAGGCGAACTGACCCAAGCCATGTCAGAAATCCAATCAGGTAAAACCCCGGGCCCGAATGGCTTCCCCATTGAAACATGGAAAAAAATAGGTGCACACATAATTTCCCCACACTTACTTCGCGCACTACAGCACTCTCACTCACAGGGCTGTCTCCCCCCTGACCTAAGGAAAGCCACAATTGTGGTCCTGCCCAAAGCAGACAAGCCACCCGACAAGTGCAGCTCCTACAGGCCCATCTCTCTCATAAACTGCGAAGCCAAGGTGCTGGCCAAGGTGCTAGCCAACCGCCTCCAACAGGTCATACACACACTTATACATCCCGACCAGTGTGGATTCATGCCACAGCGGTCTACTAGACAAAACATATACAGGCTGCATACTGCACTGGAGAGAACACCTGAGATTCAGGATCCTTTGGCTTTACTTGCTGTAGACTTCGAGAAGGCATTCGACTCAGTCTATTGGGAGGCAATATGGGCGATCATGCAACGCATGGGCTTTGGACCATACTTCATGAGCTGGGTCAAATTACTTTACAACCGCCCCGAAGCAACCACGAAAGTGAATGGACACGTCTCCAACCCCTTCTATTTAGGCAGAGGCACGAGACAAGGGTGTCCCCTGTCTTCCCTAATCTTTGCAATAGCAATTGAGCCCCTAGCAATTCTACTGCGATCTACGCAAACATGGAGTGGCTTTAGGTGGGCAGACAACTGGGAGGACAAGGTATCCCTCTACGCAGATGATCTGTTAGTATACCTGAAAGACCCACGTACATCCTGCCCCATAGTGACGCGATTATTAATTAAATACGGCGCATTCAGCGGTCTTCGCGTCAACTGGAATAAATCCAGATTGTTTCCACTGCAACACATAGACAATGCGGTACCGGATGACTGTCCATATTATGTGGAGAAGGAGAAGTTCAGATACCTAGGCATACAAGTCACGAATGACCTGACAGACTATGTGCCCAATAACCTGTATCCAATAATGACGAGATTCAAAGAAGACGTCCAGCACTGGATGTCCCTACCACTGACACTACTAGGCAGAGCCGCACTGTTTAAGATGCTGGCACTCCCCCGCTTCCTTTACATACTTCAAAATGCACTGCTACCCATAGCTCCTAACGAATTTCGGAAAATAGACCAGTCGCTACGCAAACTGTTATGGAAGGGAGGTCATCCGCGCTTAGCACTAACCACGCTACAAAGATCTGTATGGGAAGGTGGGATTGGATTGCCCCGAATGTAAACTTATTACTGGGCCAGTCAAATGGCAATAGTGAACGACAAACTCCACGCAGACATGACACTACCACACAACAGAGAACCAGACCTTACCCAAAAAGAACGGCCCATACTTCGATACCTCTATCGACGAAAAGATCGAGCCACTACCCCATCCATGCTTTCACACCTATCTCTAACATGGTCGAACGTCCACAGATACCTAGGTTGGGATAATAAGCTGACCACAGCTCAACCTTTATGGAATAATAAACTGCTTCCGGAAGTGAACAAACTTCCAAAATGGCACTCCTGGACCCAAGCGGGTATCACCAAAATTGGCGATGTAATACAAGGTAACGAAATAGTACCTCTTGCGAATCTAATCGCCAACTCCGGTCTGACAACTAAAGAGCAGTATCGTTACACACAACTCAAACACGCCATACAAACTCATCTTCCTGAGATGTTTGACATGCCGGAATACACCCCTTTGGAACGTAACCTATTCCCAGACATGATTAAAAGTAAAGTCACATCTACCATGTATGGTGTCATAACGTCATTTGCCACCGAGGAACTGACGAACCTGAAAACGAAATGGGAGGGGGACATAGGTAGTATGCTCCCTGAGGATTGGGTAACTGCCCTGATGTTCCCTAGAGAAATAGCGATCTCCTCCAGATTGAGATTGGTACAACTAAAGATACTGCACAGAATATATTATCCGAGGGTTGCCCTTTTCAAGTGGGGTAGGGCTTCCTCTTCCACGTGTTTGAGATGCAAACGAGATGAGGGCACCTTCTTTCACATTCTATGGGACTGCACCATAATTCGACACTATTGGCAGCAGTGCTGCGACGATCTCTCAAGGGTTTTGGGCAAAAAGGTTCACAGAAATGCAAAACTGCTATTATTGGGGATAGATGATGAGATTGAACTGTCACGGTACGAAAAAGTGCTATTGTTCACGGCCAGTGCATTAATTAAAAGAAACATAGCGCAACTCTGGGGCTCTGAATCAGCACCAAAATATGAACAATGGACCACAGACGTGAGCATTTGTGTCGCAATGGAGAAAAGAATCTACACGGCCAGGGGATGCCCTGAAAAAGGCCCGAAAATTTGGCAAAAGTGGGAAGACTTACACTGAAAGATGCCCCCTACTCGGCAGGGAGGTAGTACCCAAGGACATGAACGGATATTACAGAGTTACACGCTACTGGCATGATAAAGACAGTTGACAACGCTTAGGAACATTAGAGTAATGGATGGGTGAAAAGTGTTTGTTGGTGGGTGGGGGAGGAACGTAACTGTTTTCTCGCTGTGCGAGACGTGTGTTTTCTTTGTGTAAAAAACAATAAAAATTGTTGTATTAAAAAAAAAAAAAAATGTATTATTGTGGTTCTCTTCTTGCAGGGGTGGAACAAATAGAACTTGCCAAACCTCAAGTGGTGCAAAACAGCACTATTGTGTGATGCGAAAGTATGCCCATGTATCGGAGGCGCAAAGAAAACTGCACTGGCTACCTATTGTTGAGAGGATAGATTTTTAGGCTGCTTACTTTCACTTACAAATCCCTTAAAGGGCTCTTCCCTGCCTACATTGCTCGCAGAGTTAAAAGTAAACCGGTTGTGAGCCACCTTCACTCAAACAGTGCTACGATACTGCAAATACCGAAAGCCTCACTCGATCTGGTAAGAAAGGGGGCTTTTTGGGTGGTTCACTTGCTAAATGGAATGCCCTGCCTACAGATTTAAGAAACAGCCCAACCTTGGAGGGATTAAAAAAATGACGTAAAATGTATCTGTTTAGATAAAGTGGGGCAGTAAGTTCCCTGCCACCCCTCCCGATCTTTTCTACTGTCTGCTTTCGGCACCCGTATGCCACCAGGCCACTTTTGTAGCGCCTTATAAATAATTTTAAGTAAAGTGCACATCGCAAGAAGGAATGATTTGATTAAACATTTATATTACCACACATGTTATGTTCCGTTACTGTTAAGGTTGATTTTAATCTGTTGAAAACTCCTTGCATATTAAACTTGTATGAAAGTCGTTCAGGACACTGGGTTATTTCTTCGAACACCATTACTGCATTAACAAAGATCTGTTTTACCCTACCTTGAACTTTAGTAAAGCACTTTTATGAAGCCATGATCATCAGTTTTGATTAGGGTTTTGTGCATATCTGCCAAATGACCAGCAGCAAGAATTGGCTTTTAAGCAAACATATCTTTGAACGCAGGAGTTCATAGGCAGATACTTATAATGGCAAACATAAAACCAAATGCCTGGATGCATAGTATAGTTGTGTTACAAAAATAAAAAGGGGGAAAAAAACGAAAAAATAAAACACAGCTTAGTTGCATATGGGCTGCTATGTTTCCGACTGGCATTATTCAACCCAGTCTCACCATCACTTGAAGTCCTTGCTATGAGAGTGGACAATATTGACAGGACTGAGGGAAAGAGAAAGAGTAGTAACTTTTACCATGGCAAGGCAGGCATGTTAAATCTCAGAGGGCGACGATACACGCCAAGGCAAACTAACCTCCATCGACTACGTTTAGGCTCCTGCTCATGTCCTTATAGGTGTGTACTGTAATCACGAACAAGTCCTTATTACTCCACAGGCGCATTTTCAAATAAACACCTACGAGGCAACTGTACTAACTAGTGGTAAACCATATTCATTCCTATGCAACCATGATTATTATTAAAGTGACAATTTAAGAAACAAAGATGGCTTCACTTCTCTCACTTTTTAATTAGCTTCTCCCTCCCCACAAAATGTATTGTCCAAAAGAACAAGTAACGAGAAGACCGGGGTGTGGCTTGGGCAGCCATGCAATAGGCTGCAATCCCTGTGAGCTCTGAGATCCGGTGACCAGATCCGACTGAAAACGCAGGCTATTTCATCCGATCATAGCTATAAAACACATGAAGAGGTGTGGGAAGGCATCGGGCAGAACATGGGCGAGCTGACTGCACGTTCGAAGCCGAGGAACAGCCAGAGGGATACATTGTATTTCAGGACCAGCCGAGAGAGGAGCATCAAAATGGCGGCGGCAGCTGTGAACAAAGAGATCCCGAGGGGCGGGGGGCGTGGCTTGAGCAGCCATAGAGTAGGACGTGCTTCCTGTGCAGCAGCTCCGGAGGATCCGACAAATGATCCGTGAAACTACTTACAATAAACGCTCTATTGGTTCCAGGATTGGCAGCACAGGCGTGGCAACGGGTGATCTGCACACTGTACAAAGATCGGGCGAATCGTGTGTGGAGTTCGGAAGGAATCGCTCGGCGAAGAATGCGGCTGCTGGATACAATGTAATATAAAATGGCTGCCAACAAAGGAACTGAAACTGAAGCACCCAGAGCGGCTGAGTGGAGCTGGCAGCCGTGTGGAAAGTATGATGCAGGCGTGCGGAGGTAAATCGGAGCCTCTGCGGCTGCAAGCCGAGTGATTGCTCCGCGAGACGCTGGCCTGCGACGCGGACCCTAACGAAGGCGGGCCGACCCAGAAGGCAAGTGCCCGGGGGCAGTGGGAGCGCGAGGCGAGGGGCTGGCACACAGCGCTGTGCAGTCCCCGATCGCACACCGCGGGAGCCCAAGCGACGCACTGATAAGTGTGCGAGCGGGGCGATCCTGTGAAGGAATCAGGCAGGGAGCACCGGGATGCAGCAGTGGCGTGAGGTGCACGCCAGAGTAATAAACGGACAGAGCAAACCCTGCCCAGTGCTACTGGAATGGATGGGCTGCGCTACGGCCGACATATGAAGCGCTCGCCCGGCACGGATCAATAAGCGGAAGACCGCAGAAGAAGTGGCGAATAGTGCACGGCGGCCGCTTAAGGAGCACTAAAGTGGCTGATAAGGGTGGAAAAGGACACCCGGCAGTAACGACTACTGGAAAAATACAGGGGACAAACATTGAACCGGCTCTATTGAAAGTGCTATTGAGCTCCTGGCAACAATGAGCAATATAATAATGGGAGCTGTGGCGGGCTGAAAAGATGCAGTTGGCCTATGAGAAGTCAAAGGAATAAATAGTGGTTGCCACCACACAGAAGCATGGCATGTAGGGCGAACTTAAGCGGATAGGGACACAGACAGTGATGCGCAGAATACAAGGAGCCTGGAAGCTAGGTGATCACAACAATGGGAAGCGTGGTCTCTAGGACGCGGTGAGACACTTTGAAACGTAGGAGGGCACAACCCACTCTGAGTAAAAGCTCAGCAGACATAAGCTAACGCCGGGGCTCCTCTAGGATAATCGCCCCGTACGGTGCCGAATTAATACAGAGAAGCAGGACTGACACATCTGGGGCCAGGCAACCTGGGCGTATAACTGAGGCCACAAGATGACGGGGCGAGGGGCTGTGAGCAAGAACAAGAACAAGCAATCCACAATGGAGGCATTTGCCAAAACACAAAATTCCCCTGCGGACAGAACACCCAAAGGCTTGATAGCACCAGTGGAGAGCACCGCAGTGACCGAAAATCATCAGATATTAACGGCTATCACAGAGCTGAGAGACTCATGGGGGACAGCAATGTCAGACCTGCGCACTTCCCTGGAGGCTAAAATAGACGCAGTAGGCATAGAAGTCACCCTGCTAAGGCAAGATGTTAGGGGGCTGGCGGAGAGAACGAGCAGCCTGGAAAGTGCGGTGAAAATCAACACGGACACCAGCACTAAGAACGCAAAGGAGATCCACGTACTTAAACAACAGGTAGCTAACCTGGATACTCGGGCAGAAGAAGCGGAAGGGAGAGCAAGAAGGAACAATATCAGCGTGGCAGGCTTGCCGGAGGGGGAGGAAGGAAAGGACCCGACAGACTACGTTGAGAACCTATTCTTACAGGGAATAGGTGCCGAAAAACTTTGCAGGGATTTGCAGTGGAGCGCGCACACAGAGCCCTTATGAGGAAGCTGAGGCCTTGGGCCCCTCCCCGGGCGATAATCGCAAAAATACTGAACTATAAAGATTGCGAGAACATACTGGAGTACTTTCAAAAAGGAGGAACGATTGAAAGGGCTTCAAGCACCATCACGGCGTATCCTGACTACACAATGCTGGTCCAGAGGCAACGGTACAGCTATGTGGCAATAAAAAGGAGGCTACGCGCAGCTGGGATAAAATATATTCTTCTGTACCCCGCGAAATTGAAGGTGGTACACAAGGGCAAAATGTATTTTTTGATACCCCGGAAGAAGCAACGACATGGCTGGATCTGCAGGGCTGCCCGGAACGAGACACGGAGCAGGCTGAAGAGGAACACGATAAGTGACTGATATACTGTATGCATACTGATAAAGCGCAGAGCAGGCACCCCAGCAGTGGCTACATAAAGATTTAGATTAATGGGTGCGGCTAAGTAAGGCTGATATTTTGCTAGGATACCACTGACTGAAACAAACTTAAAGGACTGGAATATAGCAGCATGTATGTGTAGCAATGTGTAGTTAAACTGTAGTAAAATAGGAGCGGCAGGGCGAAAACACCCTACCCCCCCCGAATTATAGTTGTAGAAGCAGTAGGTTAGCCACTAGGGCGGCCGCGCCCTGCGGAGCTTCGAGTACAGGTGACGGCCGGAAAGAGCTAGATACGGGGGAGCCTAAGATCCAGGGATGAGCTGGGCAACAGTTAAGGGGAGTGATGTTGGGGAAGGGGCGGGAGGTATGAATGGGGAGTTTGGGGTGTTTTTGGTTAAGGGGAGTTCAAAATTGGGGAACGAGTCTATACAGATTGGATTGGAACCTAGAGTTAGACTGCACCTGTGGGAGGAGGAATGGGATTTGAATAGGCCACGGGAGACATCAAAATAGTTACATGGAATGTACGGGGGCTCAGTTATTTAAAGAGGAATAAAGTTATGTTGTACCTGCGTAGGCAAAAAATAGATATTGCACTGTTGCAAGAAACCCACCTTGCACGGGAGAGAATGGATACGATTGCTGGGAAGTGGACGGGAGTGTTGGTGGGCTCATCATATTCCGCTTATGCGAGGGGAGTGCTTATTTGAGTGGCGCCACATGTCCCTTTTCAGCGATTGCAAGTGGTAGCTGAGACAGATGGGAGGATGGTTATACTGGAGGGGACTGGTGGAAAATAGGGAGATAAGCATAGTCAATACGTACGCCCCGAACAAGAACACAGAGGCGTATATTAGAACATTGTGTACTAACCTGAGCGCATGTGTGGGAAGCGTGATGATCTGGGGAGGGGACTTCAACTGCGTACTGAACCAGAGGGTAGATAGATCGGATGGGAAGATGGATATACCGGCCCCTGCCGCCAAAGCGTTACAGACATTGCCGAGTGCCTTTGGCTTGGAGGATGCATGGAGAGTGAGACACCCCAAGGAGAGGCAATACGCACATTATTCTGCCTCACAGCAGCTATCCACTAGGGATGTAACGGTAGAACGGTATACCGTGAACCACTTAATTGAACAATAATAACCGTCACATTGTTTATACAGTTAATACCGTAAGTGTGCTTTTGAATCGGATTTGTAAAGGCTGCAGTAAGCAAGTGCTGCGCAGACTTGGTCTTACACTGTTGGATCTGCCGTCTGCCAAGTAGTTTCAGTTGGAGCAGTTTTTAATGCCATTCCATAAACCACACGTGCCTGACACAAAATCAATATGTTAGCAATAGGAAGAATAGATACAGTGCCAAGAAGGAAAAGGGTTTACTTTGGGGTGGCGGCTTTAGGGTTTATATATTTATAATGGATAATGTTCTCTAAACATATGGCAATGGGGGATTTCCCTGGTTCTATCATTGAATTTACAAATAATAAGTCACATCTGTCGGTATTCCCTGCTGCCATACCAAAGGGCAACATGTCTGTGATTTCTGAAAACCTTTTGGCCCGCAAGCACGTAAAGAGAGTGTGTGTGTGAGAGAGTGTGTGTGAGAGAGAGTGTGTGAGAGAGCGTGTGTGTGTGTGAGAGAGCGTGTGTGTGTGTGAGAGAGCGTGTGTGTGTGAGAGAGCGTGTGTGTGTGAGAGAGCGTGCGAGCGAGAGCGTGCGAGCGAGCGTGCGTGCGTGCGTGCGCACAAGCGTATACTACCATCAGCCTCCATTGATCTGTGGCATGCAGGTTATCAAGATGGCAACATGTTCATCTTCACCGGTAGCCAGTAGGGGAACAGAAAGTCTAAATGACCACTTAAGAAAAGCTATTTAGTTTGCTTTGCCAGTTGTAGCAGGGCCCCCTCCCCCTCTCCACACATGTGTTTGGTGGAAGCAAGTCATTTCAGTGGAAAGTATGTTGAAAAGTCCAATTCTGGCCCTGGGTGCATGGTTTTGTTTGAGATGATAAATCTGTCAATTTATGACCTTTTAGAAAATATTTGTTAAGATTAGTTAACTCCACCTGCTATACCGCGATAACCATGATATAACGTCATTTGGCAAGAAGGTTATCGTACCGTCATAAAACTAATACTGTGACACCCCTACTATCCACGAGGTTGGATTACGTCTTTACTTCACCTGAAATGATAGCGGAGATTACACAAATAGAGTACAAAGCTAGGGTCCTTTCGGACCACTCGTCCATGATTCTCGAATGGCAATACTGCCCCCCGAGAGCGAGGATCCCGACACGGCGTCTGCGAGCGGAAGCACTGAGAGACCCCCTCTTCAGGGAGGACTTGAGGGAGGAGATTGTAAATTATTTTGAAACAAATACTGAGAGCGTGGACTCGGCAGGAACACTATGGGAGGCCTTTAAAGTTGTGGTGAGGGGAGTAGCCATAGGAAAATCTAAGGGACTACAAGGTGGCATTTTAGCTGAGCTACAGGAGACGGAGGAGAAACTAGAAGAGGCTTTAAGGGGCGAAAATGATACAGCAGAGAAGTTAGAATTGACACTCAGGCTACAGCAAACATGCACAGAATATTGGGACAGATTGTGTAACCTCAATTACAAAAAATATGTAGAGAGACAGCATGCGGGAGGTGATAAACCGGGGAGACTTTTGGCGTGGTTATATAAGAGCAAGACCCCCAGAGTCACAATCAGGACTATAGAGAGAGAAGACTGTAGCGTAGCGGACACCCAAGAGGGAGCTAATCAGGTATTTGTGGACTATTATAAGGTATTATATGGAGACGATGGTGAGAGTAGTCGCGCTACGATGAGAGAAACGCTGGAGGACATAGGATTGCCAAAGATAAGTGAGGTAGAGAGAGAGTAACTAGATGCATCAATTACCTTAGAAGAACTAGGGAAGATGGTGAGGCAGTTGCCTACTAGCAAAACCCCGGGGACAGATGGACTCCCAAGTGAGTTTTATAAAGTATATATGGAAGAGGTCCTCCCACCACGGTTAGAAATGTTAAACAAAGCGGTCGAGACGGGAAACTTACCAATGTCGCTGAGAGAGGCCATTATAATACCGCTCCCCAAACATAATAAGCCTGGGCACAGCTGCAGCTCCTATAGACCCTTGTCGATGCTGAATCAAGACAGCGCGATACCCAGAAGAAAATCTCCAGTACATTTTGGAAGTGATGGAGATACGTCAAGTTGTCCGGTACAGCGGTGAACCCCCAGAAGTCCAGCATGTTCCCATTGCCTGTATTGCAAGTACCATGGGTGGTCAGCATATTTTGGTACTAAGGGATAAATATATACCACACTGTGGAAGAGGAGCATAGGTGCAACACAGAAGTAGCCATTAAAAAAATTGAGAAGTGCATGCAATTCTGGGCAAAGCTTCCCTTAGCAATGATGGGGCGGGGAGCAATGCTAAAGATGGTGGTTCTGCCAAGGCTTCTACACTACTTGGAAATATACCGTACCTGATTGCCAAAAAGTTCTTCACCAAACTGAATAACATGTGTAGGGATTTTTTGTGGCATGGCACGCGGAATAGAGTGGCGTTATGGAAGCTACAGAATTTCCATGACAAAGGAGGGATAAAATTGCCCAACTATGAGGTGTATTACGTGGCAAGCCAGTTGCAATATGTTGCCAAAAGGCTCTCTGATGAGGAGACTTCGGAATCCAGGCTGTTTGGGCGCGACTGTGCACCATTTTATTCGAAAGAGATTATGTGGGTACCCAAGGCGGAAATGATGGGCGCCCTAAGATGCTGCTACTGGGGTGGAAGATGTGGCGTAGGGCATGCCAGATGATGGAGAACCCATCCCCATGCTCTCCGCAGGTACCATTGGTTGCAATAACAGGGGCAGATGTGCAGCTAAGAATGATGATCAGGAACCATTGGGAACCGGTTGGGGTGGCAACAATGGGTGACATTTGGCGGGAGGGCTCTAATATTACTTTTGAGGGGCTGCGGGAAGAAACTGGGTTGCACGAGGGCCAGAATATCACATATTATAGAATGGTGCAGAGAATCAAGAGAATATGGCCTGGAACTGTGCTGGAGGAGGAACCAGATGCCACCACAGATACGATATACAACATAGTGGAAGGGGGCCATGAGATCATATATGACACCTTGGAGGATATTGAGGTTTGAGAATGCAGGACGGCAAGCATGCCCCAAGTGTGATGAGGAGAACGCGGGCATGGTGCATATGTTCTGGTCACGCCTGGCTATAGAACGCTTCTAGTGAAATGAAAAAGAACCTGGTAAAAAAGGGGGTCAAGATTGTAGTGGACACAGTATGGGCCCGTCTGTTGGGGGGGGGGGGGTTCCCAAGATCATAGAAGCTCAAACATGTGAGTAAACTGAAGGATCTGGCTTATGTGCTTGCAAAAAGGAGAATTGCCATGGGATGGAAGACATGCCACATGCCAAATGTGGAGGTGTGGTGGAGAGATTTGCAAAAATGGGCAGAAGCAGAAACCATGGTATGGCAAGAAGCGAGCAACACAGGGAGGGCGGAGGAGACTGAGTCCCTGATGGCCTGGAAATCATGGCTAGCTGAGCTGTTTAGGTCAATAGGAGACCCGGCAGAACCTGTAGAAGGGGAGACCGTACCACAGGACGCAGAAACGGAACGTTCCAAGTAATAGACTCGTAAAGGGGGGGTGGGATAAGGGAAGCAGTGGTTAGAAGTTAAGGAAGTATAATGGAACTGTTGAAATATGCACTGCTTGTTTGGTTTGTATTGTTTGGTTGTGTTAATAAATTAATAAAATGTTTAAAAAAAAAAAGATCCAGAGGGATGCGTCCCTATAATGAAATAGTTGTCTCTGGCAGATTGCTACAGTTGCATATTGTGGAAGCAATACAAGAAATGACATATTGCTCGTTGCTGGCCGCTGCTAACAGCGTGTGTCCCCTGTCGACTTAGCCGAGGACATTGGCGCACCGAAGGAGCACATCGGATGTGTGTGCATGATAACATTTGGTCACAAGGCACGAAAAGCAGAACGGAGGAGCGGCACCTACTGAACGCAGAGTCGAACGCGGAGGCTAACGGCCGCCCTGCAGAACAGAGGCCTGCCGTTGCAACACATATCTGACGTGACCCCGGGGAGCAGGCTGAGAGCTCCCGGGACTGGTGTTGCGTGCTGCGAACACCGCAGCGAAATCCCCGGCAGACCATCTGACGTTACGGAGCTGAGACCTGCATACTCTAACTACATCAGGCAGTGAGAGGCTGGCTGGTAAATGCACACGGACACAACAGAGAGCCGTGGGAAGCGCAGTGCGCGGGCGGACGCTCTGCTGCACTGCAGCCAGGGACTACGACCTAGGTGAGTCCAGCACCGAATACTGGCACATTATAGCTGCGCATAACTGACCCTGCGGATTGAAGGTGGACCGAGGGCAATCTGGGAAGCAAAGCGCCATCGAATCCCATGACACGGCAAAGCGGGAATAATGGAATAAATCGATGGCTGATGAGTGTGAGCGTGTGACATACCATAGCAAGAACACACCCAATATCTACATGTGACCAGGCAGGCCAACGAGGTAAGGAGCGGGAGAAGAAATAAAATGGTGTGCCAGTGAACGTGCGCTCCCGGGCTGATTGACTCAGGCACTCGATGGAGCTGGTAATCTGTCGAGAGACCAGATGCTTGTGGAACGGATGCAAGATGGCGCTTGGCTGGACTGGTGGGGTTCCTTGATGTGACAAAATACAAGAGAAGCGGCTCCACGAGGAGTGAGACACTGGCAGCAAAACTATGAATCAGGCGCGGAAACATGACAGGCCTGAACGGTTGTTAGAGGACCACTACACAACAAGCAAGAATTGATCAGGCCAAGCACAAGCGCCCAGGAGAAGCTCCCTTTGACGTGGATGTATAGCGCTGGACTTTCTAGGGGCCTGAAACTCCGCGGCAGTGACGGAAGGGCGAACTGAACGACCCTTAGAAGTAAGCTGATGGCGCACGGATAATTGTACGCAGAGAATAAACGTGGGGGGATACAATCCACTTGAAAAGCAATTGTACGCGCCATAGCACAACGCAACCTGCTGAGGTAGACGCCCCAGCGCCTGAAGGACCAGGGAGTGTCAAAACAACACCGTATAGTTGGAACCAGACATGCAGGAAGGATTGCGCGATGTCAGTGAAAGGACAGAGCTAAGACTAAACAACCCACAATGGAGGTCTTTGCAAAAGCGCAGCGGACCCCTACAACAGCTACTCAAAGCATGGTGGCGACCCCCGCAGACAGCGCCTCAGAAGGAGGCAACCATCAGATCCTGGCAGCCATAACGGAATGGAGCACCAAATGGGGCTCAGCAAAAGCGGACCTGCGGACAGCGCTAGAGAACAAAATTGATGTTGTGGGAATTGAAGTCACCCTGCTACGACAAGATGTTAGGGCGCTGGCAGAGAGAACGAATGGTCTGGAAAGCGCAGTGAAGATCAACACAGATGTCAGCGCAAACAACACAAAAGAGGTCCAAGTGTTAAAACAGCAGGTTGCCAACCTCGAGAATCAAGTAGAAGAAGCGGAAGGAAGGGCGAGAAGAAACAACATACGGGTGGTCGGCCTGCCGGAGGGAGAAGAGGGCCAAGACCCCACAGACTATGTGGAGAACATGATCCTCCAGGAGGTAGGAGCAGACAAGCTCTCACAAGGGTTCATTGTTGAGCGAGCACATCGAGCCCTGATGAGGAAACCACGACCTGGGGCCCCGCCGAGGCTGATAATTGCGATGATTTTGAACTTTAAAGACAGGGAGAAGATCCTGGAGTATTTTCGTAAGGGTGGAACAATAGAGAGAGCATCCACCAACATCATGGCATATCCGGATTACACGATGCTGGTGCAGAGGCAGAGGTCCGTGGCCGTCAAGAGGAGGCTGCGCATGGCTGGCATCAAGTATATGCTTCTGTACCCGGAAAACTAAAGGTGTTGCACAATAGCCGAGCTCTTTTCTTTGACACCCCGGAGGAGGCGGCGTCATCATGGCTGGACCTGCAGGGCTGCCCGGAACAAGAGGCGGAACGAGATCGTCAGGAGCATGACAAGTGAGGAGTCTGTGTCATGGACATTGAGGGGATACGTGGGAGGGTGGCCCTGTCATGGTGAAAAATGGAGATTTGATTGACATATTGTAGTCTTTGGACCTTATGCCCTGGCCGGACTGGAATATAGTGAATAAAATTCATCTAGGAGCTGAATAGCACTAACATGGAGCATAGTAAAATGGGAAATAGGAGCAAAGGGATGGAACCAACCTACCGCTGAGAATTAGTAGTTAAGTGGCCACTAGGGCGACTTCACCCTACTGAGCCCTGAGCATAGGCTTGTGCTGGACAGGGCTAAATATGGGGGCACCTGAGATCCAGGGATGGAGCTGGGCAAAAGTTGGGGAGGGTGTTGTTGGGTAAGGGCAGGGAGGTGGGTGGGAGGGAGGGAGGGGGGGAAGAGTTTGTTGTGTACATAGTTCTGGGGATTTTAAGTTTGATTACGAGCCTACATAGAAGAGTTGAATGGTTGAATCTGAACTGCACGGGTGCGAGGGATCTGGACTGCACCGGTGGAAGGGGAATACTAATGGATCATGGGGAACCTTAAAATAATGACGTGGAATGTCAGAGGGCTTATTAGTTATCTAAAGAGGAACAAGGTCATGTTGTACCTGCGCAGACAAAAGATAGACATTGCACTGTTGCAGGAGACTCACCTGACACGGGAAAAGATGGTGATGGTTGTGGCGGGCTCGACATTCTGCTTATGCCAGGGGAGTGCTCATCTGGGTGGCGCTGCATGTCCCGTTCCAACTGCTGCAGGAAATGGCGGAATCGGACGGGAGAATGGTCATAATGAGGTGATTGGTGGAGAATAGGGAGATATGCATTGTAAATACATATGCCCCCAATCAGAATACGGCAGCATATCTCAGAACTCTGTGTACTAACCTTAGCATGTGTATGGGGAGTGCGGTGATCTGGGGTGGGGATTTTAACTGTGTATTAAACCCCAGGGTGGATAGATCAGATGGAAAGATCGATAGACCCGCCCCAGCGGCTAGAGCGTTGCAGACACTACTAGACGACTTTGGTCTGGCAGATGTGTGGAGAACAATACCCCCCCCCAAGAAAGGCAGTACTCTCACTATTCCGCCCCACAGCAGTTACATACGAGACTAGACTATGTCTTTGCTACGTCAGAGGTAATAACAGGGATTACACAGGCAGAATATAAAGCGAGGGTCCTCTCGGACCACTCACCCCTGGTCCTTGGATGGCAATACTGCCCCCCCCGAGAGCAAGGATTCGGATATGGCGCCGCCGGGCGGAGGCACTTAAGGACCCCCTCTTTAGGGAAGATATGAGGGATGAGATTATAAGCTACTTTGAGGTGAATACAGGTAGCATGGACTCGGCGGGTACATTATGGGAAGCCTTCAAGGTGGTGATGAGAGGCACAGCCATTGCAAAATCTAAAGGCCTGCAAGGTGGGATCTTGGCTGACCTACAAGAAACAGAAAGGAAACTGGAAAAGGCATTGAGGGATGGAAGCGACATGAAGGGAGATATGGAGCGGATACTTAAACTGCAGCAAAAATGTGCGGGGCAATGGGAAAGACTGTGTAACCTCAACTATAAAAAATATAGTGAGACAGCATGCGGGAGGGGATAACACAGGAAGCTTTTGGCATGGTTATACAAGAGCGAAACCCCTAGACCTACGATTAGAATGATAACGAGAGAAGATGGTAGTGTAGCTGATACCCAGGAGGGAGTCAATCAGGAGTTTGCAGCTTATTATAGGTTATTATATGAGGATGAAGGGGGAAGTAGCTATGAGAAGATATAGGACTGCCTAAGATAAGTGTGGTGGAAAGAGGAGCTGGATGCAGATTACTCTGGAGTAGTTAGAAGAAGTAGTGAGGCAGCTGCCCACTAGTAAGACTCCGGGGGGCGGACGGGTTCCCAAGTGAATTTTATAAAGTATATAAGGAGGAAGTGCTCCCCCCAATGTTAGAAATGAAGCGTTTGAGATGGGACGGCTGCCAGAGTCACTTAGAGAAGCGATCATAATACCGCTTCCCAAACCCAACAAGCCTGGGCATAGCTGTGGCTCCTACAGACCTTTGTCGATGTTAAACCAAGACAGCAAGATATTGACGGCTGTCTTGGCAAATAGACTGCAGAGAGTTATTGGCAACCTAATATACCCCGAACAGACGGGCTATGTCCCGAATAGGAATTCATAATCATAGACGACTCCAACGGGTTATTGAATCGGGGAGCAGGAACGAGGGCAAAATGGCAATTGTGTCCTTGGATGCGGTGAAGGCCTTCGATTCGGTCAAGTGGCCATGGCTGCTGGCGGCCCTGGCGGGTTATGGAATGGGGCCTCGATACATAAGGTGGGCGAAGATGCTATATAGTGAACCGTTGGCCAGGGTTAGAACAGGATCAGTGATATCCGAAAGATGGCAACTTTATAGAGGCATCAGACAGGGATGCCCATGGTCCCCAATGCTCTATATATTGGCCCTGGAGCCCCTAGCAATATACCTTAGACAACAATACGATACTATAGGCATTGCGGTGGGAGGGGAACGACACTTCATCTCTTTATATGCAGATGACTTGCTGCTGTATTTGAGGCACGCGGAGGAAAATCTCCAGTACATTCTGGAAGTAATGTAGAGATATGCAGGGATGTCTGGTATAGCGGTGAATCCCCAAAAATCCAGTATTTTCCCGTTAGTTAGGTATAAGGAGATCCCTGTGGGACGGTTACCGGTTTTACAAATACCATGGGCGGTTAGTACCTTCCGGTATCTTGGAATAGGAGTGTACCACCCAGTGGAAGTGGAGCACAGGCATAACACCGAGGTAGCCATTAAGAAAAATCGAGAATTGTATGAAATTCTGGGTGAAGTTGCCCCTAGCAATGATGGGGCGTGGGGCAATGCTTAAGATGGTGGTCCTACCTAGGCTCCTACACTATGGGAATATTCCATACCCGATACCCAAGAAGTTTTTCACTAAACTGAACAGCATGTGTAGGGACTTCCTGTGGCATGGTACGTGGAATAGGGTGGCACTATGGAAGCTGCAGAACTTTTATGATAAAGGGGTGGATAAAACTGCCTAATTATGAGGTCTATTATGTGGCGAGCCAACTGCAGTATATTGCCAAATGGCTCTCAGATGAAGTGACCCCCGAATCTAGGTTGTTTGGACATGATTGTGCCCCATTCTATTTAAGAGAGATGATCTGGCTGCCCAAGACAGAAATGGAAGAGCGCCCTAAGATGATTATACTTGGGTGGAAGATGTGGCGACGAGCATGCCGGATGATGGAGCACCCATTCCCATGCTCCCCGCAGGTGCCACTAGTTGTACTGGCAGGGGGAGATAAGCAGCTAAGGTTGATAATCAGGAATCACTGGGAGTCGGTGGAGTTAGTAACGATGGGAGATATCTGGCGAGAGGGGACCATCGCAGATTTTGAAGCACTGAGGGAGGAAATGGGGTTACATACGGGCCAATATGTTACGTATCACAGAATGGTGCAGAGGATTAGGAGAACGTGGCCCGAAACGGTATTAGAAGAAGAACCAGATGCCACCATAGATGCGATATATGACAGGACGGAAGGGGGGCACGAGATCTCTAGACTGTACGAGATGATGATGTCGAAGTCCGGGAAGGAATTAACACAATTGAGACTAGACTGGGAAGCTGAAGTAGGTGTCCCGATAGAGGACGGGATGTGGGAACATGCCCTGGGGTACGACAAGACGGTGTCAAGGAATGCAAGACTAAAACAGATAAAACGATATATTACGCACAGGGCATATATGACACACCAGAGGATATCTAGGTTCGAAAATGCTGGACGACAAGCATGTCCCAAATGTGATGAGGAAAAGGCTGGCATGGTACACATGTTCTGGTCATGCCCGGTAATTGGAGCGTTTCTGGGGTGAAGTAGCACAGAAACTAGCGCAAAAGGGGGTCAAAATTGTTATAGATACAGCCTGGGCCTGCTTACTGGGGGGGGGGTTCCACAGATCGCAGAAACGCATGTTATTAAATTGAAAGATCTAGCATATGTGCTTGCAAAAAGAAGGATTGCCATGGGATGGAAGACATGTCACAGGCCACGGGTGGAGGTGTGGTGGAAAGAGTTGCAGAAATGGACGGAAGCAGAAACCATGGTATGGCAAGAGGCGAGCAAATGAGGAGGCGGGATCCCTGATGGCATGGAAATCATTAATTGCGGAACTGTTTGGGACAATACAAGATCTGACAGAACCCACGGGAAGGGAAACCCCACCACGTGAGGCAGAAATAGAGTGTGGGAATAATTAGGCTCGTAATGGGGGGTGGGATAAGGGGAGCAGTGACTGATCTTAAGCAATGTACAATTGAGCTGTTGATATATGCACTTTGTGTTTGGTTTGTATTGTTTTTTGTTTGGTTTGAATAAATCAATAGAAATTGCTTTAAAAAATAAAACGAGAAGACCAATGAGGAAAAGGCATATACAACGTGACGATCAAGGTGCTTATCTGTAGTACATATACAATTGCAATTTACCAAAAAATGCACTGTGTGTGCAAATCATGCTGTGGGTGTCAGGACATATCCGTCCATGCTTACCAAGCATTAGTGAAAAATACTGCACCTGGTCACATAACGGGCTTGCAGTGTAGTTGAAACAGAATAAACTTTCTCTTCGACCCAGAGTTCATGAGAAAGTGATGCAGAACAGCCAGGGACACTTACTTTTCTTAAACAAACTTTTAATCCGCTCTCTTTTGCCAGCAAGATTTGCAAGTGCACTCTGAACCTTCATCAAGCCATCTGCAATCTAGAACAAGAAGAAATGATAGTCAGCCAAAACAAAAAAGGATTATTGCGAGAAGACAAACTACAGTGTTCAATTGGTCTGGTTTCCACAATTACCCTGTCGGATCATATTTCTGATAAAATCAGTCTCTTGTAAAATGTTTTGATGGTCTTACATGGGAGGTTACAGCGCTTTGCCAAAACGAAAACATTTTTATCAAATCGAAACATTCAGCAGCGTATATGTCTATGGACAGAAGGCACCTCCAAAGCTTTATAAATCAACTTCATTGAAGTGTGTCTGATCAAAGGTAACCCCGTTTTGATTCAACTGGGTCCTCTTCCTTGTTGCACGACTTTCTTTTTAAAACCATATATCTAAAGCCTGGCAGAGTACAGAGTGGCAAGTATTAAACCTGTACCCCCAAAATGTGCTTACCTTCCTTCTTCTACCCTCCTCACAACCTGGCCGGTCTCCAGTATATAACCCTACAGACAAGGGGGTGCATCAGCCACTTTTGCTCCCTAGAAATAGGCAAATACTCCCAAAAAATAACAATAGAGAGTAATAATATTCCCAGCAAAAAATGGGAGACATATGACCTTGTGCCCCTGCTTTCACTCCTAGCGCTCAATTAATATGTTTGGGCCAGCAGTGTATGTAGTACAACAGGAAGAAAATGCTATTATTAATGCGTGATCGGAAGTAGTAAACCTGTATCTTTTAATGGTTATGCATAAAACGGTGCAAAGAAATATTTCTGTTTCCCAGTATTTTTACCCGCTTATAAATCATTGGGCTTACAATTCTACTCCCTAAAAAACCATTTTGCTCCCTACTTTACAAACATAGGGAGTAAAATACTCCCACTCTTATTTGGCGCTCTGCCCGTATACAATTCCCCATAGGATTCATTCGTTTTCATGTCCCCATTGTGCACATTTAAAAAAAAAAAAAAATTTTGTTTACATGCTTGTCGATTTAATATTCCATGGAGAAAAATAATTAAGCCTGCTTACTGCCCAAAGGAAAATAACTATATGTGCCCAACATATTATACGCCGATCTACTGAGATCTCCCTCTTTCTATGTGGCTGGAAGTCATTGTCGGGCAAGAGTTGCTCTCTTTTCAAAATCCTTCTCCTAGTTAGTCTACAAAGCTATTACTAATCCTGCTCCTCAGTATCCATCTAATTGTACCTCAGTTTACACAAAACCTCACAGTCCCATACCCGCCCTGTGCCTCCTCTAACTTCAGCTTTCTCCCTACTCGCCCGCTCCACTGGAACCCCACTGCCCAGAACACTCAAAACCAACCCAACTGTGGATCTCTTCAAAGCTCGGCTTGAACTTGACTTACTTGCTAAAGAGAGAGCACCCTCTGCCCTCTCTATCCTACCTACCCGACTCCATTATTACTTCCAGTGGCGCTTAAAGGAATGGTTTGGTCAAAAATGTTATTGTCCCTACGGGTCGGCCATGTGTTTTTAAGCCTAAGTCGCTCGATTTTAGAAAAATTTCCTATGGCCCTTACCCGAGTTTTCGTCCATTAAACGCACGTGAAAACAGGCACCAGGGAGCTGCCATTTTGTGATAATCCTATCACTTGCAGCATCGCCCTGGCTGACCTGCTTTTGTGGCACTGAATCATATCCCCCGCCTCTGAGCCTGTCATCAGCAGACGCGTACCGCCCATTTCACAACGCTAAAGCACGTCTCGTGTCAACAATAGCTGCGCTTCAGCTAATGACGTGTCGCCATGGAAACGGCAAGACGCCTCTTTCCTCAATAAGTATAAGCAGACCGTTTCACAACACACAGCAGCAGATTTTCGATTCCATTCCTCTCTCTGTGTTACTTTGAGTATTCTGTGACTCGTTTCTGTGCTCTGGTCAGCTACCATTTCCGCTTGTAGGCCGTGGGAAACACCTGTACCATCGCTATAAATTATTTTAGTTTTTTTTAACCACACAATGGCTACAATAATGCCCTACATGTACGAGCCCGAGTATACCGAGGAGGAACTACTGGAAAGGAAAACACGTGAAAATGATGGGGCTTCGGACAGCAGTTAGCAGGACGAATCAACGGATGAAGACACTGGACCTAGTCGCATGGACGGTGTTTCCACCTGGTGCACATGCAATCGGTGCAAGCTAATGCCAACCGAGGAGGAGAATTGCTGCTGCTGTGAAAACTCGGGATGCGTGGCCTACATTTCGGAAGGCGAGCCAAGTCCGCAATGCATCACCGAGCTGCCAGACTTCAGGGCAGCCTGCCTCACACGGGTGTTGAAATGGTGCTTATGCACGAACTTCGCGCAACTGTTCGTCCTCGTAATCCGAGTAACGAGTAAGTATACTCTGGTTGTGATGCCACTACTATTTCATGGTCGTCTCCTATATCCAAAATTACATCTACATATTATTGTAACGCATGTAAGTCGTTCAATAGTGTGCAGTGTCTAGATAGCATTTGTCCGAGCAGAATGCCATTAATTACAAGAATTGTCATTGACAACAAACGTTTAATCAACTTATCTTGTTCATTTAAAAACAGTTTATCATTTTTCACAGGCGATACCGGCTGGTGGCCTATCGTTCCTTTACATGGTGGCTTCACGGGAGGCTTGGACACCGCGTTCGAAGAGGAATACCCGCCTGTGCCGTTCGTGCCATAAGAGAAACTTTCCCGAGTGACAGCGGTCAGTACAGGGGATTTTCCCTCGCTGTGCTGCAACCTGACCTGTACAATGTGTAAAGTTTTGTATTTTTGTGCCATCAAAAAAAAAAAAAAAAACAAACACATATTTCAACAACGGTTGTTTCAATTTTTTAAATGAATCAAGTGCGTCTCCATTCAGCAGTCTTCCTGTGCCTTATCTGCATGCCCCAGGCCCATCCATCCCACCTCCCTCTATCAAAGGCGGTTCACGCCAGTGGATGCGCGCTGTCATGGGGGGCACTCAGGGGCGCGAACGGCCAAGGTGCCAAACAGCATGTACACTTCAAAAGGTATCCCACGCCCAGGGCCCATCGCTCACATGGCCTCCTCAGACTGTGCGTCCGGCCAGGACCCCCCCCTCATGCTGGCCGGCCCCCGGCAAACCACATAATACCACGACATACACACGTCATTCATTCACAAACACACCCCTGTTTGTAATACTTTATAAACCACTTGATATGTCTCATGAGAACATCTTTGTGCTTTGCAAGTCAACTCCTGAACGTGCTACCTGAGAACCACCGAGATCTATGCTAATCTGCTCGTCATGCTAGTCGTGAACTTCTGTGACCGCTTCGAGCAAACTCTTCAGTGTGCTACCTGTGGCCATCTACCTGTTCTCCTGCAACATACTGCTCTGCTTGCTGAATCCAACTGTGTGTTGGTCAAGGTAAGGCCATGTATCCTTGTCATATTTCGCTGATTTTTAAATTTCTATCTATTTGCGAGTAGAGTATTCAATAGTGCTATGTTCATTGGTCTCATTGATATTGACTTGAGTTTCCATTGTTATGCTATCAATAGATCAATGTATTTTCATCTGTGTCAATTGCCATCGAATTGCATCCTTCGGGGGTCCAGTCTATAATGTAAGCAGGTTTCCTTCTCGTGCAAGACAGAACATCCAAAGGACGAGTCACATGTTTAGAGTTTAGTCACATCATTTATAAATTTCTGCAATTTATGCAAATGCTAAGCCGCACATGATGAACTGGTATAGTTCCTGCGACCAAAACAAACCTTGCATTGATCATTGTATGATTAATTTACTTTTGTATTACATTTTTATTCAACAAGATTGTATAATGTCGATATTTACTTTTCAGAATTTTCAACAATGCCTGCCTGTTCGATTAGAGGTTGCTCTTCGAACCCCCATGCTAAATCTGAAGGCACTATAATGCATGTATTCCCAAAAACTGTTGATCGAATAAGTGAATGGGTCAGACATTGCAGAGATCCACTGGATGAGCTTGAAAGTAGAGTACAACAAGTCTTTGAGGACAAGAGGGGTGATCGATACCGCATCTGCAGCCGGCACTTTTCCTCGAACATGTACACAACATCTTGGGTAACAAAGAAGAATAAACGGCGAACGACACGAAAATTGCTCGCAAACGCTATTCCCACTCTATTCGTCCACATTCCCCCACTGGTGAGTCAAATGTGTCCGGATTTAGCTTTAGGCCTTGCGGTAGTGTGCAGGTGGCCGAATGGATTCATTGATATTTTAGGTGTTGTGTCCCTTGTAATACTTTTGACATTGATATGAGTGTATAGCTTTTTGAATAATGACATTTATCAATATATTCTTTTTCGATTTCATAACCCACAAAAGAAATCTATATATGGGCACAGGGAACTGTGCTATATTGCGCATTTTCAATAGCATTACTCTCTAGCATTCTGTCTCCTTACATGGCAATTTTTAATATTGGCATTTTATTAACAATCAATTTACCTTTACGACTTCTTGACTATCCCTTGAATCTGAAGCACGAACATTCTACATCCGTGACGTGCTCGCAGTTATCAACCACTTCTAGCGCGTATTAGGTAATCTTACTTGGCTATTCCGCTACAGACTTGTTTTATGCATGTCAAGTAATATTTTTATTATATCGTGTAATTATTTTACCGAATGTTTGGTTAGTGCTTTCCAATTGATATACACCTTAGTTATCGTCCACTGGTGTTTGTTTTCAGTTATGATTAGTGTTATCCATAGTAATGCAAGTACTGTCTTTCAGGGAGATGCTGAAGTGTCCACCACATTGACAACATCCCTAGATGTTCTTCAGCAGCACGAGGTATGGATACTGACCGCTCCATCGAACTAGATCATCAGAGCTGGAATACTTGTCGTTTGATTGTTCTAAACAATGTTTCATTCGTGGTTAGCCATTGATATGTACCTGTGCGGTCGACCCCAAGTGTGCCTTATATTTTCAATATTGTAATTCTTACTAATGCAAGTACTATCTTTCAGGCAGTTGATGGAGTGTCAACCCCTGCACTTGATGCAGAGCCTGACATTCAAGTAATTCCAGGGGAAGTGGAAGCGGGACCTTGCGTAAATGAATCGGCGCAACAGCTTTCGGAAGTGCGCACTACATTTACAACATCCCTACATATTCTTCGGCAGCACGAGGTATGGATACTGACAGCTCCATCGAGCGTCCTCATATAACGTGATTCCATTTGCTATACTTTCTTCCCTATTAACGCAAGTACTGTCTTTCAGGGAGACAATGGAGCTTCCACTACAATCACAACATCCCATTTAGATGATGCAGATGTAAATAAATCAGAGAAATAAGTCGATGAAATCTGATCATATTTAGATATTCCTTGATTCTTTTAGACAATGCATCATTTGTGGTTATCTCTTTATATGTACCTGTGCCGTCGACCCCAAGTGTGTGTTATGTTTACAATATTGAAAACCATACTAATGCAAGTACTGTGTTTCAGGGAGTTGCTGATGCCTCCTCTCCAATACAACCATTCATGGCAGTCCATGCGGAGCCAGAGGTATGGATTCTGACAGTTCCATCAAACTAGATCATCAGAGCTTGAATACTTGTCGTTTGATTGTTCTACAGAATGTTTAATTTGTGTTTAGCTATTGAGATTTACCTGTGTGTTCGTCCTCACGTGTGTTTTATGTTTTCAATATTGTGATACATAGTAATGAAAGTACTATGTTTCAGGGAGTCGATGGAGCGTCATTCCGTGCTGTCTATGCGGATCTAGAAAATATAGTCGTTGCAGCGCAAGATGAAGGGAAGACATGCGGAAACGAATGGGAGCAACAGCGTGCAGATGTTGAAGTTCGAGTCAAGAAAGTTGCAAAGAAAAGAACAAAAATAAGGTTACAAACAGTTAATAATTTTAGGAATTGTTGTGTGTTGGGGACTATATTATGTTTTTTTCCTGTCAATTGTACTATACTTTATATTGTGTTTAAAATGAACATCCCTTTTCCAATCTGTCCTCTAGTTACCCGTGGGTGTACAAACTATACATACACAGACAGTGAAGCAAATGAGAGAGGTTGCTTGCCAGACCATTTACACTATGGAGGAATTATTAATTCAGACGCGGCGTGTTGAGACTCGGGATGCTCATGTCCAATGGCCAGAACATGAATTGAATGTGTTCGGAGAATCCAGTAAAGTTGTATTGGACCATTGCTACAGTTCGACTGCACCACCAAAAGAAGATGATACTGAAGGTTTTGAAGATCGCTCTAAAGTAGTCGCAGATCAATTCACACAATCTACACCCGCCAAGAAAATGCCACCCAAAAAGCTGTCGACAATGTTGTGTTCTCCCATCAATGCTGAAGTAACAGATGTTGAAATGACAGAGAATGAACCAGCAACAGCACCCAACGACGCATCAGAACTTGATATCAGCCATATTTCTTTCTAATTTGTTGATATGTCCTCAGCGGCACAGTCCGAAACAACTTTCACGCCGGATGACAGTCTAAAGAAAGAGGGCAAATACATTAGTATTTGACAGTTGTTAGATGGATATTATAAGTATGCCGAAATGTGGGCATTCAGTTGGAGGGGAAGTATGTGGGGAGCCATTGATTCATGTGACTCGTCATAAACAAGGCAGTAACGTCAAAATACATGCCGCTTGTAGATTAAATCATGCGTTCTCAAGGTCTGCACAACCGATGCTGGGGAAGCTGCCAGCAGGCAATCTACTGTGTGCAGCTGCCTCACTTTTTTGTGGGTCCAGTTTTAGAAAGTTAGAGTCTTTCTTTCAGTTTGTGGGACTCCATTTCACCATTAGTGATGCTTGGAAAATTGAACAATTGTCTGTAGCAAGTACATTCGAAGGGAAACGATTCAGGCTAGCCGGCGATGGACAGTGCGACAGCCCTGGATTTTCTGCCAAGTACTGCACCTACCACTTTCAGGACATGGATAGTAAGAAAATTGTGAGTTTGGTGGTCGTGCAGGTGTCCCAATGTAAATCCTCAGTGGCCATGGAGAAACTAGGATTTATAAAATCATTGCATTATCTACAATCAAGGGGAATGCACATCGACCTCATAGCCACGGACGAACACGTTTCAATTGCCAAGACAATGAGAGATCAGTTCCCACATAAAACATCAATTTGACGTATGGCATCTTGCTAAATCAATAAGAAAATCTCGGCTGCAGGGAAAAAAAAAAAGATTTTGAAAGTATTTCACAGTGGTCCCAGTCTATCAGCAACCATCTTTGGTGGAGCTCCAAAACTTGTGAAGGGTCAATGGAAATCCTACTTGAAAAATGGCGGTCACTGATGCACCACTGTACCAACGTTCACCGCTGGACAGAAAACCAACATTTCCTCCAATGTGAACATGGCCCTTTGTCCACAGAGGAGGCACGGAAGAAGAAGTGGTTGATTGCATCTTCACCTACACACAGAGCCATTGAGAAGATTGTTTTCGATAAAACTCTTATCAAGAGATTTGAGGGGACTGACAGAATTCTGTCACACAGGAGAATGGTGTTCCACAATATGTGCCTAAAGTACAGGCCAAAGCGATTGCATTTCAGCTTACAGGGCATGAAACAGGGCTCTACTAGCGGTCTTGGCCCATAACGAGAATGTGGGCCGTGAACAGTCTAGGACTACGGAAATGTAGGGATGCCTCGCTACACTACGACCTTTGGAAAACGAACTAAGAAATGGGGGGTAAAACCAGTATATGAGGAAATGGAATTCGACTTTGTTAAAGGCCTTATTATTAGTGTACTAGAGAAGCACAGATATGGAATTTTGAGCGTTTCTGTGCAGAGCACTGATGCACTGCCACCAAGCATTGCCACTGTGCCATATCCACCCAAAGCAGAGCTTGTTGAGAAGTTCAAATCCCGGTTTAAATAAATCATTGTAATCTGATTGTCTTTTTGAAAATAATGTTATTGTACAGTGTGCATACAAAGTATGCTAACCCTAAACCCTCCATTCACCATCCTGGGTGTCATCTTTGACTTCTCCCTCCATTCACCTCATATCGCTAACCTTGTGAATATGTGTATGTATATATCTTTGTTGCTGTAACTAAGTTTCGTAATCTCATGTAAGTGCTGCGCACTGTTAACTGAGGGGAGGCTTGCGTATTGCAAATAATAAAACAAATAAACAATAAATCTCACTTTCAACTCAACTCCTCGGGTACTTTATACTTTCCCTGACCTTCCCCCAAAAAGTCAATATCTCCATAGTTATGGTTCTCTAGGGCTGCAAAGCTTGCGGACAAAGAGGACAAAATTGGGGGCCTTACAACGCGCCGAGCGAGGTGTTGCAGATGGGAGAGAAGCCAGTTCGCATTTGCACATTGAGGCCTAGTACAAACATGGAGTCGAAAATTCAAGTTCTCACAGTTGGCTTTAGACAGGATGTTGCAAAGTAAGAATGTACGCTCATGCAGAGTGAAGGTCAGCGGCTTTGATTTTTTGCTCGCGGGCTGGAGAGGCCCGCGAATCGCACTGGCAGTAGAAGGTTCTATTATTTTTTGACCTTAAGAGACAGGGACCATGCTGAAAGGACTTCATTTGAAGGAGGTGGGCAATAACATGAGACGATAAGGCTGAAAATTCTGAAACTAGACCGAGTTTCATGTTAGTTCAGTATATGAAAAATCGTTGGCACGAACACAGTGGGATTTATGGACTGCATTACGCAGAGATACAATGGAAATGGCAAATATAATGCAAGTAACTCTTTAGACGCTTTTATACCGGAATGAATGAATGAATGAATGAATGAATGAATGAAAAGCAAGTACAACATTTGTGGGATAGTCTTTCTACCAGGCAGATGGGCATGCATGTACCCATTCGATACGCATGTAGACAGTCGTTTCTCAGTGGTTCAACGGTAAAAAAAAAAAAAAACATTAGTTTGTGTGTTTCCCGGCTGTGTGTGATCGGCTGGTGAGACTAATTTCAATTTTTATGTTTTCTAAACAGGTACATCCTACCATATTGCCACTGCCACCTATTCCAGACCCCGGCAGATGGATTTTTCAACCGTCAGCTGCAGCTTCTTGTAAACAACTGCACTACATTGACCATTTTATGGGACGATCGCCAAGGAGCCATATGCCCTTACGCGGTACTAGCGGCTAGAAGCAACATATCGACCTTTACGGTGGCCTAGTGCCTAGTTGATAGAACAGCCTTGCGGTTCACTGTGCGTCCAAAGTGCTTCTTTTAACGAAAACCAACACTCTGTGTACCATAAAGGAACAGCGCGTGACTCACGATAAACTTTTCCGGATTTGCGGATCGAGGTAAAGAAAAATAATTCCATTCCGATTTAATATGCCAATTGTTGAATATTCTCTAAACATTTAATGTCCAATAAATGTACTTTATCAAATGTACCATATTGCTGTTTGATTTTAAAGTACAGTTCCATATTACGAATTGTGGTGCGCTGTGTTGCGAGTTGATCTGTGTTGGTTTCCGGGTTCTGTGTGAAGTCGCGTAGAAGACGACTGGGCGCGTTTGCCTACGCAGCACAGTAACGTCACGGAGAGAGGCGGGGAATAAGAATGTTTTGATAATGTCAGGCTCAGGGGCGGGGGATATGATTTAGTGCCGCAAAAGCAGGTCAGCCAGGGCGATGCGCAAGCAATAGGATTATCACAAAATGTCAGCGCCCTGGTGTCTGTTTTCGCGTGCGTTTAATGGACGAAATCTCGGGTAAGGTCTATAGGAAATTTTTCTAAAATCGAGCGACTTAGGCTTAAAAACCCGTAGGGACAATAAAAAATGTTGACCAAACCATTCCTTTAATAATGTTATTTTGAATATTTATATAGTACTCCATTTTAGTTTCAAGTAATTGCCATCTTAAGTTAATGTTGCTTTTAAGGCGTTGATGGTTTTCTTATATATTTTTTTGGCTTTATCCTTGTAATATGTCGCATCTCTAAACACCCTCTAAAAAAGTGGGAAGAGGTGTAGACAAAAAAGGCTGGGGGGGGAATGGGACGAGATAAAGGAATAAAAAGAAAGAAAAAAAAAAAAAGACTAATGGAGCCAGAACCTTTTGTCGCCCCACCCTATGCCATGCCATGGGTGCTTGATATTCTGGCCCAGTAGTCAGGGCTCAGAATTTCCACTGGCCATTGGCTAGTGATAAATTGCTCTTGGCGAATAAGAAATGGTCTTTTGCATTTCTCCAGAGATTTAAGGGGTCTAGAAAGAAGGCCAGCTGTATTATTTCCTAAGCTCGGTGGAACTTCGACACGACCTTGGGGACAAGAGCCGGATCACATAGGAGGACATGCGCATCCGTATTGATGTTCAAAGAGAGGGTTTGACATAAAAGTGCATCAATCCCCCCTTCCAATATCCTGGCAGAAGTGACAGCCACCAGGAAGGTGGCTTTCAAGGTCAATATATTGAATTTTGGAGATATATAGATATATTTTCAAAATCGATATAGGATGAGACAATAAAATCGAGATATATACACATTATTACATATACTCAGGCCTTGCAAATTTGTAAAAATCCCACTAGACCTGCAGGGCGCGTTCCGTATTTACATACTCTAACTTAGACAAATGCACTTGCCCCATGGTGATGGGTGACAAAATATTACCAGCGTTTTATGTAAAATGGAGCATGTCACCATCAGCGCAGTTCATATTATTTGGTGCAATGCTGCCACCCAAAAGGCCAGCCATGCACAGTGAACATTTTATTTGCCAGCTGCTGCAAACAAAGGTGGTTTGCAGTAAATGTCAAGTAACTGTTTCAAACATCGTCTTACTCAGTAGCAAGGTCGAGTACCATGCAAATGGTAATCACCCTTCACAAATCTACTCGCAAATGCGAGTAGGCTAGTAGATTTTGTGCAGCCCTGCATATACTACAATTATAGCTGTGTGTATTCACAAACAGGAAGAGGAACCCTGTATTTGCACTTTATTTTGATAGTGTCTTATAAATAAGTGTCTTATAAATAAAAAGGTGTTTGTGACGGCTCACATGTATTTAGCAGCTTACCCACAACAACATCAAAAAATATATCATAAAAATATATCATATATCACCATTCACCCCAAAAATAGAGAGCTATGACTTCTGGTCTATTTCCCCCAGCCCTACGTTGATAATTATAATAGTTCTTTTAACACGCTTAATACCGGGGACAGGTTTCAAAGCGCAAGCCCGGGATTTGAACCTGTGTTGCTATGCGTTATCATGCTTCCTTGACAAACGCGTTGCCCCTGAGCGATATTTACGGCCCAACGGTACAAAGGAGGGTTTCTGTAGCATGAACCAAGGGCGGGTCCCATGTGGGTTCCCCCGCAGGCAACATACACCTAGACACTTAAAGGCTTTCAAGGAGCCTTGTCACCAGCCCTGATCTTTCCCAGGGAGAGTCCAATTTTCCCGAAATACCTTGCTAGCCGTCCAATGGTACTGCCTGTCCTTTCAATGCCCTTCATGTAAGAACTGTAGAATGACAGGATATCACATCACATTCTATTGCTGGCATATTCTGTCTGCCGCACCAAGCCACAAACATTGCCCATTGGCTGTCATGTGATTTAAGCGTGGAGGATCACTCAACGGCTAGCACCCTGGACCACTTGAACCAGCTGGACAGAAAACCCTACTTTCTGTAATCCTCCCATTTCAACTTCCATACGGACTATTGTATTGATTGGCGAGAGAGCCAGGTTGCCACATGCCGCAGGGGGATCTAGGCAATACCCAAGGTGGTTACAACTGTAGATCCTTCAACTCTGGAAACCAGCACCTCCTGGAGCGGAAAGGGAAAACTAGAACGGCCATTACTGTGTGCTCCCGTTTTTTGCTGATAACCCGTGATATCAAAAGAACAGGAGGGAAGGAATACTAGCGCCCTGGGCGATTCCTCCAACAGAACATCCATGCGCCACGGGTTGGAAACCGGAAACAGAACCTGGGCACTTTGGTGTTGTAGGGGGAGACAAAGAAGTCTATCCGGGGGACCCCGAATCTCCTGCAGATGTCACTGATCACAGAGTGACGCAGGATCCACTCTCCCGAGACTGGGAAAACCCAGCTGAGGTAATTCGCCTCCACATTGTCTGTCCCCTCCTCCACACACCGATATTGATGGTCTGTGGGGAGAGCAGAGGTGCTTCCGCCCCCAGTAACCAATGTCCACAGCATCCTGGACGTCATACCACCCCGGTGATTTATGTAGCACAACCCCAGAACAATGGAGTAGAAGCGGTTGAAGGCCTTCAATGCCTTCCCAAATGGCCACCAGCTCCTTGAAGTTGGAGGAATGATTCTTCTCCTCCCTGGACCATAGCCCCTAGTGGGCCTGTCCCATGAGTGTCACTCCGCAGCCTAGGCTGCTGGCAAGTATGGTCCTGGAAACTCATCCCTTTCCTGAGGTGTGGAAGGGAGTGCCAACACTGAAGGACATTCCTGAGAAAGACAATGATCGGGATCATGAGATCGCAGTCTTCCGATTCCGGGCGACAGTAGGACATAAGAAGTTGTAGCAATGGTCTCAGAGGCAGTCTCCTCCAAGAGACCAAGGGACCATGTGGATCAATAGGTCACTTGTAGTTGTCTTGCCCCTGTTGAGAATTATGGATAACAACAGTCAGCCTGGAAGCAGTGTCGATTGGAAGACGCACTTTCTCCTCCTCGGTGCAGAACTGTGCTCCAATGAACTGTAAAGCTTGAGACAGGATAATTTGCGATTTCAGGACGTTGATCAGAAATCCCCACTTGATCAGCACAGTGCAGACATGGTGCAGGTGTGAGAGAACTGCGTTCCTGGTCCTGGCTCATATTAGCCACTCGTCCAAGGGTAGACCTGTACACCTTCCATATATTTGGAGAGGCTGTTATGAAAGATTTAATCAATGTGTAATTTTCTCTCCATTTGTGGACCCCCCAAACATTTTGCTTTGGTTTGGCTATCCTAGCCTGACTTTTTTCCGGTGGAGCACAGCCTTCAGCCTTCAGCTGTGCTCTGGGGGCGTTTGCTCACATGTTATGGGGAAACTGACACGTCCTTCAGACTGTAAGTACTGGGAAACTAGGTTTCCCTTAGTCTTCGACTACGTTGCCATTTCTTGGTAATTTTTTAACAGTGCACAATGTACCTTCCAGTACCATGCGCTGGGGTCCTTTTACTTTTATGGCTCTAGACACCCTCAAAGGATGTTTTAGTGATTGTACAAGTGTGCCTAGGACAAACTGGTGGCAGCAGTTACTTTTTACAGATCACATTGCGTTTACCACGTATGGTTCAAGACTGGCCGGGTCGGAAAATGTCTGAGCCACAAAGTCTTTTGTTCTGTCCTTTGGCCATTTTGTCCCTTGCCTTCACCCAGGCCAAGTAACACCGTTTTTCCTTATTTGGGCATGCAGCTTCCCACAAAAACTCTTTTGCAGGCTTCTGCATGTCACGTGTGGGCGCCCAGGAAGCGGTATGGGTCTGTCTGGTCCCAATCCACACTACTGGTGCCAGGATGACCGGAGTGCATGAATGACTGGGACCACTGTGGGCTGTGATTGGTCCACAACTGGAATGCCTGCATGAGAGCAGATCTTCGATTGGAAGATCTCGATTTACGCACAAAGCTTAGCTTGGATAAGAGAGGGGGCTCTGCATCCATTCAAGGTCGATCACCCGAGTTCTCCCCGAACTACAGAAGGAGCCAAGTAGCAATGTTGCAATATTGATTTTATGACCGTATGATAACCTTAATTGAAATGCCGGCATACCTCGGTTATTGTGGTGTAGCACGCACGTGTGTATAACCATTAAGTATCATTTTGCCAGGAAACGTCAAATTTTCTAAGACATACTCAAACAAGAAATCATCCCCATGAAGTTGTCTTGGTTCTTCTTACAAACATTTTAGTTTTAACTCAATGGCGCAGAAGGTCCAATTTAACTTTGTAGACAATAAAACCTTTTTACAAGTTTAACTAAAGAAGTAGGAGTCCAAGACATGTATTACCCTAGGGTCTCAATGTATGATGGATGGAAGGTTTTAAAATCAATCATAACTGCAGGCATAGCTCTGGGCAATCACCCAGACTATCGTTTTTCAAATCAACCTGCCATCACAGAAGGAAGAACGCCCAATTTGCAAATTCAATAGGTTTTGTTCCTGCTGAAGAATGATGGTCAGAGAAGGGGTACCCGGTGGGGCTATGCCAAACCTTTTGGTTTGCTGAATGAGGGTTTTTGCAACACTACCAAGGTAAAACTGTCGAAAGGATCATGTTCCAAGTAGCATGGGCATGGGCAGTGGTGGGTGACTTTGAAGGTGCACATTTTGCAGGTGGAATTAACCAGCGAGAGAGGTCAGCGAGCGAGCCCAACCCACATCACAAGGGTGCATGGGTTTTTTTCCCCCCCACGAAAAAATTTGGAAAGATGGCTTCCAAAATGTGTAATTTACTGTCCAAACCCACATAAACATGATCCAAAAGCATTGGGTTTTAGGTACTAATGATGGTACATTATTCTTACGTGTGTAAGTCTGTGATGGTGTATTTTACAGCAGCTTGTTTTGAGAATGGCTGGTATTATGTTGCATGCATTAAATAAAATGCATTATACAGCTATCCAGTAATGCTGGAAAAATATTTTCTCATGCTGGCCAAATAGGCATTGTAGGTGGAGGCCTGAAGATGGTTATAATGAATACATACAGTACACATTTACACAATCCAACAGTTCAAATGTGCACTGCATGCATGTATTCATTATACGGGGCGGGACCATGAACTAGGGAGAACATGCTCTGGTGGTTGAAGTCATGAAGCACTACAGATGTTTAGTCAACTTTGAAAACTGTGTTGTCTGCCAAACATTACAGAGGCAGGAGGAATAGCGGACCCAAACATGCTGTGATCTATATGTGACTTGCAGGTCGCAAGTTTGAATCTCGGCAAGACCAACTCAGCCTTTCTTCCTTCCGAGGTCAATTAGTACCAACTTCATTTGGGTGATATTGTACATAAATATGCTCCATGTAAAGCACTTTGGCAAAAGTACTATATAAACACATTATCATAAAATAGCAAGAGAAAATAGTGCGATTACAGGATTTCCGTACACCAGTGCACTTTTATCACACCAGTAGCACATTTACAGCGACAATTAAGCCATGTACTATTGTTAAATGTATTTGTCCCGCGCACCGTCACCAATGGAGTTGGTCCTCAGGCGCTGGCGTATCTGTAAACGAGAATGTGGGATGGCTTAATAAGGTGAAGAGTAAGCAGGATAGCGAGAGGAGCGGTGTTCTGTTGGCAGCTTCAACTCGGTATACACCGGGTGCTGAGTTTTGGTGCGAGTATCAGATCGATGTCAGTCCTCGTGTGCTGTTGTTGAGGCTTATGTGTTGTTGCGGTGTGGTGAAGACCGTGGGGCTTGTTGTGTGAGTTTTTGAGTGGGATAAGTATGCAGAATGTTTGAGCTTTTATTTGGTTAGTGGATTATATGACATTTAACACGTTGACAATTCTAAGTGTGGCACATGCTAACATTCACAATTCCATTTAAGCGTGGCACTTGCTAACCTTCAAAATTCCATCTCTAAACGTGGTACTTGCTAACCTTCACAATCCTATCTAGATGCGGCTCAGGGTAGTGTTTATAGTTCCATCTAAGTTTGGGACATGCTAACATTCCTAATTTCATTTAAGTGTTGCACTTGGTAATCTTCATAATCCCATATAGGTTTGGCACCCGCTAACATTGACAATACTATCTATGTTTGCCACATGCTAACATTCACAATCCCGTCTAGATGCGACGCAGCCTGATGTTCACAGTCCTATCTAAGTGTGGGGCGTGTTAGCCTTCACAATTCCAACTAGGTGTGGTCCTTTCTGAAGTTCATAATTCCATCTAAGTGTGAGCCATGTTACCATTCATAGCCCCATCTAGATGCCACGCAGGCCATTGTTCACAATCCCGAGTGTGGCACAAGCTAACATTCAAGTTCCAACAAAGTGTGGCACATGCTGACATTCACAATCCTATCTAGATGCGATGCAGGCTAATGTTCCACGGTTATTTCCAAGTGTGGCGCTTGCTAGCCTTCATAATTCCATCTAAGTGTGTCCCATGCTAACATTCACAAAATATGTTTAAATGCGACGCAAGGCAGCATATATGATATGGCATTTATAACGCGCCTATACACAAGTGTTTCAAGGCTCGAGATATACAGGAAATTAAATCATGTCATACATAAACTCTAGTGGTCACAAATCTATGTAAGTATGAGTGGGGTGAGTGATGTTCACCTGACAGTCTATGTTTAGGAAAGGTAAGGTAGAGTGGGGTTTTCTGGAGTAGTGTAATTATCTACTCCCCACCCAAGCCACACTTATTTTGGTGGCTGAAGGCTGGTCGCTGGCTTCACCGGCTTCCCCTGCTGACACTTCCTGACACTTTCTGGAGCCGCCCTTTGTCGCAGGGGCTGCAAGGGGCGCGGGCAGAGGGCTGTCCTTGAGGAGGTTGTAGCAGACCAATCATGTCGGGTGGGACGGCAGTGAAGCGGGATAATGGTTACCACGGTGCATCCCGCGCGCCACATGCTTTTTAAAGCACTAAATGATTTTTTTCCAAAATTTTTGAAATTGCCTATGGGTCTGGGGCCTGGAAACACTCACCCTGCTTACAAATAACACTGGCAGACCAAGGTGTAATGTTACTGTTTGATAGAATAAGCTTAAAGCGATCCTTGGAGGACTTGTTTTGGTGGAGAGGGGCAGGAAGCGAGGGGAAATGGTCCATGTGGATTAGGATTATGAGCAGTCAGCGGGTGGGTAAATAACCAAAGAACACGCAAACTGTGTTCCTCCTCACTGACATGTTTCTCCTAGCTGTACTAAAAAAAACTGCAGATATATGGTGGTCAATGGGGCAGAGGCATACGTGAAGACCAAGAGGGGAGAGAAAGGAAGAACATTATGTTAGATTGCAATGAAGCACACCAAGTCAGGGCACTAACCCAGCAGGTCGTGCATTAGTTCTGTGAACAACCAAAAGCTTTTTGTAGCCAAAGCAAAAGTTGTACCAACCCAGTGTGACCGCCATGACTACAAATAAGAGATGAGAACTTGATTCATGATGGTCAGCTCGAGGTGGCGAGTCTAGAACATGCAATTCTGAAGGATCAAAATTATAAACCAATTTAGAACCATCCAACGTATAAATCACAAGTAAAAGTTTTGAATTACAATGTCAGGCTATGGTTGCGTTTGCCATTTTGAGTTCCAGTTTCAAAATGGAGGGTTTTTTGTAAAAACAAAAATGGCGTTTTGGAATTGTCTTTGCATTTCACATAGACAGCTTTTGAATCCAAAACTTCCAAAGCCAGAGCGCGAACTTTCTAATCTCATCTACCAGTTTGGCATCAGTGCTGCAGTCACATCCATCAGGATAATATGCCCTTTCCTGACCAATAAAACAGCTGCTATTCTTTCTTTGAGATGTGACTAACAGTGGCCATGAAATCAGCGATGGCTGCTCCATCGGGGATCTCAGGTGGAGGCTGCATGCATTTTGCCGGCTCCTTCTAGCTCAGTGCTTATGGTGTGGGAGCTCAAAGTAAAACATTGAAAATAGAATGTGAATCGGTCCATCACGGACAGGTAGGAACACCTATGTGCAAGCCTATAATACCACTGGGTTTTTATCTTTCATCACATCAAACATTTTCTTTCCTCGCCAATGGCACGCTCACTTGGACAAAAGGTTCAACTGCAGTGCTTTCACTACCATCTTAAAAGTATGCATTTCTGTGGATTCTGTATACACTACTATTTTTCCCTTCTTGTTTCTGATGCACCACTTATCAGGTTAAGTGCTTCAATCGAAGTTAATGGCAACGGGTCCCTTTCAAGAGCAGATTGAAAGGTTGTTCTATAAAGCAGCACAAATAAGTTCCACAGAGGTTTAACCACTAAACTGATGAAATGAATGACACCCGTATAATTACTAAACCTTTGTGCGACAACGATAATTAACCAGCCTTCGTAGCACCCAAATATAGCCATGACAAGCAGATGTAATCTACCTAGTCATGTTTTTCCCTTTGTGTTCTGGGCGGTGAAGTCCTGCATTGAATAAAGCAAAACCACTTCTACTTGAATGCAAAGGCTGAAAGCATACGTGCGATTACACATGCCTGATCAAATTGAGAGCTCTGCTAGTCCCAATTTGTGGAAGCATCGAAGGAAAATGTAATCAGCTAGAAGCGGCATCAATGAGCCGAGGGAAATGACGAAACGGGTTACAATCCTGTCTTGTTAAGAAAATACTGTCAGTTTATTCTGTGGAAACGCAAGCTTTTACGTTTGCATGAAGAAAAACCAACAGAAACGGAAAATAATGTCAGTTTTTGGGCGGATCAATCTGAAATGAGTTGACGGCGGACAAAAGAATTGGGTAATATGGCGACATATGCAAATGTACAGAGGATTCAGCACTCAAGGAGTTAAATGTGCTCATTTGCTCTACGGAATGCAAATAACTATTCGTACTAAATTACAACTGTTTGATACCTGTGGAGCAGTTATCGCACGTTAACAGACGCTGTGCGCTCCATTGGTTAAATAATCAAATTTAAGAAAGAGTTGTTTTCAATCTCCAGTGGTGTCAGGAGAAATCCTGGTCTTGCCTATGTGCTTATAAGGCTGTAACCCTTAGTGAGTGAACCACCAAGATTACAGCTACAGTCCTCTTCTCTACACACACTCCTTCAACAGCGACACTGGGCCTGGCACAGGGCCTGACACTGTCGGCCCTCTTATGATCCTCTGTTCCCTGGCCCGAACCACTGACCCCTTTCCCTCACACCACACATCAGAACTTGAAGCCCCCTCTAGCCTACAGCCACTGCCCCCCGCGGAGGCCAATGACCTCTCTGCTGTTTGGGGACATAGCCCGGGGCTCGGCAATGCCAGTACACATTCCCACGCATGTGAGAAAATTATTTATTAAACATTGCAGCCACGCCGCCCTGCGCATAAGAAAATAAATGCACACAGACAAGTGAACAATATATTCTCTGGAGGCTTGGGAGGCGGCGCCCCCGCGCCCTGAATAAGCAGCTGCCACTGGGCTTCGGCAAACTCTGCCTCCGTCTCCTCCAGTCCCAGGCTCCAACACAGAAGCCAGCCCAGCCCAGTGCCAGCCCTGCTTGCAATTCGCAATTGCACTAATTGAAGTGCACTGCACAGTACACGTGCAAAATATAAAAATCATTTAAAATTGGTATACCATAACAAACAAGGTAACAGTTATTTAATCATAATGAAATTGACCACAGTGTTTACACCGGAATACCGTTACAACCCTAGAACCAAGTATCTGGCAACGAAGGAACAAACTTGTGAATCCAGCAGAGGCACTGTAGAAGGTTTGGCCCCCTTCTCCCTCTGTTGCCCCGTCGGACACCTGTTTTCTTCATCGATCAAGGCCTGCAAGGGCGCGTCACCCCTTTGGAGTAGATGGAATAACATTACTGTCGGCGCCCCCTGCTTTCCCACCGAAGGAGCCCTTTCGGAAGTGTTCTTGGGCCATCTAGTCAACTGTGCAGCCCTACCACAGTGTATCCCGCAGAACTGCCGCAGTCTCGAGTTGAAACGCCGGGACTTGGGACATCACTTGCTTGTGGTCCTGTGCCCTCTCTCGCCAAATTTCAAAGGCCTAGCTCCTCTGGGTCCCGAATTAGGAGAGTGCGTAACGCTGCACACACCTGTGATTCCTGCGTCACTACCTGTTGGTGACGGTCGCTGTAGGTGTCTTGCTGACCTGCTTTCCTGTGCCCTGAAATTCTCTTTGTATCTCCTTCGGAAGCTGAGAAAAGGCAACTGTCCCGTTACGGGCGATCGTTCTATCCCGCAGCCGCTGAGAGCCGGAGCGCTGCGAAACTGCAGGACTCGAACCTACTTGCGACCTCGACTAAACTGGCAAAGTTTAATCCGGACTGTGCTGAGGGTCAGTGAGTACTTGCATCAACCCCTGTCACAACCAATCTCCTTTATGCACGAATATCCCTAAGAAGGTATTAGCTTTTGGCTGGGTTAGCCTGCGCTCCTTAGCCGTTTCCAAAAGGTGGGAATAGCTCACGTGGTAAGGGCAGACCCTACTCGAAAAGTGGGAACCTCAAGCCCCTTCCTGACTTGCTACAGCTCTCCCAAGAAGACTCGCTTTTTGTTCTACATGCGCAATCGTGCGTTTTACGCACAACTGTACTGTTGAGTAGGGGTGTCACAGTATTGGTTTGATGGCAGTATGATAACCTTCTTGCCAAATTACGGATCATTGTTATCGTGGTACAGCAGGTAGAGTTAACTAATCTTAAAAATGTTCTTAAAGGTCATAAATTGTCAGCATTTTGATACTTGTCTCTGCACATTTTTAGCTGATCCGCCAGGAATCTAAGGCGGCTGCAGATTTGGACTTCATGGCACTCTCGTTGATCGCCTTCATTGAAAGAGCGACTAGTGGAAGTGTTAAAATGCACGTTTTGAGCAATGAGCTTGCTGCTCAGTCACAGGTCATCGCTTTGAAAATAGGCCTCGACCCGCATAATTTTGGAACCACATGGCATGGGCATCATGACCCCTCGCTGCGATCAGTCAGAAAAGTTTATTTTGATAACGCTTTATCCCATTAAAAGGGAGAAAGTCACTCAAGTGAGGTTTGAAATCCCATGTCATTGGGCCTCATTACGAGGCTGGTGGTAGCCGTGCCTGTAACACAGGCACGGCTGCCACCGGTATATTTTTTTCCACCGCCCAGGAATGGGCAATTATCGGGTCATTATGGCCTTGCCGGACCCGGTAATTGCACATTCCTGACCGCTCAAAAGTATTCTTCCCCGTTCCCATAGGGCTCAATGGGAACGGGGAGGCCGGATGCACCAGCACCGTTATCAACGGTGCATCCGACATGCTCTCCTCGCGGTTTCCGGTGCGGTCCACAGGTCAGACCTGGCGGTCGCAATGGCCCCCGCGAGCAGAACTTGTAGTTTTCCGGTCCGGGAACTACGGTACCAACAAGCTTAACGGTACCATAGTTCCCGGACCGACAAACTTATAATGAGGCCCATTGTGTTTCTTTTGTCAAAACGTCATAGCCGACACACACTCAACAGGTTGCATATTGATCAAATCACTGCAGCTCGTTTACTATCTGCCTGGTGTATTATAAAGGTCTGATGTTGGAGTCACCACTGACCATGTAATCCAAACAGGTCAGCGTTTAGTGGGCACTGTTGAATTCTTTCTTGATTCTTGCAATAAATGTTCATTTACTTCTTAAAGATAGTGGCACAAAAACCTTTTGAAAATGACAACGTTAAAATACATATCGGCACAAATATGGCCTAGACCACCACATCACCACAGCCCCATCAATACCATTTTCCCCATGTCTCAGCGCATTAGGAACCTTGTCATGCGAGTTGAGACGGAGGAATGCTTTCATGGGTGGTGTCACAAATCGAGGATAGACCTGAGAAATCTAACCCCCATTGCTCTGGATACTTCAAATTGAATGTAGAATCTGTCCTGCCTACTTGATTCCAGTGCCATATCCAGAGGGCAGGTGGCAGGTGAAAGATCTAGCGAAGCAACAACTCTAGTGCCAATGTGCAAATCTACACAGAGGACAGTTGGGGGGGGGGGGCGGCTGTTTATATACTAGCACAAAGCACTGATAGGCCCAGTGTTCATACAGTCTTTTTTGTGGACATGCATCAGATGGGCATCCAGTTCATTCCCCCTTTGAATTCTGGGATGTGTAGTTCCCCATTATTCAAATTGGTAGGAAAACTACAAATCGGCTGACCTTTAACCCAACTCTACTGATCACAGAAAAGAGCGCTCACAGCATCAAAGCTGCATTTACTAATGTGGCCTCACTTTCCCTATGCTCTTGTCTGCCAAACAAGGCCCCCTTGGCAGACGCCACATCCCACAGTGCAAGATCCAGACTGCGCAGCACATGCTTACTGCAGCCTTTCCAAATCAGATTGAAAAGCTCACTTAATAGCTGCAGGCCCTAAAACGGTATAAATAATGTGACGTTATTATAGTTCAATTAAGCTGTTCACGGGATCTATAACGTCATACCGTTACACCTCTAGTAAGGAGGGACCTTAGTGGGGTTCAGTTTAAGATAAGTGGGACCAAGCCTGATTTGTATATGGTCTTTCCTCTTTTGTAATTGCTTGGCAGATGAAGAACGATGGTCTGGAGGTTTGGAAAGGGGGGCCAAAAAATCCCAGACCCCCCAAACGGTTTCGGATGAGGATAGGAGCTATTGTGCAGGGAGGGTAGTGAATGGTGTGGGTTTAGAACACACTGGGAATCAGACGCCATCTTAGGTAATAGCCACCATATTGAAATTGAGGCCTAGCATTGCAGTGCAGCTGGTACTGCAGGCCTCGACCACGAACATGGAAATAAGTGTATGAATGCAACAGTAGGTTGTATTGTGGGTACTGGTGAGAAAGGCCAGAACTGCAAAGACGAATAGACCTTTCATTGTCTCTTGTTGCCAGCATGTCGTATCGTAGGAAGAATGTGCCCTGCAAGGACACAAGGGGGTTTAGAGCTTGCTGTGAAGAGCAATCCCATGAGAAGAAGGGTGCGGGCCTCCAGCCTTCCCTGTCCGAGCTCTAGGTAATAGCATCCAGCTGTCCCATCCCAAGACCCCAGCATTTCAAGGTGCCAGTCAGTCCCAGACCACAAACCATAAAACTGTTAAATCAGAAAACAGGGACAGGCTGCCTTCACCATGGGTCACTGATTTTGTGCTGGAAGGTGCCAGGAGGGGTAAAACAACACACCTAAAACGAGGGTGAGAGCTTTAGAAGGGCGCCAATGTTTCTGGAATCGAGTTAAGGTTGTCATTTACAATGACCTCGAAGTATCGGCTTTGGCTGCAGTACCAGGTGCAAACTAGGTTAGAGATAAAGACTGCATTGTTTTTTATTCACATAACAAGCAATTGACTGACGCCTCATGCTTGATGACGTACAAGAATCCCATGTGGAAGATGGGCAGACAGGGCTGGGACCAATGGCCTGGCATCCCTTATGGAGTAGGTAGCCTACGTAGAAGGTCACGCCAACCAGCCACTCAGATTTGTACCTTATGTAATTTATGTCACGGATGATACTGTGTGCCTTTTTGATATGTTGTTTCTACTAATTTTGCCAGAACATTCTGCAGCAGCAGAGTGCTTTGCTGGTGCATCTAGTTTTGCGGAAAGAAACCTTGTTCTCCTTGCAAGAAGTGTGCTGGGCCTTTTTCCCTAGTAGGTTGCATTTATTCTGTTGTGAGAACGGATGGGATTCTCTACATTGCCCAGTGCTATGCCAGAGGTTTAGATTAATTAAAAACCTTCCAGCCATTACCCCTTTTGTTTTGCTAAAATAAGTGCTAGACAGTCCTGGATGAGAGAGTTCCAAAATGGGTGGGAACACATTGCGTGTCTGGTCCCTAACTGAGATTTGCTCATTGGTATTCAGTTGCAGCCAAGGGCTAATCACTGAGTCAAAGTAACTGTAATATACTTTTGAACCCAACAATGGTTAGATTACCTACATATTATCAGTTGAAGGAAGTGTTTCGCAACATATACAGTGTTTATGCCACTGTGGCATAATTCCTGGAGCGTTGTGCAAAATACATACTGACTGCCACGGGTTGTTTAATATCCCTGAACTCTCTCCTTTAAGACCTAAAACTCAGGCTATAGTGAAATGGAAAAAGAAGTACAGTTTGTGCGAGCTAATGAACCTTTAGCACACAACGATACTATACAGAGCCCAATGGAAGAGGGCGCAAGGGCAAACTGAACAGGAGCTAGAGGCCAACACTAAAAACCTACAATGGCTGAATGTAGCTTACATAGAAAATAAACAATAAAAAGGTCAAAATGGTAACATAAAAGAATAAGGAGAGAGAGAAAGTGGTGTCACACTATGGACCTTGTACCTCACAGAGGTTGAAAGGATAGTAGAAGAGCCAGGAAGAGAAAACACGCAAAGCTCCATGCTCCCCATCACACCCGAGGATGCAAGAGGAGTGGGAACAGAAACACACATCACTCCTTTGGTAACAAACACTAGCTCTTCTAGAGCAAAACCTCTCCCTGCCGGCTAATTTTTCATGTCATCTTGGAAGATACGAGATTAAGATTTTTCCTTGAACGTGTTAACTGTAAGATATTAAACAATTCGCAAAGGTATTAATTTATATATATATATATCCTTGGAAAGTTCAGTTTTATCAACAGAAAAAATATTCTTCAAAAAGCGGCATTAGATGTAAAGCACATACCAGGTCATACTCTAAATTGATTGTTCCTAAAAACAAAATCTGTTTGCATTACATTTTTGGTATCCTTTTGGTTTATTGAGCAGTGTTATTGTTGACCTACCTACTTAAATAATATTAGCTACTGGTCTTAAAAGCAAAGAAGATATGGCAAAAGCGTGTTTGGAAAGATGGGCGAGTCTGTCCGTGATAAAAATTGAGAAGACAAAGTGGTAAGAGAGCGTTACATAGAACGTCACGGGGCACTATCTCATTGCGTTGCTTGGCAGTTCAAGCATTCTTAACACAGAAAATTCACTTCTGCCAAAACAAAGCGATAGGCAGACATTAAGCAGCTGTGCCCACCGGTAGAATTGCGTCTCGTTTGAAAGCAGCCAGGCATTCACACACGAGTGTGTGTCCACTTTTACAGTTAATAGTCTGAAACCGCCCACTAGACTGACACCGCCCACTCTCAACCTTACGGTGTATAGACTGACAGTTCTGCACTGGCCACCAACCGCCTCACCTTTGCGCTTCCACGCCCATCCCCTGGTCTTCGCTCCCCATAGACCCGGGTTTCTAAGTTTTCTAAACGGCCCTGGAGCTTAACAAAATCCACTGAAGTCTCCATAATGACAACACCGCCTCAAGCACCAAGCGTTTTCCGGGATCCAAACGTCATTTCCGACAGAAGTTGTCAACTCTGTGTGCCGTGCAGTAGAAGCAGCAAACAGCAAGGCCATCTTGAAGGTACGTACATGCCTTGAAAAGCGCACCATATGCAAGCAATTTTAAAAGAACGACGCGTATATTTTGAAAATAGATTTTTTTAAAAATCAACTTCATTACAGTTTAGAAAAAATTACGGTCTTTAGAAAACACACATTTTCATAATTGTCGATTAGAAAACAAATAATATTTCTAACAATTTCTGATAATAGTTGAAATGAAAGATAGATGTTTTCATTTAAACATGGCCGATCTGCCACTAGATTACAAACTTAAATCACGGCTAGATCGTATTCTATTTGGTAGGGCTTGTAAAGCGGCCATCTTGGAATAACATGTCATGTGTTGTGAGTGGCCTGCCATGGACATCCGGCAGGCCCCCCATCGTGCTGTGACCCTCAGCATAACACAGGCCCAGTGGCATCCGGGAAGCCCCTGGTGGCAGAGGACTCCAGCACCATCGGGAGTGAGGGCACAGCCAGCCATGTCCCTGACTGTGCCGCTGCCACCATGCTGGCAGGAGGGTACCACGCCATTCAGGGCATACAGGCCTGTACCTCTACGTGTAGGCCTGCAGACTACATAAATTTGAAACAGACTCAGAAGTTCCTCTTCTGGAGTCTGCAGCCATTCTTCTGCACATGCCTGCAGGGCTCCCTTTTATTAACTTGGGCCATGACTGCCATGACTCAGTCATGGCCCATTTTAAAAGGGCAATACCTTTGGGAGGGGCACATCCCCTTAAATGGGAAACACAGATGGGAGGGTTCACTACACAACATCCCTCCTTTTTCATAAGGAACAAAACACATAGTATTGCAACTTGACTGATTTTACTCCCTCCCGTTGCAGAACGACATAACTTCAAAGTCATGGGACAAACTTCACACAGGATGTGCTACTAACACACATATGATCTCACACTCTTATATACATATCACTTCCCGACCCGTTACCCTCAGGTGACTGTCACAGGTGGCAGGTCCCCCTGTGGATGGTTGGCAGTTGGACCGCACGTCACAAACACTTTATTTTTTTTTTAAACACTTTTTATTGGCATTTGGGTAAGTTTGCATTTCAAAATTGCATTTAGTGAAGGTACTTGTTAGCCATATAAAGTGACAAGATAAGAGGTAACAACAAAAATAACAACAAACTGCACAGTCTCTTCGTGAGGGTGTCCTTGTTCAGCTCGTATTCCGGAGGAAAGGAGTGTGAAGGCAGAGTTCCAGGGCTTACGAATGATCAAAGTCCTGGTTCTGGATGGTTCCATACTTGTTTAATATTAGGGTGGGCAGATACCTCAGGGGGGCTTGTGGTCTGCGGAGAAGGGTATGTCACGGAGGAGGGCCTTCCATGCTTCAAGGGTGTTGTTTATGTCGACTGCTCCAGTGTTAGCTCCATCTTGCCAGGCTCCGGTCTCGGCTGTGGTCCAACGATCTAGTTCTCTCAGCCAGTGTTCGTATCTCGGGCCTGGTTTTGACTTCCAAGCCATGGCTATAGTTCTTTTGGCTAGGATGCAAGAGATGTCCATCAGCTTGACCACGTGTTTGATCTTGCTCAGTCTGGGGTATGCTCCAAGCAGGCATTCCTTGGGCTCCCAGTTGTATCTGGTAATGCCTGCTTCCATGCAAGTTTGCTTTATTTTGGACCAGAGTTGCATCACCTTGTTACAGGACCAGAACATGTGCAGTAGGTCCGCTGCGTTGGTGCCGCACCAAGGGCAGTTTGATGATGTCTTTTTGTTGAAGCTGGCCACTCTCTTCGGAGTCATGTATGTTCTGTAGAGAACATTGAGTTGGATTTGTCGGAATCTAGTGTTCCTGGAGACCTCCTTGGGGTAGAGTAATATTCTCTCCCATTCAGTGTCCGTGAGCGTGACCTGGAGGTCAAGTTCCCATCTTTCCTTTAGTGCTGCGCTTTTGGGGTTGGGTCTGTCTATCAGTCGACCGTAGAGTCGGGTTATTGGTTTCCAGCCGTCTGAAAGTTCATGCATCTCGCTGAGCAGGGGGTTGGGATTGGGTTCTTCCGGCCATTCTGGCCATTTCGTTTTTGCAACCTGTCTGAGACGATGATGCCACAGGAATTGGCCTCTGTTTAGTTCCTCTGACTCCAGGATCGCTTCGAATTCTCTGAATTTGGCATCTTCGTACATGTCGCCAAGTGTAAATCCCAGCGCTCTCCCAGTTTCTTGCCACCCTGAGATCTGTTATGGTTTGGCATGTGTCCACAAGGATGGGGGTGTCAGGAGAATACAGGTGAGTCAGTTGAAGGATGGAGCAGGTTCTAGTCCAAATCTGTCTACCCAGCTGCACAATCATAGGGACTTCACATGCTTGTTTCAGTGGGTTCCAGAGTGATTCCTTGGGAAACAGATTGGAAGGTATTAGCCTTAGTAATCCTGATTCTGCATTTGGGTCCTCGTGGAGCCACTTTGTGACATGGCTGAGTTGAGCTGCTAAGTAATAAATGTGTAGATCTGGGAGTTGCACCCCCCCTTCTTTGTGTCACAACGTGAGGATCTTTAGGGGTAGCTTGTGTCTAGCTGAGCCCCATAGGAAGTCTCTGATTAGCGATTCCAGCTTTCTGAAGAAGGGTAGGGGGATGTAGTAGCAAACATTTGTAAAGTAGTAGAGGAATATCGGTAGGATAATCATTTTCACAAACACTTCATTAACCTGGGTTACGGAATTGCCACCATGCATGACGCTCACAGGGAGCCACTGGTACCATATAGAGCACTCCTACCAACTGCGGGAACACAGCTTCACATCACTGTCCTTTACTCAGACCACTTTAAGCATGCACATGACGGGACATCACTCACCCCTTTTTTTCGGCAGCATTCCTCCAGTCCGCAACGTGCTGCTCTCTAGCATGTGAGGACGCACAAGCACTCCCCAGGAGCTGCAACCCTTCCTTCGACCCATGTACCGCCTCCTAGCGGGGGGTGCCAGGGCCACCGTGCTCATTAGTCAAACCTCGGCTGTGGTTGAACTCAGGGAGCCGGTAGGTACCTCCCTCAGGCCCACGTTGGCCTAGTCTCTCGGCAGGGCGGCATGCCGGGCAACGTTTGTGGCAAACAGCCAGGGTGTCCTCAGCGGCAGGCAGGGCTACCAGCTCCCTGGTCCTCCGACAGTACAGTAGGGGACATTAGTGGCATGGTGTTGAGGCCACTTGTAGGGCAGGCAGGGTGGCTTCTGTGGCAGGGGGACTCATGGCAGGGTACCCCGTTTTCCTGATGGCCTTGTGCCAGGAGATGATTACTTCTCGTCTTGTTGGCCTTGCCTATCGACTGCTGGTGCAATGCCACACTTCGTTAACCAGTTGCTGCCTTTGGTGCGCTGAGTCCTTTCGCTTCACCTTCTCTTCTCCAGGCAGGAGCGCGCACGCATGGTAGTGGGATACCATGGCCAGGGTAACGCTGGCAGTCCTTTTGATTCACCCTCTCTTCTCCAGGCAGGAGCGCGCACCCATGGTAGAGGGATACTCTGGACAGGGTGACGCTAGTAGTGGTGCACTGCGAATTGGAGGGGCCACCACTTGCCAATTATTCAGTACCCCCGGGCGGAGACACTACACGATTTTGTGGCACCAGGATGTGCCACCACTATCCTTCTCTCGTTCAATGTTGTTTGTTGTTGTTGTTGTTTATTTATTTATTTGTTAATGCGCGCCAAACCCATGGGTAGCCGGGCGCAAGAGTTTCCATGAATACTTAAGCTTGTTATAGTATTTGGCATGAATATATACAACATAGCAGCAGGAAGAGCAAATATATGTGAGACTATATACAAACATATACAGACGAAACACAACGGCAAAAAGCAAATATATACAAGAATATATGCAGACATATACCCCGAACAGGGCATGTCTTGGGGTGTCCGGTCTAAGGGTAGGTCGTGGCTGGGTCGGAGGCAGGTGTAAGTTATGTGTCATTGGCGCGCAGCCAATTGATTATCTTATGCCTGAATTTCGGGTACAGTTGTTCCGTTCTGAGGTCAAGTGGTAATTTGTTCCAGCAGTGAGCAGTTTTGACAGGAAAGCTAGTTCCTCCCGCGGTGGAGCGTTTAAACCTTGGAATCTCTAGTTTGGAGGTGTTAGCAGATCTTGTGAGTCGCGTGGGGATTCTCCTGATTATTTTTTCCATAAGATACGGGGGGCAAGGTTGTTTAGACACTTAGATGTCAGGGAAGCTGTTTTAAGTAGGATTTTATCCGTTATTTTTAACCAGTTAGCCTCTTTCCTGAAGTTAGTGATGTGTTCTCTGTAAGGGATATTTAGTGCTGCTCTTAGGCCATTGTTCTGTAGTCTTTGAAGTTTGTCAGTGATATATTTATTGGTTCCAGAATACAGGGCATTACAGTAATCTAGCCTGGACATGATAAGGGCGTTAGCTAATGTAATGCAGCTGGTACTGGAGAGGTAAGGTCTAGCTGCGCGCATGAGTTTGCAGGTGTAGGTAGTGGAGGAGGCGAGGGAGTTGCCTTGCTTCTTGAGAGTCCAGATAGAATCCCAGGGTTTTAACCACAGGCATCACCTTGATAGGGTTGTTATCAATGCTGAAGGATGTGTAGTTTGGGCATAGTTTTTGGATGTTGGCTTCAGAGCCAAGGATTAGTAGTTCTGTTTTATCGTCATTCAGACAGAGGCCATGTGTGGCCATCCATGCCTGAATGAGAGTGTACATCTTGTTCACCAAGGCTGAGTCTGTCTCGTCGCCCGAAAGGGGTATGAGGATCTGGGTGTCATCTGCGTAGTTCGTGTAGATGACACCCGATCTGTCCAACATGTCAAACAAAGGCTTGGTGAAGATATTGTACATGGTGGGGGAGACACAGGATCCTTGTGGGACACCGCAGGGTATTTTGATAGGGTCGGCTGAGTTGGTGGTGGAGAAGACTCGCATAGTGCGATTTGCTAAGAAGGATTGGACCCAGGCTATAGCATCTGCGGTGAAGTTAGCGGCAGATTCGAGGTGGTTGCATAAGACTGCATGGTCCACCAAGTCAAATGCAGCCGACAAGTCCAGTAGGAGAAGCAAGGCTGTTTTCCCGTTATCCTTAAATTCCTCAATTTGTGTCTTGAGGTCTAGCAGAGCTGTTTCCGTGCCATGGAGTGGGCGGAAGCCAGATTGCCGAGAGCCAAGCAGATGGTTGGCCTCCAGGTAATCCTGGATTTGTATGTAGGCAGCTCTGTCTAGGATTTTTAGTAGAAAGGGCACTGTGGTGATTGGTCTGTAGTTGGTGGGGATGGTAGGGTACAGAGTTTGTTTTTTCAATAATGGGAGGACCCATGATTCTTTGAGGTTGGTATGTACCGTGTTGGATTTAAAGGAAGAGTTTATGAGCTTGGAAATGAAGGGAGCTAGATCCCTAGCTGCGTCCTTTATTAATTGTGCTGGGCAGGAGTCGCCCTTACAATTTGAGGGTTTGAGGGAGAGTATTATTTTTTCTGTGTCAATTATGGAGATAGATTTGAATCTAAATGGCACAGTGGTCTTATTCTCCTGGGATTGGGGTGTTTGTTGGTCCAGAGGTGGGAGTATTGGCTTTTTTTTTAGCAATTTTACATTGAAGCAAGGAGATTTTGTTAGCAAGGGCATTCTGTGTGTTTGTGCACCAAGCTTTGTTTTTAGGGGCATTGTCTATTGGTTGAATAGGGGATTCCAGCTCACGGAGGATAGTGAAGAGCTCTTTAGTATTGGAGTTAGCTTTTGCGATCCTGTCATTAAAGGTGTTCTTCTTGGTTTTGATAATTTCTTTTTTGTAGGATTTGGCAAATTCTGTAAGGTTATTTTGTTGTATTCAGTGGGAGAGTGGCACCAAATGGATTGGAGCTTTCTTTTGTGTAATCTTAGCGATTTGAGGTGGGGCGTAAACCAGGCGTTTAAATGGGCTTCCTGTTTAACTTTACGTAGTTTGGCTGGAGCAGCTGTGTCTAATGCTTTGGTCATAGCATCATTGAAAGTATTTACCAGGGCGACCGGATTGTTACTTTCCAATCCAGATATGGCAGGAAGGAGGAGAGGGATAATGTTTTCTGCAGTCATGTCCTTCTTACTTTTGGTCAGGAGGGGAGGAACCATGTTGTTAATTTTAGGGCTAAGGAGATCCAAGGTGGCGGAGAAGGTTATTAGATAATGATCCGTCCATTTTTGTGGAACAATATCGATGATACTGATGTTGCAGTTCAGTTCCGATACCCAATCGAGGGTCCTTCCTTTGATGTGGGTGGGGGAGAGGATTTTTTGATCAAGGCCGTGGTCCTTTAGCAGGGCTGCAACTGACTCCGCATGTTTATTGTTAGTTTCATTAAAGCCGAGGTTAAAGTCTCCCAGTAGTAGGGGTTGGGAGTGGTCTTTGGTATTGTTGGCTATAAGGCTGGTTAGATCATCTTCAAAGGTGCCTAGAGGCCCTGGGGGTCTATATATTAAGTGTATTGAGAGCATGCGGTTGTTGGAGAGGGGAATTTTAGCTGTGAGTACTTCACAGGATGAGTAAGAGACTGATGTGGCAAGTCTGATGGGATAAGTAGATTTGCAGATGATGGCTAATCCGCTGCCTCTGGCATTAGGCCTGTTGGCTCTGAGAATTTGGTATTTATCGGGCACTGCTAGCATTAGTGTTGGTCCTGTAGCCTCGTGAAGCCAGGTCCCAGTTATGGCCCGTAGGTCCAAATTGTCATTATTTAGGATGTCCGCAATTTCTGTGGCATGGGCCACCACTGATCTTGCGTTGATGAGAGATCCTAGTAGTGTTAGAGAACTATTAGGTTTGCTAGTTTGACAGTTTTTAGGTGATAGGGAGTCCAGAGTTGTGCAGGTTGTAGTTGGAGTTTGATCACCAATGTGATTGGATTGTTTAGGTGATAGGTTTTTTGGTTGGGTAATAGTACGTCTGTTGGCGTTATTCTGGTGGTTTCCTACCGGCTCGTAGATGCTAGGTAGTCTGGACCTGAGTCTCAGGTTTCTCTCCATGGGGGGGCTAGTTTGGAGGGTAAAGGCCATTATGCTGGATATAACAGTGAATAGTATTAGGGCCACAGTGACTTTTGAGAGGCAAATGGGGGACATTTTCTTAACTATGCCAGAAGCATGCTGTAAGCTAGCGTCTAGATATTAAGTAGATACTTCAGTGAAGTGCCTAAATCGTTAATGTCTGGGAGATGCCATGAGCTAACATTTAGTACCTTTGCGTTGTAGGGAAGCAGTGTGGATATTCCAGCAAACTGACATCTAGATTCGACTTGGCACAGAGACCTAAAACACTAGTGACTGGGCAGCAGTAGTTAGTACATTTGAGTGCATTTACGTTGTGGAGACGCAATAGGGCTATTCAAGCAAATTGACATCTAGCAGTAGGGCTAATCAAGCAAGCTGGCATCTAGATTCGACTTTAGCATAAAGACCTGAAACACTAGTTACTGTGAAGTTCATTTTGTTACATTTACGTTGTGGAGATGCAACAGGGCTATTCAAAATACTAGAGCACAATGCAATCAGGTAAAATGCTAGTGCGTATTAATGCTGAGGCGAGGTTGCGCATTTTGAGTTTTGGACCGAGCGTGCATAGATAAAAGCGGGAATCTGCACACGTTCTAGCATTATAGAATTGTCAACATTGCTATTGGCACACATAGTGGAAACAGAACAATATTACTTTGAAATAACTAATGCCATGTGTATGCGAGCAAATGTCCAGAGATGGAGGGGCGTGAATGCACCCATGTGGTGCGGCGCCTGAGGGGTCTCGGGTTAGTCGCATCTGTAGTATTCTGGTTAAGTTCTAAAGTCAGGGGAGGCTTACCCGCTATTTTGCAGAGTCCTGTGGCCAGGGCCTCGGATGCCTCCGGACAGGCTCCAGACAGGAAATGCCCCTTGTGGAGAAGCTCCTTAGGGAGAAGGCCGGCGTTCGCCTACCGGCGTGTGGTTGGCCCTGATGAGCAGGGGCTGGGCCAATAGGATCAGGCGGCCCAGGTCAGGTGGACACAGTGAAGGTGCCTGCGGCCATTTTCGATTGGGTACACCTCATGTGTTCAAATGGTGGCCACAGAATGGGTAGGGGGCGAAAATGAGCTTTGGGGCTCGAATCGGAGCCTGCAAGAGATTTATCCTTGCTAAATGTGAATAATGCTGCTGAATGCAGCGATCTCCGTGTCGGGGGGAAGAAGGGTGACGGAGGCTGGGATTAGGCAGAGATGCCTACCTTAAATCGCATAAAGGTGGCTGAAGTTGTTGGCGCACTGCTCCTGCAGTGGGGGTTGCTCCTGCACCTCCGGGGGCCTGGGCGATCTCATTGCGGGCTTTCAGTCACCCTCACCCCTCTTGAGACCTAGTCTTGACAGCCGCCATCGCTACCTTGATTGGTCTGGCTTGTCCAGAGGTTACCCTGTTCCAAGAAACTAGGCAGGCCTTCTGAACCTCTGCCCCTCCTGGACACAGTTCAGAAATCCAGAAATCACATTAATGGTGACTTAGGCAGCTTGCCATGCGAGGCAAAACACTTGTCAGACCAACACCTTTTCTCTTGGTGCATACATTGGCAGGCTCGATGGGCAAGACTTAAAGGGCGATTCTTCCATCTATTACACTCTGATCCCAGAGCACTTTCCTTCACACAAACCGTTGGTCATTGGATTTTCAAACAGGCCATCTATTTTATTTGATAGTACTTCACAGACACCATCATTTTGCTTTCCCGTTCACTCTGTTTCCGTTTCAACCTTCTACTACGGGGCACCGTCCATTTCTGAGCTGTATTTGGGAATGGTCAGCACCAACAACAACTTGGTGGAGGAAGCACAGAACATTCCACCCTACTCAAACTGGGCACTGCTACAGGCAATGGTTCTTGGTTTGCTTACCCACATCAACTCAGCATTGTTTCAGGGCCCATCCGGCTGTAGTACACCAACTCAATGGCAGCTGCATTGTTTCAGTCCAATCCTGAGGCCTTTCCTTTTACACACACCACCACTTGGCCCAGGCTTACAGGGGGGGCGGGCCATGCGGCTGCCAGTACTGGTGAGCGCACACTACTCGTGTTTCCCCGTCTTTCTCACAGTGACTGAGCGTTTGCACCTTCACTTTTCCCCATCCGCTCTGACATGGAGCACTTTCTTCTTCTTTCCCCCAGCTCTGTGGTATAGCGCACCTCTTTGCCTTGCTTCTTACTCTCCCCCAGACAGGAGCTTTAGAAAGGTCAATGCATAGCCCCATGAACCGTTCCACATCTCTTTCCCAGGTGTTCACGTGGCACCCGCCTCACTCCTGATGGGCCAGGGATACCGACGTGAAGCTCTTTGCTCATTCCTGCCGATTCGGAATTGGCATTTATAGCGCTGTCACGGAGCACGCTTTCTCATTACCGCCAGTGGGCCACGGATCTTGTGGAAGAGACACTTCAGCTCCGACATTGGAGACGTTAGTTGTTCACCGCCTGCAGTCTGGTAAACTCGGGGGTGGGGCTCCCATTTATGTTTCTTGGTTACTCCCTGCCCGGCCCGGGATTCCTGCAGGGGGTCTTGTGCTCTCATATGTCCCTCGCTGTCACTGTCCTGTTTTGTTTGCGCCCCGATTCCGAGCACATACAGTGCCCCGCCACCGGGCTGATACCATTCTGGGCAGACCGCTTCCCTCGCTCGCTGTAGTTGGGGACGACTACACTTGACGCAAAAGTGACAGCACTTGAAGCGGAGGCGACAGCCTGTTGCTTGCGCTCTCATGGGGGAAAGTTATGTATTCAAGCGGCGCCGTACTCTTCTCAGGGATATAATAATAATAATAATAATTCTTTAATGTGATGTAGTAAGAAAATAAATTCAAACTTTACACATATGTCAAAATCAAAAAGTTATACATATAAAAATCATACCTAAAAGTAAAAACTCATATGATCATCAAGCATTAGTCACTAAAATAGCATCTAAAGCAAAATACACAATCTGCATTCGAAGAAACTAACTAACTTCCTTCTTTACTGATATTTTCAACTACTTTCACTAATTAGTCAATGAGCCTACGCCAGTTTATACTAATTGGTAATGGGGTAAGCTAAAATTCCCAATCCAGGTTCTATCTGTTGCCATACGTTATAAAGGGCTATGAATAGGTGCATATTGGATGTGTTTGTACAATACAACCAAAATGGAAGCTTAGGTATAGTACAGGGATCATGCACGAATTCAGCCAAGAACTTAATAATGATCATCTTAAGTGCAATGCATTGCGTTAGAACGTGTCTAGCAGTTTCAGGGTACAAGGGAGATTTACACATGCGACAGGTTCGCTCTGCAGTCGGAATGTTTTCCCTAGCTCCTGTGATCGACAGGGTAGGTAGTTGACCTAGGCGGAATAGGATAATGAATCGGCGGAGTCTTCTGGTGGGACAGAGAAACAGGTAGTCCTGCGGTTTCATGAACTTGAATATTCTATGGTTCACAAAACGATAAGATTTAAGAGTATCCAGATGGGCGAAATTCTCCAGCCAATCCCATAGGTCCACCTTTTTCCCTAGGGCATTTAACACTTCCTTGGTCACCGTAGACCCTTTGTGGATCCAGCCAATTTCATTAAGAAATTTACCCATGACTTTATGCAGAGATGCAGAAGTACATTTTTTGCTAAATTCCTGCTGTAAGACTGCCATGAGGGGATTGTCCGATCCACTTATCATTTTCAGGTAGAACCCAGTTCTTCTTTTCAAAACCCTGGCCTTCAGTGATGGCAGGCCCAATTCTAATCTTATCAGGGCTATCGGCACCCCCGGGGGAAGCCCCAACATACGTCGCCAAAACTTTCCCTCTAGCACTTGGAGCCATGCCAGGTTCATCGTCAACAGAGATTCTAGTCCATAGATGACCATTGGTGCAAAGACTTGCATGTAAAGATGACGTGTTCCCCACAGAGTGAAACCCCCTTGTTTGCTAGTGAAAGATGCAATAAGTGAAATCACTTGGAGGGCCCTGGTGGTACGGCCCTGTTTACATAGTTCATAATCACCTAGGGCTCTATTTCCACACCTAGGTAGCGGTAGGACGGAACGTACATAATTATGTGTTCGAGTACTGTTAAATTCAAACGGGTCACCCTTTTCCTGGTAAAACGCAGGACATTAGTTTTCTCTAGGTTAATGGTCAGGCCATTGGTCTTTGCATATTCCCAGAGGGCATGGGCAGAACGCCTGAGGCCACCGATGGTGTTGTCAAGGACCACTAGGTCGTCTGCATACGCCAAGACCGCACATAACATATCCCCTATTTTTGGAGGACAGTTGTTAACCTCCGCTAAAGTCGCCGGGATGTCATGTACGTACAGGTTATAGATGAGAGGCGCTGTAACGCAGCCCTGCTTTACCCCTCTATTTTGTAGTATATTTTGAGTCGATTGTCCCTCCTGATTAAGACGAAGGCGCACTGAGGTATCACAGTGCAAAAGTCTGAGGTAATACAGCAAACCCGGGGGGCACCCCAATGCTTCAAGCTTGTTCCAAAGCCTTGCTCTTGGGATCGAGTCAAATGCGGCCTTAAAGTCAATAAATAGTGCATAGAGAGGGGGCTGATCCCTACTAAGTGCCCTCGTGCGCAGTACGTCCATTACCAGGAGATTATGCATTGTTGAGAAGTCCCGCCTAAAACCGCACTGGAATGGACTGAGGATTTGCTTATCATTCACCCATTTTTGCATTTCACTTAGCAGAAGTGAGGCGAAGAGTTTCCCAGTGACGTCCAGCATGGATAGAAGTCTGTAATTATTTGGATCTGTGCGATTGCCTTTTTTAAATACCGGGATCAAAATAGCAGTTTGCCAAGTTCGAGGAATGTCCCCCGATGCAAAGACCTTATTGAAAAGTATGGAGAGTAACTCTGCCCAGAAGGGCGGGTTGCTCTTTATCACCACATTGGCTAGCCCATTTGGGCCCGGGGCTCTAGACGACTTAAGGGTAGCAATTTTGTTGAGAATAGCCCCCGGGGAAATATCAAAAGGTTGTAAAATAGGGGGCTTCCCCATGGTGCAGCTTGTGGATCCATCCTCTTCCATATTACGATTTAGGAGGAATAGTTCCCAGATTTTCTCATTAATAGGATTGCCAATAATACTTTTGCCCTTGGTTCTATTCTCATTTAAGAGTCCCCAAATGCTGCGCGAGTTTTTAGAGCAGATAGTTTTAACAAGTCGCTGGTAACAATTGTTCTTCTCAGTTCTCCTGATACTCTTCACCTCTGTTCTGTAACGACTTTTAATCGTTCTTAATTTCTCAAGGTATAAAGCTCCTGTGAAATTCTGGTGTTTTAGGCTGCGTATCCCTTTTCTCAGTCCTCTCTTGGCATCCCGGATTTGCCCGTTATATCGAGGGGGGACAGTTCCATCTTTTATGAGATATCCCTTTTTGATAGCTGCATGGTGACCTGAGAATCCCAATATCCACTCTTCTATTTCATTGGCAGTCATAGCCATAAAATCATTACCGCCCTCTACTGTATCCCATTTAAGAGCTTCTGCGGCAGCTCTGACATTCTTCTCCGACCAAACTATTCTAGTTCCTGGGCAATTAGTTGAAATATTTCCAATGTTCAACTTCGGAGTGTCAGGTAATGTGGTCAGGAGTGAGCATATAACTGCCGCATGATCACTCCAGCTGTTAGACTTGACCCACAGGTCCTCCACTCTAGATCGCATCAAAGGGCACATAAATATATAGTCCAATGTGCTCTGAGACGATCCATTGGACCAGGTGTGTTTCCCCGGCCTATCACCCAGAGTTCGGCCGTTGATCATTGCCAAGTCCCATGATTCAAACAGTTGCAGCCACCCCAGCCCTTCCTGCTCTCTCTTTTTATGTGTCATCGTACAACTGGTACTGAGGCCCGGAATGGAGGAAATAGAGGTTTCATCGGTCATGTGGCAGTTAAAATCTCCGACAACCACAGCTGCAGTATTACTAGATCCCAATGACCAGGAAGATAATAAATTCTGTAAAGCCTCTTGAAGAGAGTCTCTAGCAATTGCTCCGGGGGGGTTATATAAGTTAATAAGAAGAAACTTAGTATTTCCCTGGTCTTGGGGGTAAGCAACTTCTACTGCCAGTAGTAGGTCCTCAGCTCCACATTGAATTTAACGCGACATCAGGGAATTATCAATCCCCGTTAGAAGGCCGCCAAATGGGCGTCCTTTGGGTCCACGTCGTGCCGGAGATTGGTGTACAACATAGCCGTCCATAAAAAGAGGATCCAACGCCCAAGTCTCTTGTAGACAGAAACAATTCTGCTGAGATAGAAGATCAGCCGAACCCTCCTCTCTCAGAAGATGGGAGGAGCCTCTGCAATTCCAGGATAATAGTGATAAGCTTCAATGCTTCTGTATCAACTGGGGAAGAGACTCCAATAGGGATTTGATTGCCTGTTGCACTTCATACAATAGGGGATTCTCCCCTAAAACTGACTTGTTTACAGTTTCCAAGTCCGGTGTATTCTCTGGGGCCTCAGGGATTGTTGAAAGGTCAATTTCTTGCAAATCCACATCAATGGCGATATCCACTGCTCTCAGCTCTTCTTTATGGTTTCTTAGTAATTGCGCTGTATTCAGAAACACACAGTGTAACGCAGACACATTCGGGTTTGGCCCCGATAGAGGCTCAAGAAACAGAAAGTCATCTGATTTTAGCACTCGGAGTTGCGGGATATGATAGAGCCTGGTCAATAGCTCTGAGCGTGCCAGCCAGGAATGGTTATCCCTAGTATATAGGTTTTTTATGAGACAAATGCGGTTAGAATGATTTTCCTGTGCCTCCCACGTTCTCTCTGGTAATAGCGGCACCGAAATGTCACTCGGTGGGTGTCCCTCATATACAGGCTCTGCCGGGATAAGCAGGCTTAATTCCCCCTCTGATTCCGAGACCTCCCCCTTATTGGAATCCAGGTCCACCTCGCTTTCCTTTTCTTTAGGTATCAGCCATCCGGTAAGAGGGCCTTTTTTTTCTGCCGCCCGGGCTGCTGCTCTCCTCATCCTTTTCCGGGCTTTTTTTGAGCGGGTTTCTATAGCAGGGCCACTTCCTATAGAGGACAGTAGGGGGCCCGTTTTTGGAGGTATGTTTTTAAGAGCCTTTTTCGCACGTCTCCTTTGCTTCCGTGAGCAGGGGCTCCACGGCCTGAGATTCAACTCAAGGTCTACTTCCTCGTTGGGAGCCTCTTGAATCGAGATGTAAGTCTCCCGTACCACTTGGTCCCCGCTCTCCTCCCTCTCGACTGCCTTTTCTTCAATCTCTTTGGCAATTCGGAGTGCCTCAGATAAGTTTTCTTCCGTCTCCTCTTGTAGTGTATTCTTCATATCCAGTGCTAGTGCAATGGCATTGGAATTTGCCAGGATGCGCCCTGTCATCTGAAGCAATATTTTTAGAGCAAATTGTAGAGCTCCGACAGATGTTTGTAATTCTGCCAATTGAGTGGAGCTAGCTACTAATCCCGTGCCCTCGTTTGTCTCCTGATCCGGCTCATCCTCCATCGAAACCATTACCAGATTAGGAGATGCAGAGAGACGATCGCGGTGTCCTGCCGCAATATGCTCCTCAACTACATCATTCATGCTGATATCTTTCTGAGTCGGTAAACCACTTACAGTGGGTTGTAAGGTATCCGGCTGCATTCCTCTCTTTATTGACAGGCACAGGTCCAGAAGGGAATTGTTATCGATGTCCTCATAGTTGGAAGAAATGATGGATTGGCAATCCTTGGGTGTTTGTACTGACCCTTCTGGCCCTTCGTCGATTATGGTGGAGTTAGTCTCGGGAGGAGGGTTCGCCGGAAAAAACTTGGTAATGGCACCATGTACTACAGGGAGAACGTGTTTGGCGTTTTTCTTACGTTTAATCCCCTTTCTGTTGGACTCCTTTTGCTCTTTCGCAGCAGGCGGCTTGTTGTTCCTCAGGTTGTATAAAGAGTGCGGAGCTCTCTTCCCCCGCTGCATCTTTACACTACTGCCGCCTTACTAAACTCGGTAGGGTTCAAGGACTCCTACAAATCACTTAGCCAACTCCGTCGGGTCCACAGTCTGAGCGCAGCCAAAGTACCCCGAGCCACACAAACACAAAAAGTCAGCAGGTACCCTGGGCAAGTCAGACACTGGAGATCCTCCCAGGCCAACCTTGGGGAAACCCTAGGGCACAGCCGAAGCCCACGGCCCCCTTGGCCCCTCCACTTACTTGTCCACAGTCGAGGAGCCGCCTTGGAGCTGCCGTCCTACCCCCTCCGGCTGCTCTGGTGCACACAGAGGCGATCCCAACACCGACACGCACGCCACAGGTATGATAAATACTGGGGGGAAGCACCGCTTTCCTTGTGCTGCTGTTTCACCTTCCCCAGGCACCTCCGTGTCACACCAGGGGGGAGCTCCGTTGCCTGGTTTGCTCCAAATAGCGCCTCGCCCTGCGCGGGCACCGCTAGCGTCGTTAGCTCCACTCGCCTCTAGCAATCGGGTCCCGTGCTAGAGGAGAGGACCTGCCGGCGCTTGCAGATCACGTACCGACGGCACGTACTGTGTCAAGCCGCACCTCTCACTCGTCACGTCTCTCCTGAGGCCGCTTCCGACACGTCTCTCAGGGATATTTCTTTGCCTTCCTTGTCCGAGTGTGAACAAGCCATCCCCCTTTTCCAAACTCCGCTGTCAGAGCACAGCATAATTCACTGCTGGTTGGCCTGGGATTGGTTCTCATAGCGCTGATGTGGAGTGATGGCTTCCCCAGTTGCTTGCAGGGGATCCGGCCACACTCTACCCATTCTCTTCTTGCCGTCTGACGGGAGATTTTCAGTTTTGGCACCGGTGCTGCCACCATCATACTCTCCCTCACTGATGCGGACAAGGCCCTGCTGGCCGCTCTTTACCTCTCCAAGCAGGGGTCTACCCACATCCTACCGGCAGCACACTTCTTCAACGGCGGGCCAGCGCTTGTGCGGGGACTCGCCCCATTCCTTCTCCCAGGCGGGAGTCACTTGGTTATGTCAGCGGGCCACCACTTCACTCCTCAGGCGGGAGCTGCTCTACCTTCCTTCTCGGGGCACAGTTGCATTGTCCTGACAACACGGATACTCCTCATCTCCAGGGACAGGACGCATCGCTGGCATCTTGGGGCTGAATAAACTACTGTTCGGCGGCTATGGCCGCGCCACCACTGCTTTCTTTTCCTTAATGACTTCATGGCACAGCAGATAGCCCGGCAGCCGCACCACCTCGCAGGGATCTTTCTTCCTCGTCGCCAATGTTGTGAGTGGCCTGCCATGGACATCCAACAGGCCCACCCATCGTGAGGTGACCCTCAGCATACGACAGGCCCAGTGCCTGTGGGGTTTGCGGCCTGCCCTGGACATCCGGCAGGCCCCGTGGTGCTATAGAACTCCAGCACAATCGGGGGTGGGGGCACAGCCAGCAATGCCCTTGACCGTGCAGGCCTCTGCCACCGTGCTGGCACGAGAGTACCACAGCATCAGGGCATGCAGGCCTGTGCCTCCACGTGTAGGCCTGCAGCCTACATAAATGAGACACGGACTCAGGAGTTCCTCTTCTGGAGTCTGCAGCCGTTCTTCTGCACGTGCCTGCAGGGCTGCCTTTTATTAACTTGGGCCATGCAATGCCTATGGGAGGGGCACATCCCCTTAAATGGGAAACACACATGGGAGGGGTTCACTACACAATACTATTGACAGGTGTCATTTGATGATCACTGTACAGGCAGATGTATATTTGGGTACTTTTGTTTTATTTTGCTTGTTCAATATTCAAAATTAAAAACAAATCTGACATTTTAGAAAGGTTTGTAGTATCCTTTCACACGAGCTGACCCATCCCCTGCACACTGTCATTCACTTGGATGTCACGGAAGGGCCTTCATTTTTTTATCACTTGCAAAATCAGGGAGGCCCGCATCAGCTGTTCTCGTTTTGCCAGTCTTACTACCCAGAAACATTTTACTTTCTCCCATGGCCTCGTGCAGTTTTGCGTCTGCTTTGATGGATGCTGTAACCTTAATTGAAGACTTTGACTCTCGATTTTGGTGGTATTCTGGTAGTAAATCCACGCCAAACTCAATTACCATTAGCGCCAAAGTGGAGGCAAATCTCAATTTGTGGAGTCCGTAGGACTCCATGGGGAATTTTGGCGGATTTACTGTTTGGTTGGTAAATCTGTGATTTTGGCTGTAAAGTGAAGGATTTACATCCAGAAACAATATATCTTTCAGTGGTAAATCTGGGAAAATGCATATAATTGGCGGTGCAGGAAAAGTGGCGGTAAGGGAATTACCACCACGTTTTTACCCGCACAGCCAAACTTTTTTAATGAGGCCCCTTAAATGTGCGCTTGGAAGCATGCACGTTACAGGTAACCTTTGATGATGCCCACCGTACAGAAGCGTTATCACCTCATATACTTTGACTCCGTTTCGTCTGCATTAGCACCTTGCTGATGAGCAATTACTAGCTTTTCATTGGACATAAGGGCCTCATCACGACTTTGGCGGTAACCCTTAAATCCGGCGGTCGCGCTATTACCGCCGGATTTAAGGGTCCGCCAAATCAGGACTTAGGCGGATTTCGCCCCAGCTCTTGGCTGGGGGGAAATCTGCCGAAAATTTGCGCTATTACCACCGGCGGGAAATCCGCCGGCGGTAAGAACCCGAATGTTCCCCATTGAGCCCAATGGGGAATGGGGCATTCCCGAATGGGCTCAATGGGGAATGGGGAATTACATTACCGCCGAACCCGTGATCCGGCGCTATTAGCGCCGGGGAGTTCGGCGGTAGGGCTAATACCGCCGGCTGTAATACCACCAGCATTACCGCCAAAGTCGTGATAAGGCCCAAAGTGTTTCAGCTACCGGTCTATGATAATCTGCAGTAATTGACATCCTTGCTGCATTCCTCTATATCCATTAATATTTAAGCAACCCATGGGTGCCTCAAGCTGTTTTCCTGAAATGTAGGCAAAGGGAACCCCAAACAACAACTTGAAATGGGCCCCCATAATATGTGAAAATTGTTCATGTTCAGAAGGCTCTGGGGGGGGATGGCATTATCTGGGAAAGGCGGCCATCTGCTAGAAAACTTGCTGGTGCTGTAGCTGTTCAGATAACTGGTGATGAAAATGCTTTCTTATGCGTCATTTATGGGGGTCAATCAAAGCAAGGGTGCCTAAGGAGGGTATAGTGCACATAACTCGGGCAGTAAGGGTAGTAGTACCCGGCCAGAGGGGATGCATATGTGCCAACATGATCCATTACAATCTATGTGTGGTTATCCATTCTGTTTTTTTCTCTGCATTCTGGGACTTTCATTTTTGCTTTTCCAGTCATAAAAATTTGAGTAGAAGTTCCATAATGCAAAGAAAAACACAGGAATGGATAAACACCTAAAGATTGGAAAATAGCATGTTAGTAACTATGCGGCTGTGTGCTATGCAGGGCCGCTGCTTTGGGATGAAAAATGAAAGAAAGGCATTCTGTTACATTGTCATGTGTGACACCTTAAGCCAGACCTGTTTTTCCCATTGCATACTGGGGTATGAAGATTCATGTGTTTGCAGTGGCACACTGTGATAAACTCCACAGACGATAGATCATACATCAACCCCCCCATCCATCCCCGCCCCGACCGGTCCCGTAACTCTATAAATGGCGCAAACTAGTTACCGAACAACACCTGACAATCGGATTGTACCTTGAATGTGGCCATTTAAATTTGTCTGGAACGAATGCTCAATTAGATGAACCACTAGAGCTAGTAACTGTAGCACAACCAGTTTGAATTGGGGACAGGTCATATCACGCTCTCAGTTGGACACCCTTACAAAATTATCAAGGGGCTTACCCAAGCACTCAGAACGCTCAGCCCATAGGTTTCACTTGAGGTAGAGAGAAAATGCGCCAGCTCAGCTTGGGCTATAGGGCACGGTACGCACTTTTGAGGGGTAGGAATGGGGATGCACGAAGACAAACTAAACGGTTCTCTCTTTTGGGGACAGGAAACAATACCATTGGTCTTAGGCCATAGGTGGCAATGTCTGTTTAATTTAATTGCCTATTCCACCCAAGAATGCCACCAGCCAGGTCCTTCCCAGTGGCAGTATGCTAACCCCACCAGATGATGCACTTGAACGACCAACCTATCATCTTGGAAGACGCAGAAAAGCGAAATCGAAGATAAACTCCATCTGAGTTTGAGGTATGTATTAATTGCACCACATCTGTGGACACAAGCCGCAGGAACGGCTCCCCATCCATGCACTCTAGAATGCAGCGACAACCTACGACAATTCGGTCTAGCTAGGCACACATCGAGTCTCCAGCACTAGCACTCTCTCTTAACCCCCAACAGCACCTGCCCAAATACCTGACCTCTGGATTGCCTCCTGGAGCCCAGCAAGCCGCCTAAATCCTAATCTCGGCAGAATGCATACGCGCCTCTTAAAGTAAACTCTTAGAATTCTCTCAGACTGGACTTTGGTTCTGGGGGGCGTTCCAACCACAAAGTGCATTGAGGCCATACAAATGGGGAAATGGCGCTATATAAATGAAATATAGTTTAGTCTTTCCTATTGTAACTATGGTCTTACAAATCTCAGCATGAAATGGTAAAAAACAGACCAGCGCAAGGTGCCCACATGGCACAGGGCAACTTGGCAGCCATACCTCTCAACCTGCTTTTGGAGGGATTCACCTGCGTTGGTCACATTTGTACCTACCCAACACACCACCACTCTTCCATAGAACACCAATTGACATGCTGAGCCAAGAAAATGTTATCAGATCCCACAGACTTTAATTGGATTATGGGCCAAAAGCAAGCGATTTCAATCGCTTTCACCATCAACAGGTTGAGAGGTATGGGCAGCTATGTTATGTTATGTTAGCCGATTTTGTACCGTGCACATTCACCCAAGGGGCATCTTGGTGCAAGGACGCGCACAGTAAGCGTAGGCAAGCTGCAGCCTAAAATAGAGTTTTTAAGGATCATCAGAATTGGAAATGGTTCTCAATACACCTCAGGGTGCCAGGTAAATCATTCCACAATGTACCTGCAGAGATTGAAAATGCACACCCACCTACCCCAGAAAGACAACATTTATGTATGGGAACTAAAAAAGCATTGTCAGAGCAGAGAGTCCACCCAGGGATATAAGGCAGGAATGTGTCTTGTGGGTAGTCAGCTTCCTGGTGATAGTACGCCCAGTGGATCAAACACAAGGAATTAAACTTGATCCTTTAGGCCACTAGGAGCCAATGGAGCGATTGAAGCACAGGGCTGATATGAGAGCCGTAGGGAGTAGAAGGAACCACCCGAGCAGCCAGATTTTGTAGAAGCTGCAACCGATATATGAGTCTGATAGGTTGAGCCGAGAACAGGGCATTACTTTAATCAATGCGGCTGGTGACAAACAAAGCAACTACCAGAGGGCCCAAGTGAGTCAGTAGAAATGGTAACACCTTGTCGAGCACTCTAAGAAGAAAATAGCCCATTTTAGAGACAGCACTCACCTGGGGGGCCATTGAAAGTGAGGCAGAAAGATGGAGGTCAGCGTTAGAGATGGAGTCGTATACATGTTATAGATTGGATTAAGAGTAATGTTATAATCGAATGACTAAACTGAGGTTCTAAAATGTTAATGAACCATGAAGGATACCTCAGGGGCAACGTGTTTGTCTTGGAAGCAAGACAACGCAGGGCAACACAGGTTTGAATCACGATCCTGCGCACAGACCACTCCTGGTATTAAGCAAGTTATAAATTAACAATTATAAATTATGTTATATGGCTCAGCACAATGTTTACAGGTGTGTATAGACATAATGGTGCATTTGGTAATGTGCTATGAATCAGACTGACAAAGGACTGTCTAATTAAGAAGAATGGTTTGAGTCAGCTGCCAGGCTCGTGTGTTCACCACTTGGGCACTTGGTAGAATCAAAAGAGAATACATTGAATATAAAAAGGAATATAAAAGTCGGTGGGTGGGATAAATCCCCAATTTCTTCCTTTAAATTTACAATAGATAACAGGTATCAGTTAATAAAATCGCGTCAAAAACATCACCGGTAAAAGAAATTGTGGCACAAATGCTGTGGTTTGACCCAGTAAAGGTGTACCCCATTATACCATTTAAGAGGAGCAGGGGTTGCGGGTGTCCTCCACTTCCCTTAAATGGTATAATGGGTCTGGGGTTTGCCGGGGTGTCCCCCGCATCCTTTACATGATTGTGGCGGCAAAATAACATTTTTGCCGCAATATTTTGTATCCAAGCCCACTTGTGCCACAATTTTAAGACATGGAACCAAATAACATTGATATGGGAAGTGTTTAATTCATAATAATTGTTCGGGTCAACTGACAGGCTTGGGTGCTCCACATTCGGGGACTTGACACAATTGAAAATAGTTTTTTGGAGGGATAAAACATCTCTTTTTCTTACATATAGGATATAAGATCTTACGGGACATTGATCCTGAACGGAATTTGAGGATATCTAAGCAAGCACATGCATACATTATGAAGAACTGGGTTTGGGTTGACAAGGCCCACTAATCAGTCTGGAAAACTGCTTTTTTAAATGCACGATTTGCCTTAATATTTTTTGTAACCTTTTTGTGCAGTTGGTTACATGACATTCTGACAATCATTTTAGGAGACTTGAATGAGATCCTTCCCCTTTTATAGCTTTTTCGGGATAATTATCCCTGAATAAAGGATTGTTTTCATATATTTCAAATAACATTGAGAGGTCATTGTTCCGTTATGGCTATTGTTGCCAATACAACACCCATAACACAGGACGATCATGGCGATCAGTGATCGCCGTAGCTTAAGGGAATAGATTGATGACAGTGACAGACGAAGAACTATTCCGAGACAACAGGTCAGACTACGAGATAGTGTTCGAAATCAGTGTGACTTTTTGGATAAAGATACATTACAGATAGGTACCACAGAGGATGGCGATGGTGCTGAAAGCACCACCATCCTTCTACAAGGTGGATCTGGCTAAGGTGCCCAGCATCCTATGGACCACTAGTCCCTATGATGTGGGGCTTTTGAAGTGGGTTTGAGGGGTGAAGATAAAGCTGAAGCAAGGAGTCAAGCAATACCCACTCTCAAGGCAGACATACAAGGGCATTTATGAGACATTTGCAGTACTAGTGAAACAGGGCATCCTAGTACTACCAGAATCACCATGCAACACTACTGTGTACCCCATCAAGAAAGCAAAAGAGGGGTCATGGAATTTCATACAGGACTTGCACCCTCTTAATCATATTGTAGAAGCAGAATATCCTTTGGTTACGAATCCTGCACCAATCTTGTGCAGCATTCAAGCAGAAGCTGCCTATTTCACGGTCATAGACTTGAAGAATGCTTTCTTTTCTATACCACTACACCTAGACTCACAAGACTTGACTTCCTTTATGTATAGAAACAAGAAGTGGAAACATACAAGACTTCCTCAAGGGAATTGCGAGTCACCCTTCACATTCAATAGGGTCCTCCAGATGGACCTAGGCAATGTACAGATGGAGAGCAGGTCCATACAGTACGTAGATGACATTTTGATTTGCAGCACGACAGAAGAAAGGTGTAGAAATGACTCAGTACACATGCTCCAATATACTATAAAGGGGGAAACCCAATTTTTACTACGTTAGTAGTAGCTCTACCTTTTATCAGGAAGACAATGGTATTAAACATAGGAGGTAGTTAGCTCTTATCAACAACTTACAGTCAACATTCATTAAATTGGCGCTGTAAAGAATTAACTATTCAATCATTTTTTAATAATCAGTTTCAATGAAAAATACACATTAGCTTAAAAAAGCGATGGGCTAATCCCTTTCACTTTGCATAAAACAATCATACATTGTTTAAAAAGACACACAGACAACTTAGTTGTGACACTTTGACTTTGACGCAATCAAGTGGCATCTATCTAGTTGACGGGTAGTTGATTCAGTAACCAGCGCAGGGAGCATTTGCTGTCTTGCACTGTTTATCGAACCCACGTTAAGGTTACTATGTCGACAATCTAGTGTTTATTCTAGATGGAAGAACTCGACATGTTTCAGTTCTCTAAATATTTTACGGAACTTTCTTCAGGAGTGGTGCCCGTGTTTAATATCGAACTTGAGTGTTCTTACTGCAGCTGTTGATATAGAACAGGGAGATATAAAAAAGATATAGGCTATAAGTGCTTTTTAAAATCTTTTTGATAAATCTAATTTATCAGACTGGGCTAGGTTAGATAATTACCTAGTCTTGTCAGGGCGAGTGGTTCTTTGGGCGATATGTTCCTGTCTATAACAGGATATTGTCCTCTTGGTCCGTAGTTGGCTTCCAAGTGAGTCTACTGGGACTTGCAAGTTTAATTTCATCCAGTTGTCTCTGACTTAAAACAGACTATATCAATAGAGGTAGTTAAAAAGAGATTAGACGAAATTGAAAAGGACATGAAAGAGTTTAAACAAAGCAATACCCTAGAAAGAATACAATGTTTGAAAAAGGACCTTACAAAATATTCCCATGAGAAAGCCTATCTCTACACGAAAGAAGGTTACAAATCCACAGGCCAACAGGGAAATAGACCACAGAATCCCATTCAGAACCGAAGAGTCCGCTTTAGAGCAACCTCGTTTAGCTCAAGCAACAGCAGCAGTGACCAAGATAATGCCACCTCCGGAAGTACCACCCCCCCAAAGGGGGCGAGGCAACAACAAGAAAGGACAAGGCAATCAAGGAAATAAATCTAGGAATTTTTTACAACAAGGCCCCAATCGGGGCAACTGGAACAACGACAAACGACAAACCAGGAGCGGCAATCGCTCCTAATAAACCTATCAAAATAGAAACTTACAGACCTAAAAGAATCTGTCCTTAACAAAGGCCTGGGTTTTGTCATCACTAAGAAACATGATCCTTTCCTCTTTCGCAGTGATTTTCACAAATTGATGAGAAAGATACATCTTAAATAATTTTTCTCAGATGCTTCCAACGAGGTCATGACTCTCCAGACCAAGAACCACACTGATCTAAAAAATCCTTCCCCTTTCTGTCCACCTAACCATTTGTATTCCCCGGAATCTATGATCTTTGAAAAACAAGTTCTAAAAGAGATTGAGAAATTTGAAAAGAAAAACCACCCTACTTTTCAGAATCTTAGTCATCAAGAAATTAATGCACTTGCTAGCCTCTCCAAAAATGATGACATCATAATAAAAAGTGCCGATAAATTAGGAGGCATAGTGGTCCTCGACAAAGAAGACTATGTTAATGAATGTCTTAGCTTAATAATTATATAAAATATTACAAAAAAATACCAGAAAATCCAACTAAAGAACTACTTAAAATGATCGAGCTAAAAGCAGAAAAAGCCAAAGACAGAGGATGGATAAGTCGCCAAGAAAGCAAATTCCTTACCAACTCAGATCCCTCTACTCCCACCTTTTATTGTCTACCAAAGGTACACAAGACCTTAACTAAACCACCCGGATGACCTATCGTAGCTGGTATTAAATCCATCTTAGAACCACTCTCAAAATTCGCTGACCATTATTTGAAAAATGATGTCACCAAAATGGAATCATACCTTAAAGATACAAAAGATGTTATCAAACGCTATGAAAATCATCAATTTGATATCAATACACGATATCTAATTACTTTAGATATCGTCTCTTTGTATACTAACATCCCTCAACAAGAAACCATCGAAACACTAGAGGAAATACTACTAACAAGGCTAGACGAGGACCCCGTCCCTACGTCTTTCATCCTTTGGTGCATAAAAGTTACTTTAACAAAAAACGTCTTTGAATTGCAAGGCCAGTTTTACCAGCAGATAGAAGGGACAGCGATGGAAGCTACCATGGCCCCAAGCGTGGCGAATTTATATGTAGAATTATTCGAGAAAAAACATATTTACGCCAACAACCCATTCAAAAATCATCTGCAGTCATGGGAGAGGTATATAGACGATATTATAGTCATCTGGAAAGGAACTAAAGAAGAGGCTAATCATTTTGTAATATGGCTTAATCAATGCAATCGCCATTTACAATTTACTATGACGATTGAAAGAGAGGAAATCAATTACCTAGATCTAACCATCTTCCACCAACAAGGAACATTACTAGTACCACCCTATCATGAAACTACCGATAATAATTCCCTCCTGCACTACCATAGTCATCATGTTTAACACCTGAAAAATAATCTGCCATATGATCAATTCCTGTGGTTGAAAAGAAATAGTATCACGAAAGAATCCTATGAAAAAGAAGCAGGCACTCTCTCTAAAAAATTGAGAGATCGAGGATACCCTAAAAAACTTATAAGAAAAGCAGAAAAAAGAGCCTTCAATAATAATCGGGAATCCTTACTTGAAGACAAGGTGATAAAACCACCTGGAGAAAGAATAGTGAGTGTAAATACATTCACGAATCTGAGTTTATCTATCACAAACATAGTACAAAACGATGGAAGATTTTTGACCAATCCATCAACAAACTCCCTTGTCCACTTTTCGCTTACAGAAAATCAACCACCATTGGAAACAGGGTAAGCAGTAGTAAATACAGAGGTAAACAACCAGAGTTAGAAAACCTAACTAAGACATGGGGGATGAGCCCAATAACCGCCACTACCCATGCGGATAAAATCTAAAGAAGCTGATATGGGTCTCTCTACACCCTGGAAACAGATGCAACTGACCAACTGCAATTCAGACTACGTCATATATATGATAACATGCCCCTGTGGCCTAAACTATATAGACAAAACAATTCGGAAAATAAAAACCCGAACTATAGAACATAGGAGCTGCATCAGAAACAAAACACTAATGGCACCTATGGTCAAACATTACTTAGAACCCACCCACTCAAGTGAAGATCTGAAATGGACTGTTCTACTAACTATCAAAGGGAATGATCCCATCAAAAAGATAAAAATACTATTAGAAAAAGAACAAAGACTTATTTTCCAGACTCAAAGCGACAAAAGAGGGCTCAATGAAGCCATAGAATGGCACAAAATCTAAATGGAGCATCATGCCTACCTGAATAACTATCAGCAAATTATACCTACCCAGAAGGTACACACTGTATGGACTCAGCCTATTAATTCATGTCCATACTAACAGTTTTACCCCCTTTTTGCCCACAAGGCTCCTCTAGATCAAACCTTTAAAAATAGATTCACTGCAAAGTCCTATAAGATACTCATAGGAATAAATAATTAACAGTCACTGGAGAGAGATTAACCTACCCATGTTTACTTAATTTACATAGTCCCGCCATCGCGGCCACACATCTAAAGTAAATCACTACTTTCGAGTTTGTGATTTAAGTAATTAATAATCATGATCATTAGAGAGCTTCATCGGTGTCACTATCTCTTTCAAGCTACACAGTAGTCACCGCGCTTGTAAACCGCGATTAGAAGAGACAACACTAATAAACATTGAAAAAGGACTTTGTACCCTATATAGCACGCACCACACAAGATGGTGGCCGTTACCTACACTGAAACAGTGTCTTGAGGTTCCAACGACAGGAGCGAACAGATTTGAGCACACAGAGACAACTGGATTAAGGTAAAACCCCTCCCTAGGAACCCAGAACTTTTTAATAATAACAATACGGGTTGCTCCGCCACGACATGTTGAGTAACCAAGCTATTGATCCTTAACAAGTAAGAATAACAGTTCTTACTGGTGTCTTTCTACTGTTTCCTCTAGAATTCCCTTACTGCTACCAAATTCGCTTTTATTAAAGAGGACCGAATTAAGAAAAGCTACGAACGCTCTCCTGCCGTCTGGGCCACTATATGTAATCAACAAGGTGAGCACGAGCACTATACTGACAGCTGCATGCTAATTAGAATTCTAACGAGCCCTATCTACAAATAGTAATCATAGTACACATTTTCTTAGGCACAACTGAGCGCCACCCTCCGTTCTGAGTATCTAGATAACACAGAAGGATTGATTACAACATAACTACTGAGAGGATCTCCTCAGTCTATTTAACATCTAAACCATAGAGAACCTCTCTCTAAAAGAGGTAAGTTACCATTGATTTCACTACATGCGTAACAAGAGAGTAAGCCAGTCTATGCTGACAGTATATATTAATTAATGCAAATTAAACTTGCAGGTCCCACTAGACTCACTTGGAAGCCAACTACGGACCAAGGGGACAATATCCTGTTGTAGACCGTAACATACCTCCCAAAGAACCACTCGCCCTGACAAGACTAGGTAATTATCTAACCTAGCCCAGTCTGATAAATTAGATTTATCAAAAAGATTTAAAAAGCACTTATAGCCTATATCTTTTTTTATATCTCCCTGTTCTATAGCAACAGCTGCAGTAAGAACACTCAAGTTCGATATTAAACACGGGCAACAAGAACCATCATCTCAAGAGATATGCACTGATAGCACGTTCTAATGTTGTTCCCAAAGTTGTTGTTGTTGTTTTTTTACTATAATACCTCCAGAGACAGTGACACCACTCCTGAAGAAAGTTCCGTAAAATGTTTAGAGAACTGAAACATGTCAAGTTCTTCCATCTAGAATAAACACTAGGGTGACGACATAGTTACCTGAAAGTGGGTTCCATAAACAGTGCAAGACAGCAATTGCCCCCTGCTAGGGATGTAACGGTATTACGGTATACCGTTAAAGATACCGTGAACCAATGAATTGAACAATAATAACCGTCACATTGTTTATACCGGTATACCGTTCATACCGTTAAGTGTGCTTTTCAATCTGATTTGGAAAGGCTGCAGTAAGCAAGTGCTGCGCAGTCTTGGCCTTGCACTGTTGGATGTGCCGTCTGCCAAGTAGTTTCAGTAATTTTTAATGCCATTCCATAAACCACACTTCCTGACACAAAATCAATATGTTAGCAATAGGAAGAATAAATACAGTGCCAAGGAGGAAAAGGGTTTGCTTTTTTTTATTTACATTTTTCTTAAAGCGCTCACACAGTCCGCAGGCATTGCGGTGCTGTTAAAGAAATTGTTTTGTTTATTTAGTTGTGTAATTGTTTTTGTCTTAGTTGCCTATTTATAACACGGTTAAACACCCAGAGGTTTCTAAGCACGGACCCGGGATCGAACCTGTGTTGCTGCTAGTGTCATTTTGCTTCCAAGGCGCACATGTTGCCGCTGAGCTATCCTCCCGGGACTTTGGGTTGGCGGCTTTGGGGTTTATATATTTATAATGGATAATGTTTTCTAAACATATGACAATGGGGGATTTCCCTGGTTCTATCATTGAATTTACATATAATAAGTCACACTGCGAAATGTACTCATCTCTGTGGGTATTCCCTGCTGCCATACCAAAGGGTAACATGTCCGTGATTACTGAACACCTTTTGGTCCCGAAGTAAACTAAAGGCTGTAACATAAAGAGAGAGTGCGTGTGCATGCACACAAGCATATACTACCATCAGACTCCATTGATCTGTGGCATGCAGGTTATCAAGATGGCAACATATTCATCTTCACCAGTAGCCAGTGGGGGAGCTAAAAGCCTAAATGACCACTTAAGAAAAGCTATTCAGTTTGCTTTGCCAGTCGCAGCAGGCATTTCAGTGGAAAGTGGAAAGTATGTTGAAAAGCCCAATTCTGCCCTGAGTGCCTGGTTTTGTTTGTGATGAATAATCTGACAATTTATGACCTTTTAGAAAATATTTAAGATAACTCCACCTGCTATACCGCGATAACCATGATATACCGTCATTTGGCAAGAAGGTTATTGTACCGTCATAAAACTAATACCGTGACACCCCTACCCCCTGCGCTGGTTACTGAATCAACTACCCGTTAAAGGGATGTTCCGGGACTTTTTTTTTATTGTCCCTACGGTTCGGCCATGTGTTTTTAAGCATAAATCGGTAGATCGTAGAAAACTTTCCTATGGACCTTACCCGACTTTTCGTCCATTAACGCACTCAAAATCAGCCGCCATTTTGTGATAATCCTATCACTTGCCGCAATGCCCTGGCTGACCTGCTTCTGCGGCACTAAATCAAATCCCCCGCCCCTGAGCCTGTCATCAGCAGACCCGTACCGCCCATTTCCCAACGCCGAAGCACGTCTCGTGTCAACAATCGCTGCGCCTCAGCTAATGAAGTGTCGCCATGGAAATGGCAGGACGCCTCTTTCCTCAATAAGTATAAACACACCGTTTCACAACACACAGCAGCAGATTTTCGATTCCATTACTCTCTCTGTGTTACTTTGAGTATTCTGTGACTCGTTTCTGTGCTCTGGTCAGCTACCTTCGCCGCTTCTAGTCCTTGTGAACACCTGTACCATCTCTGTAAATTATTTTACTTTCTTTACCACACAATGGCTACAATAATGCCGTATATGTACGAGCCCGAGTACACCGAGGAGGAACTACTGGAAAGGCAAGCACGCGAAAACGATGGGGATTCGGACGGCAGTTGGGAGGACCAGTCAACGGATGAAGAGCCTTGACCATGTCGCATGGACGGTGTCTCCACCTGGTGCACGTGCAATCGGTGCAAGCTAATGCCAACTGAGGAGGAGAACTGCTGCTGCCGTGAAAATTCCGGGTGCTTGGCCTACATTTCGGAAGGCGAGCCAAGTCTGCAATGCATCACCGAGCTGCCAGAGTTCAGGGAAGCCTGCCTCTCACGGACCGTGTTGAGGATGATGATGGTGCTTATGCACGAACTTCGCGGCACTGTTCGTCAGCGTAATCCGAGTAACGAGTAAGTATACTCTGGTTGTGATGTCAGTGATGCCACTTGGTTCCATATTGTGCATTTTCTAGATAGAATTTTTTTCAAAGCAGAATGACATTTTTTACCTGAATCGACATTGATAAGAAAGTTTTGTCATTTTAATACAGTTTGCATCTTTCTTTTTCACAGGTGGTACAGGCTGGTGGCCTATCGTTGCTTCACTTGGTGGCTTCACGGGAGGCTCGGACACGGCGTTCGGAGAGTAATACCTGCCTGTGCGGTACTTGCCATTAGACAACATTTCCCCAGCGACAGTGGACAATACAGCGGATTTTCCCTGGATGTGCTGCAACCGGAACTTTACAATGTGTAATGTTTATTATTTATGTTCAATTGAAATTAAGATCTAAAATAAAACCCAACATATATTTTAACAATGGTTGTTACCACACCACTTTGTTCAAGCGTTGGCAATAAAAGGCCGTTGGATTTTATTGATACAAAATATGGTTATAGGTAAATAATCAATATGGTTGTTCATAATAAATCATCCTTTTGGGCACCGGGTACAGAGATGACCCCCTCTGGCCCGTGCCGCCTAGCCACCACAGGCCAGCCTGCTGCTGACTAACTGCCTAGGCATCCAGGGTCTCCAGGGTGAACTGCACCCATATATTCTCCAGGAAGGTTGAGGTATATATAAACTCACTACCCTGCCTTCCATGTACTAGATCCTGCAGCCTGCCTCTTACATGCAGTTAGATGGCCTCTCCTTGGTGAGGCCCTGCGGCAAACAAGTCTTGTCTGCACGACCACCGCCCCAATCCACCCCCCCCACCCTCTCAAAGGCAGTTCGCACCGGGGTACTTGCGCTGGCAAGTGGAGCTGTCAGGGAGCGATAAAGGCCAAGAGGTGCCAAAGACCATGTACACTTCAAAGTGGTCTATAGAGCATGGGTTGTTGTTCCCATGTCTACCTCCAGACCCCGTGTCTCCTGCCAAGCATCCCCCCTCACGCTGGACGCCCCCCTGCAATCCACATAAGTGTGTCTCCATTCACGAGTCTTCCTGTGTCTTGTCTGCACGACCACCGCCCCAATCCACCCCACCCCCGCCCTATCAAAGGCAGTTCGCACCGGGGTACTTGCGCTGGCAAGTGGAGCTGTCAGGGAGCGATAAAGGCCAAGAGGTGCCAAAGACCATGTACACTTCAAAGGGGTCTATAGAGCATGGGTTGTTGTTCCCATGTCTACCTCCAGACCCCGTGTCTCCTGCCAAGCATCCCCCCTCACGCTGGACGCCCCCCTGCAAACCGCATAATGCCACGACATATTCACGTCATTCATTCACAAACACACCCCTGTTTCTAATTCTTTATAACCCACTTCATATTTCTAATGAGAACTTCTTTGCGCTTTGCTAGTCAACCCGTGAAGGTGCTGGTTATCTGCTCTTCGTCTCTGTGAACTTCCGTGACCACTTCGAGCAAACTCGTCAGTTTGCAACCTGTGAACTGCTCCCTGTTCTACGACAAGAAACTACTCTGATCCCTGCATCTAACTGTTTGTTCGTCAAGGTAAGGCCATGTACCATAATTATTTTGCGTCCAATTTTTTTAAATTATATCTATTTGCTAGTAGTCATCAAATTGCATCCATGTTTTCTTTTCGTTCAAGACAGTACATGCAAGGAACTAGTCACATGTTCTGAGTTTAGTCAAATTATTTTTCTATTTTTTTAAAGTTATTCAAATACTTATCCGCATGTGAATAACGTGTATAGTTCCAACAACCAAAACGAACCTTGCATTGAACCTTTTATGTGTCATTTAATTTTTTAACACATTGGTATTCATAGAGAATTGTTGATCTTTACTTTTCAGAACTTTCCACAATGCCTGCCTATTCCATTGGCGGTTGCCCTTCGAAGACCCATAACAAATCTGAAGGTACTATAATGCATGTTTTCCCTAAGACAATAGATCAGATAAGAGAATGGGTCCGATATTGCGGATATCCACCGTCTGAGCTTGAAAGTAGAGTCCTAGAGGTCTTTGCGGACAAGAGGGGTGACCGATACCGCATCTGCAGCAGGCACTTTAGCTCAGACATGTACTCCACATCATTGCTAATAAAGAAGAACACACCGCGAGCGAAGCGAAAATTGCTCTCAACCGCTATTCCCACTCTATTCATCCACATCCCTCCAATGGTGAGTCAAGTTTACGGATTTATCTCTCGGCCTTGAGGTAGTGTGTAGCATTAGCTAACAATAATTTCCCCATTTATGTATCCACTCAATATGAAGGCGGAAGATTCTCCATCCGTGTCGTTATTGCAGTCATCAGCCACTTCAAGCGCCTATCGGGTAATCTTACTTAGCTATTCTGCCACTGACTTGTTTTAGGCATGTAAATCAATAGTTTTAATTTATCGTGTGATTATTTTACCTAATGGTACACCCTTGTACTCGTCCTCTAGTCTTTGTTTTCAGTTATAATTATTGTTATCCAAAATAATGCAAGTACTGTCTTTCAGGGAGATGCTGAGGAGTCCAACGCATTGACGACAACCGTTGATGTCACTCAGATGCTCGAGGTACGTTTCCGGACAGTTCCATCGATGGAGATCATCAGATCTTGCATTCTTGTAGCGTGATTGTTACACACAATGTTTCTTTCGTTTTTAGCCATTGATATGTCCTTCTGTCGTCGCCCTCCTATGTGTCTTCTTTTTTCAATATTGTGTTCATTACTAATGAAAGTCCTATGTTTCAGGGAGTCGATGGAGCATTAGTCCAAGAAGAAGGGGGAGCATGCAATTACGGGTCGGCGCAACAGCTTGCAGAAGTGTGCACCGCAGTTACATCGTCCCTTGATGTTCTTATGCATTTCGAGGTATGGATACTGACAGTTCGATCAAGCGAAATCATATGACGTGATTACATCCGCTATACTTCCTTCTTTATTAACGCAAGTACTATGTTTCAGGGAGATGACGGAGCTTCTTCTACAAGAACATCACCCCTAGTAGTTGATGCAGATCTCTGGGTGGTGACACTTCCAACGATCGAGCAAATCGAATCATATTTAGATATCCATTATTTATTTTAGACAACTGATCATTTGTGCAGGTCTATTTAGATGAGCCGTTGACGCCTGCACAAAGTTTATGTTCTTTTTAACAAAATAGAAAACCATACTAATGCAATTACTGTGTTTCAGGGAGTTGCTGAAGCGTCATCTTCAATAATATCATCAATGGAAGTCTATGCGGAGCCCGAGGTATGGATCTTGACAGTTCCATCTAACTAGATCAACAATGCGTGAATAATTGTCGTTTGAATGTTCTACACAAAGCGTTCATTCGTGTTTTGCTATTGAGATGTACGTGGGTATTGGTCCCCAAGTACATTTTGTGTTTTCAATATTATTATACATACTAATGAAAGTTCTATGTTTCAGGGAGTCGATGGAGCGTCAGTGCGTGATGGATGTGCTTATCATGAAAATATAGTCGTTGCAGCGCAAGAGTAAGTGGAGACATGCACACACGAGTCGGAGCAACAGCGTCCTGATGTTGAAGTTCGAGGCAAGAAAGTTTCAAAGAAAAGAAAGCAAAAGAAGGTTAGTGTCCTGGTCACTATATTATGTTGTTTTTCACTGTTAATAGTTCAATACTGTAAGTTGTGTTTAAACTGAACATCCGTTTTCCAATCTGTCCTCTAGTTGCGAGTGGGTGTACGAACTAGATCTACACAGACAGTGAAGCGAACGAGAGATGTTGCTTGTCAAACCTTTTGGCAGGGACTTGAGACTGGAGATGCATCATGTCAATCGGAAGAATATGAAGTGATTGACAACGGAGCTATACCACCACCAGCCATTGATAGTGAATGTCCTCCTGGTAGTTCGGATGCAGTCGGAGATCAATTCACAGAATCCACACCCGCAAAAACTAAGACATCGAGAAAGTTGAAGAAATTGTTTTATTCACCCATCGCCGGAGAAGGAACAGATGTTGCAATGGAAGAGAATGAAGTGGACGACAATGAAACACCATCAATATCACTGAACATAGCGGAAGACGATATCAGAGATTCTACCTTTCATGTGAGTGACATGTCCTCAACGTTACAGGCCGAACCAGCTGGGATGCAGAGTGACAGTATAAGGAAAGAGGCCAAATTCATTGTATTCGATAGTTGTTTGATTGATATTATTATTCGGATGTAATGTGGGCATTCGTTGGTGGGGAAGTATGTGGGGAGCCATTGATTAATGTGACTCGTGCTATTCGAGGCACTAACCTTAAAATACATGCCACCTGTACAAAATATCATCCTTTCTCATGGTCTGCACAACCCATGCTGGGGCAACTGCCAGCAGGCAATCTACTTTGTGCAGCGGCTGCACTTTTTAGTGGTTCAAGTTTTAAAAAGTTAGAGTCTTTCTTTCAGTTTGTGGGAATCCATTTCATTGCGAAAACTCAGTTCTACAAATACCAAACCGATTATCTATTTCCAGCCATTAGCGAAGCTTGGAGAATGGAAAAAATGTCTATTGATAGTACATTCGCGGGCAAACGGTTCAGGCTAGCCGGTGATGGACAGTGCGACAGCCAAGGATTTTCAGCCAAGTACTGCACCTACCACTTTCAGGACATGGAAAGTAAGAAAATTGTGAGTTCGGTGGTCGTGCAGGTGTCACAAAGTACATCCTCAGTGGCCATGGAGAAAGTTGGCTTTGTAGCATCATTGCAAGAACTACAATCGCGGGGAATGGTGATCGACCTGATAGCCACGGACAGACACGTTTCAATTGCCAAGACAATGAGAGAAGAGTACAAAAATATAAATCACCAATTTGAAGTATGGCATCTTGCAAAAACAATCAATAAAAAAATGTCGGCTGCAGGTAAAAAAAAAGATATGCAAGGTATTTCACAGTGGTCCAAGTCAATCAGCAACCATCTTTGGTGGAGCTCAAAAACATGTGGAGGGTCGTTGGAAATTCTACTGGAAAAATGGCGGTCAGTAATGCTCCACTGTACCAACGTTCACAGCTAGACCGCAAACCAACATTTCCACAATTGTGAACATGGCCATTTGTCCACAGAGGAGGCACGGAAGAAGAAGTGGTTGATTCCTTCATCACCCACTCACAAAGCCATTGAAAAGATTGTATTTGATAAAACTATAACAAGAGATTTGAGGGGACTCACGGAATTCTGCCACACAGGAGATTTGGAGGTGTTCCACAATATGTGCCTAAAGTACAGGCCAAAACGATTGCATTTTGGCATGGAGGGCATGATAAATCGGACTCTTCTAGCGGTCTTGGCCCATAACCATAATGTTGGCCGTCAACAAAGTAGGACGACCGGAACTTTAGGGACGCTTCGCTACAATAAGGCCTTCACTAAAAGAAGTAAACAATGGGTGATCAAACCAGTGTTTCAGGATATGCAATATGAGTTTATTGAGAGACTTATTGTTGATGTCCTAGATAGGCACATACATGGAGTTGTGAACGAACCTGTGCAGGGGACAACTGCATTGCCACCCAACATTGCCTCTGCAGAGCTCATTGAGAAATACACATCACGGTTTAAATGATTGTAATTTGATTGTCTGTTCTCTCGAGTCTCCTCATGTTGCAGGCCCATTGAATATGTGTATCTATGTAATGTGTAAATAAAAGTGATTGCTCAGTGTACATGCAATGTGTCTATCCAACCTTGTTCATTTGCACATTAAATTAAACCAAACAGTAATATAAATCATTTTTCAAAAAATATAGAATGTCTCCGTATTTATGGTTCTCTGGGGCTGCAAATGCACGCAGACAAAATGCAAAGATGGAGTGTAAATTTCAAGTCCTGTGAGATGGCCTTACACTGAATGTAGCTAACTAGGAATGTGTGCTCATTCAAAGTGAAGGTCAGCTGCTTTGATTTTTTGCTGGGTGCCGGAATGGCCCACGACTCAGTATAAGGTTCTATTGTTATTTGACCTTGACAGGCCGGGACCATCCCGAAAGACTTCTTTTTGGGGGTGTGGTGCAATAACGTAAACGATAATGAATATAATTTCAGAAACGAAAGCCATTTAATGTTCGTTCATTAGAAGAAATAACGTCGGCATAGAAGGAGTGGTATTTCGGGGCTGCCCTACGCACAGACACAATGGAAAATGCAAATATAATGTAAGTAACTCTTTAGATGAGTTTATACCGCAATTTAATTACTTTACAGTAGCTTTAAAGACGGGTTAAGTTGTACTTGTTCGTTCTATGTGGCATATTGTTTTGTACCGCGCACTATCTTGAGGAGAACCATCTCCTTTTACGGAAGCACCTCAAAACCTTCCTCTTTGCTTCTGCTTTCTCTCTCCCTCTCCCCTGTTACAACTTGTCCACTGTCTGCGACCTCGGTCCTGGGCCTTTCCACTCTCCACCTGCACTGCCTCCCTGTCAACCCCTGCACTGGGGGACTGTCTCAGTATCCTACAGCCCCCCCTTGACGTATAATACCCAGTTGCACTGTCCTAGCTATGAAATAATTTCCCGACCTAATATATAAAATAAATAATTTTAATAAAGATCTGATGGTGAGACTAATTTCATTTTTTATGTTTTTAAAACAGGTACATCCTTCATTATTGTCTGTGTCACGAGTACCGGACACCGGCGGATGGCTTCTACAACCGCCAGTTGCTTCTCCGCGTGAACAACGTTACCACCCTGACCATTTTATGGGACGATCGCCAAGTACAAGTATGCCCTTACGCGGTACTAACGGCTAGATGCAACATACAGACCGTTGTGGTGGCATAGTGCCTCGTTGTTGGAACAGCCATGCGATTATCAGTGCGACCGAAGAGCTTATTTTATCGTAAACCAACACCCTGTGTACTGCACACGAACATCGCTTGCCTCAAGACGAACTATTTTGGATCGAGAGCAAAGAAAAATGCAAATCGCTGAATATTCTCTAAACATTTGATGTCCAATAAATGTACTTTACCAAATTTACAATCTTGCGGTTTGATTTAAAAGTACAGTTTCATATTCCGAATTGTGGCGCGCTGTGTTGTGAGCTGATCTGTGTTGGTTTCCGGGTTCTGTGTGGAGTCGCGTAGAAGACGCCTGGGCGTGTTTGCCTACGCAGCACAGTCACGTCACAGAGAGAGGTGGGGAATATGAATGTTTTGATAAAGTCTGTTTCAGGGGCGGGGGATTTGATTTAGTGCCGCAGAAGCAGGTCAGCCAGGCGATGCGGCAAGTGATAGGATTATCACAAAATGGCGGCTGATTTCGAGTGCGTTAATGGACGAAAAGTCGGGTAAGGTCCATAGGAAAGTTTTCTACGATCTACCGATTTATGCTTAAAAACACATGGCCGAACCGTAGGGACAATAAAAAAAAAGTCCCGGAACATCCCTTTAACTAGATAGAAGCCACTAGATTGCGCCAAAGTCAAAGTGTCACAACTAAATTGTCTGTGTGTCTTTTTAAACAACGTATGATTGTTTTATGTAAAGTGAAAGGGATTGGCCCATCGCTTTTTTAAGCTAATGTGTGTTTTTTTCATTGAAACTGATTATTAAAAAATGATTGAATAGTTAACTCTTTACAGCGCCAATTTAATGAATGTTGACTGTAAATTGTTGATAAGAGCTAACTACCTCCTATGTTTAATATCAGTACACATGCTGACAGTGTTAGCTGACAAGGGATACAAGGTGCACACAGCCAAACTACAGTACTGTCAGAATGAAGTGCTATACATAGGACAGATGATATACCAAAATGGCCTACAGGTTACTCCAGAAAGGGCGGAGGCAAAATGCAGGACAGCAAAACCCACGACAGTGAGAGAGATGCAGCAATTCTTAGGGTTATGCAATTGCTGCAGGGCATGGGTTTTCGACTACAACTCTTACACCAAACCTCTACTGAGTGCTCCAAAGGAAGCACAAAAAGGATCTAAGACAATACGATGGAAAAACAATGGAAATGACTGAGGCATTTGGTGAGCTGACGGAAGCGATATGCACAGCTCCAGTGTTGGGGATCCTGGACTACAAAAATTAATTCTGTTTGTTCTCACATCCGATAGGGTATTGATGATAGCAGTTCTGACACAGAAGACAGGCTTGGGGCACAAGGCACTAGCATACTACAGTGGGAAGCTCGAGCCAGTAATGAGAGGACACTATCCTTGCAAACAAGCTTTGGCTGCTGCTGCAGTCGCAGTGGACAAATCAGCAAGTATTACCATGGGTTGCAGCAGCAATGTTTACGTGGAGCATGTCCTCTTCGCAATGCTGGAGAGACCAAAGAGCATACTAACAACACAGAGACCATCATGGTACGAGGTGTTACTATCAAAATCATCACTCAAGGTAGTGAGGTGCAGACTTGTTAACCCGGCGGCTTTTCTCGCCAACGTCTTACAGAAAGGTCACTATGCACATGACTGCACGGAAACTATACAGGAATTCAGTGACACCCGCAAGGTACAGGAGGACGCACTTGATGGGGGAGGCGTGCTTTACATTGACGGTTCGTCAACGATTGACCAGACAGATGGGGTCCGACATACGGGAACGGCAGTGGTGAGGCTAAGAGAGGATGGAACCAATGAGGTAGTGGTCAGTGCGCGATTGCCATCACATTATTCGGCACAGGCAGCAGAACTAGTGGCCTTAATATTGGCATTGGAGGACAGCAGGAAAAAGGAGGTGACAATTTACTCAGATTCAGCGTACATGACATCCACAGTACACTCAGGACTGTCGCAATGGTTGAGGAGGGGCTTCAGGAGGGCTGACGGGTCACCAGTACAGCATGGGCAGGCTAGTAGAAGTCATACATTACCCTGAGCATATAGCCATATCTGAAATAGCCGGTCTGAAGTGAAATGCCAAGCACGCATGCAAGGGGAGGACCCGGTCTGAAGGGGAAATGAAGCAGCAGATACAGAAGCAAAGTGCTCCAGCTACTTTGGAGAGCTCCTAGAAATGGAGGCCTCTTCACATGCCCGTGACTATTCAAGATCAACAAAGAATCCCACAAATCAGCTTCCTTCCCTTACCGCACCGAGTGAGCTACCCTAGATGTATACATATTAAATCCTATGCATTTTTTACCCCAAAACAAGGGCTCTTGACCATGTAGTTGTTAAGAAAATATACATCTTTTAATATTTATCACAACATAACATCAATTCAAATATACAATATTAAAACAACACATACATTTGTTCAAAACACATACTTAACCACATATTATTGTGTGTGCATTTCCACTAGATGCATAACAACAAAATCATCAGACATCTTGTTTCTGCCTTTCTATGGTGTATCCTCCACAAGGAGTCACCGTTCTTGTTTATGCCCTTCCCAATTTATACGGGCAAAAAAGGAATGTTCCAACACTTGATACAACAATGTGTTTCTAGAACCAACATAGACATTTATCTCTTAGAAGATAAGCAAGGCAACTATTCCCTATTGCGTATCCTGTTGGTGCTGTCATCAGGGCACTCGGGCTTAGTTCATGTTCTGGTTTTCACACACTGAGTGGTATACCATAATTTGCAATCTCTCTAAAAAACAAAGAAACAACTTGACTTAAAAACATGGTTTTACAACTTTTTGTGCAAAAGAAGTACTGTAATACATCTATGACAACTTCATCTCTGTTATTTATATAGGCAGCAGGGATATATTCATTTTTAAGTGATATCGTTATTAACCACTGGGCATAATTAATTTTCTTTTATATCCTGTATAAATAATTCCACATTTACCCTCTAGGGTTTTCATTTCATAAATCTAACATGGAAGGTTATCTATGGGGGTACTCGTATGATGTCATTTTACCCCTCTCTACTCGTTTCTCAATCATTTGTGAGTAACACCTTCTGGATGCTCACCTATTGGTGAATCTTCAACTGTTATTCACTTATTAAAGTAACTTATATGTCTGCCATGCAGGTGCAGCTACCTCCCAATTGTGTTCTTTATCTTTTTCACAGACCATCGACCGTCTCCTATTTCATACACGGTCTCATTCTGTAATATAAACAAGGGTCTGTGATAACTAACTGGTTTCCCAATATTCGCCTCGAAAATTCTAACTTGAAAAGAAATGGCTTACCCATGCAATTCAAATTGCTTCAATTTATGCGAGGAGGACTTTGTTTCTCCTCGCCTATAGCGTGGCTGTACTGGCCGTGATCTAAATCATAATAGTAAACAAAACGGGAAACAAAAATCAGTTCCCTTCTAAATGTCTCGTAACTTGACATGTGCCTAATGCCTGTGTCTTACCTCAGTGATTTAAACTGCAGCTTTCCGTCCCGCTCGCTAATGGCAACTGCTTCTCAGCAGTGTGGCGAGCCTATTCACGGATTGGTCTGTCTTAAATAACGGATATAGTAATGTCACGTGGTGCGCGCACGCATTTACGTGTCAACGCATCACGTGACTAGCAACTATGTGTCTCTGAAGATATCCTGTCTACAAAGTGAATAGTGCCGTCTCGCCACTCTATCAACATCCAATACCATTCATATTTTTTGTGTTGTTATTCAGTAATGCACCGCATAGTCACATGCCGCAATGTCACGTGACCCGCGGCCATCTTGCTATGGGCATATCCTGTAAAGATTTTGGAACGTCGGACACTGGTTACTCTTTTTGCATGCGAAACCAGATTGCATATCTCCCTGCAATAACTTTTCCCAAATAGTGTGTCATATACCACAGCCACATGCAATCAGTAGTGAAGATGACGTTCAAAAATGTGATACTGCAGTATTTTTTGGGGAATAAGTACCATGGCTGTTAATCACTCGTTTCCCATATATTTCCTTACATTAGATATTGCCTTATTTAACCAAAAACTTGTATAATGGTCAAAATAACCGCCCCTATGTCTTTTTTACTTTTTGTGATGAATAAAGAGAGACCATTCAATAGAAATGTGTAATCCATTCTTTACGGTGTCTAGGGAGTATATCCATTTCTGTTCAGCTTGTCTTAGCTTTAGATCTCTGTTACCGCCTCTAGGTTGAGCCAGTATTTCTTCTATGATGAACCAATAGATATCTTGCACTCCATGATGGGCATTCTTAAAATGTGCCACTAAAGGTTTGTCAGGTACCTGATTCTTAACACAGGATCTGTGTTCACAGATTCTTTGACGGATTGGTCTGTTAGTTTTGCCAATATATAACAAGCCACATGGGCATTTAATCCCATACACTACTCATTTTGAGTTACAATTCATGAAATGCTTTAGTTCCCATTTTCTCCCTTTCAGGTCTACATGTTTCAAGTTAGATGTTAGTTTGCAGACCGAGCATTTCCCGCAGGGGAAATGGCCGATCACCGGGGGTAAGTTCCACGGTTGTATACGAATTGTTCGTTTTACAACTGTTCGAATGACAATTGACCTTTTCACAATTGACCGAATTGTGAAGGTCAATTGTACCATATATGTGGGGGGAAACTCCCCACAACTCCCCACCCAACGCCAAACCCCCCAAAACCCCTAATATATATTCGGTCAATTGTGAAAAGGTCAATTGTGACCCTTTAAATTCGGTCAATTGTTCATTCGAACAATTGTAAACGAACAATTTAGGTAATACCAGTTCCACAACGTCAATTGACTGTTAGGATATCTTTGGTCGGTGCTCTGTATGTATGTACGAGTTTGTCTCTCAAATTTGGCATACGTCGAAACGCAAAACGTGGCTTGCTAATTGCAAAATCTTCGGTGTTAATGAGATTCCAATTTTTCAATATACATCTCCGCAGCTCATTACTTATCGGGGAGAATGTAGAAACACAAGTGATCTTATCCTCTGTGACTCGTGGTTGTGGTATCAGGCAACTGTTTCTTGGAGTGTTTTTAGCTCTTTTCATAGATCTGCGTACTATATATGGTGGGTAGCCTCTTGCCTTTAATCTAGTTGTTAATTCTTTGCTGTTAACCTCAAAGTCTTCCTTGTGTGTACAGTTCCTCCTGACCCGTAGGAACTGGACAAAAGGCAAGTTTTGTCGCAGAGATTGTGGATGGAAAAAGAAAAAGATCTCCTTTCTGGATCTTGAAATTTTCAAAGACACAGAGGGCAAACTGGGTACTACCTTGTTCAGGAAAGCTACAGATAAAAATACCTTGTGACTGTTTGAAAGTTTCCATCCACAATCTCTGCGACAAAACATGCCTTTTGGCCAGTTCCTACGGGTCAGAAGGAACTGTACACACAAGGAAGACTTTGAGGTTAACAGCAAAGAATTAACAACTAGATTAAAGGCAAGAGGCTACCCACCATATATAGTACGCAGATCTATGAAAAGAGCTAAAAACACTCCAAGAAACAGTTGCCTGATACCACAACCACGAGTCACAGAGGATAAGATCACTTGTGTTTCTACATTCTCCCCGATAAGTAATGAACTGCGGAGATGTATATTGAAAAATTGGAATCTCATTAACACCGAAGATTTTGCAATTAGCAAGCCACGTTTTGCGTTTCGACGTATGCCAAATTTGAGAGACAAACTCGTACATACATACAGAGCACCGACCAAAGATATACCTAACAGACAATTGAAGTTGTGGAACTTACCCCCGGTGGTCCGCCATTTCCCCTGCGGGAAATGCTCGGTCTGCAAACTAACATCTAACATGAAACATGTAGACCTGAAAGGGAGAAAATGGGAACTAAAGCATTTTGACGAATTGTAACTCAAAATGGGTAGTGTATGGGATTAAATGCCCACGTGGCTTGTTATATATTGGCAAAACTAAGAGACCAATCCGTCAAAGAATCTGTGAACACAGATCCTGTGTTAAGAATCAGTTACCTGACAAACGTTTAGTGGCACATTTTAAGAATGCCCATCATGGAGTGCAAGATATCTATCGGTTCATCATAGAAGTAATACTGGCTCAACCTAGAGGCGGTAACAGAGATCTAAAGCTAAGACAAGCTGAACAGAAATGGATATACTCCCTAGACACCGTAAAGAATGGATTAAACATTTCTATTGAATGGTCTCTATTTATTCATCACAAAAAGTAAAAAAGACATAGGGGCGGTTATTTTGACCATTATACAAGTTTCTGGTTAAATAAGGCAATATCTAATGTAAGGAAATATATGGGAAATGAGTGATTAACAGCCTTGGTACTTATTCCCCAAAAAATACTGCAGTATCACATTTTTGAACGTCATCTTCACTACTGATTGCGTGTGGCTGTGGTATATGACACACCATTTGGGAAAAGTTATTGCAGGGAGATATGCTATCTGGTTTCGCATGCAAAAAGAGTAACCAGCGTCCGGCGTTCCAAAATCTTTACAGGATATGCCCATAGCAAGATGGCCGCGGGTCACGTGACATTGCGGCATGTGACTATGCGGTGCATTACTGAATAACAACACAAAAAATATGAATGGTATTGGATGTTGATAGAGCGGCGAGACGGCACTATTCACTTTGTAGACAGGATATCTTCAGAGCAACATAGTTGCGAATCACGTGATGCGTTGACACGTAAATGCGTGCGCGCACCACGTGACATTACTATATCCGCTATTTAAGACGGACCAATCCGTGAATAGGCTCGCCACACTGCTGAGAAGCAGTTTCCATTAGCGAGTGGGACGGAAAGCTGCAGTTTAAATCCCTGAGGTAAGACACAGGCATTAGGCACATGTCAAGTTACGAGACATTTAGAAGGGAACTGATTTTTGTTTCCCGTTTTGTTTACTATTATGATTTAGATCACGGCCAGTACAGCCACGCTATAGGCGAGGAAAAACGAAGTCCTCCTCGCATAATTTGAAGCAATTTGAATTGCATGGGTAAGCCATTTCTTTTCAAGTTAGAATTTTCGAGGCGAACATTGGGAAACCAGTTAGTCATCACAGACCCTTGTTTATATTACAGAGTGAGACTGTGTATGAAATAGGAGACGGTCGATGGTCTGTGAAAAAGAAAAAGAACACAATTGGGAGGGAGCTGCACCTGCATGGCAGACATATAAGTTACTTTAATAAGTGAATAACAGTTGAAGATTCAACAAGAGGTGAGCATCCAGAAGATGTGACTCACAAATGATTGAGAAATGAGTAGAGAGGGGTAAAATGACATCATACGAGTACCCCCATAGATAACCTTCCATGTTACATTCATGAAATGAAAACCCTAGAGGGTAAATGTGGAATTATTTATACAGGATATAAAAGAAAATGATTTATGCCCAGTGGTCAATAACGATATCACTTAAAAATGAATATATCGCTGCTGCCTATATAAATAACAGAGATGAAGTTGTCATAGATGTATTACAGTACTTCCTTTGCACAAAAAGTTGTAAAACCATGTTTTTAAGTCTAGTTGTTTGTTTGTTTTTTAGAGAGATTGCAAATTATGGTATACCACTCAGTGTGTGAAAACCAGAGCATGAACTAAGCCCGAGTGCCCTGATGACAGCACCAACAGGATACGCAATAGGGAATATTTGCCTTGCTTATCTTCTAAGAGATAAATGTCTATGTTGGTTCTAGAAACACATTGTTGTATCAAGTGTTGGCACATTCCTTTTTTGCCCGTATAAATTGGGAAGGGCATAAACAAGAACGGTGACTCCTTGTGGAGGATACACCATAGAAAGGCAGAAACAAGGTGTCTAATGATTTTGTTGTTATGCATCTAGTGGAAATGCACACACAATAATATGTGGTTAAGTATGTGTTTTGAACAAATGTATGTGTTGTTTTAATATTGTATACTTGAATTGATGTTATGTTGTGATAAATATTAAAAGATGTATATTTTCTTAACAACTACATGGTCAAGAGACCTTGTTGTGGGGTAAAAAATGCATAGGATTTAATATGTATACATCTAGGGTAGCTCACTCGGTGCGGTAAGGGAAGGAAGCTGATTTGTGGGATTGTTTGTTGATTTTGTGTTTAATCATCCTCACCCACTCAGCCCCTAAAAGAGGATCATTGTAGCTCATGAAAATTTGAGGTGACTATGCAAGGACAATGAAACTAAAGGAGGGATACAATGGGGGTCATTACAAGGTTGGCAGTAGCAGTGCCGGTCATGAATTTTCCGGCACCCGGGAATGGGCAATTATCGGGTCATTACAGCCCCGGCGAACCCGGTATTTGCCCATTCCCAGGTACCAGAAAATATTACTCCCCATTCCCATTGAGTCCGACTGTACTCAATGGGAATGGGGAGGATGGATGCATCGGCACGTCAGGTCTGCGAGCGGGTGCCATTCCGCCCATTGGTTCTTGACCGGCACACTTGTAATGAGGCCCAATGTATTGGCAGCAACACAAATAATGGAGCTGCAGGAAGCTGCACCCAGGGAGGAAAAGGACCTGTGGACTAGGAGGGGCTGTATAATATCTCAGACAGATGCCCTATGGTGGCAGAATAACACAGAGAAAGTGGTCATGTCACTCACATTGTTGCACACATACCTCACCCAGTGGGTCCATTTCAACACCTCCAGGTCGACTATGTTGACATGATACAAGTCTGCCAAGGGTACCGTACATGATAATGGTTGTATGCCCATTCTCTTGGTGGATTGAGGCAGGCCCCTGTTCCCATCCTGACACCCTCAGGGCAGCAAAATTCCTGGTCCAGGAAGTGTTCCCACAATGAATGGGGTGTGTGTGAGGTCCTGCAGTCTGACAATTGCCCTCACTTCTCCAACAAGATGTTCAAGCACATCACAACGTTGCTGGGCATTCAACACAAATTCTCCTGTGCTTATCACCCGCAAGAAAACGGTGTGTGTGAACGCCTCAATGGGCTTCTGAAGGAAAGCATTGCAAAAACAAAAAAAGAGTACCAATAAAACCTGGCTTCACTGCTTACCCTTAGCACTATTTGCATTGCGCAATAAGCCCAGTTGTGACCATCATTTAACCACACACAAGGTGCAACTCCCCCTGGCTCCTCCCACTAGGGCACTAATAGATGCCCGGAGTAGTGCGACTGTTTTAGGCCAGGAAATGTATGATTATGTTACTTCTTTGATTGCTAGGTCCTCTTTTATCTCTAGCCAGATACGACGGCACCAGGGAGGCCCTGAAGCCAACTGAGAAAACAGCATTGTCAACGGCCCAGAGGACTTGTTAAAGGAAACACTTGTTTTTCCTGGGGTCCAAGTCCTCCTACGTAATTTTGTCTGTCATTGGGATGCACCCAGATTCACCGGCCCTTATACCGTCGAAGCTGTGACTGAAGGAGCAGTGAGACTGGAGGGAAGGTCGGTCTAGAATCACCTTACAGACATCAATCCCTACCAAGATGTGGCCTGACCTGGCAACGACATCGACCCGGCCAATGTTCATCAACAAGAGGAACAACAAGATAATTCGAAACTTACACTGCAGAGCGAAGGACACCCAATGATTACTCGCTCCAGGGGAGCAGAGTTAGGGCAAGGACTTCCTAGACATCCAGAGTGAGATTACACTGTCAGTTTGTTATTTTATTCTCTACATACATTCTTCAAGAAAGTGCAACTGTGATCATTTATGACTGTTTATGTTGCCCAATGATTTACAACTGATACTTATTCGGGACAATTTGTCCATTTTACTTTGCATTTATCTTTTGGCGAATATTGCTTGTCTAGTGAACTGCTGTTTCCTCTACTAACATTACCCCGACCCCAGCAGGTGGAACAACCATGTCAGGTGGACAGGAGACCACTGAAAGCACATTAGGGAGAGGTAAGTGCAGTGCTGACACAGACATGAGGGGAGTGGACCTATATCTCACTGACACTGCTTGAGTGTCTAATAAAATGTGGTATAAACACATGACCAAAGTAGGTAAGGAAACCACTGTGTAGAGCTGTTATGTCTGCTCATGAATCGCCTATTCCATGAATGCCTCCAGAACGTTCATAGCAACTGAAATACCAGCAGCACCATCCCAATGCCTTATGTACCTGTCCATGGTTACAACTCGAGAAAGATTTCAAGGAAAAACAGCAACATTGAGATGGATGTCTCAAGCGACATTCCCCTATGAAGACAGTTACATAAAGACTCTTGACATGATGAACAATTATAGGCAGTTAGGTCAAGCTATGCAATATACCACTGATGGGCCGCAGAAAGGCGACATGAAAACAATCACACTGAAAGAGCTGCCCTGCCCGAAGAGGGGGGTGAAAGAAATAGGAGGAGAACCGGGATGCTGGGAAAGACCACAAATGCTTGTGTATGGCCAAATATACACAGAAGAGGGCTAGAAAGATGGAGTAGTAGGAAGCAAAGCACACACCCTAGTACAATCGCTAGTGAATACAGTACAAGGAGAGAATGCCAACTGCCTGAAGGAATGGGACGCAAGTGCCGAACTGCTCACCTGGGTAGACAATGAAGCTGGACCAATGCCTATAATACCTCTGAAGAAACCAGCATTGTGCTACAAGAATGAGGGAGAAGTGAACGTTGGAGCTAACACAGAATGTCGATATACAAAAAAGCATCCAGCAATGAAGATAGGCACTGCAGTACTGATGGAACATTTCTGAGCATGTGGATCTAAGGCATACAAGAAGCTGCCACCCAACTCGTGAGTAGTTTGCTAGTTGGTACACATCAATATGCCATCACTTGTAGTGCCCCAGAAGGATATAAAGCTTGATGACTTCTCGAAGATGGACACTAACACGAGAAAGAAAAGGGCAGTGGGAGTAGGAGAAAAATGAAGAAGGAAGCGGTCAGAGGAAGTGAGTAGAGTTAAATGAGACAACTATTTCTCATCAGAATCCGAAACGTCCCTAGATGATGTACCACCTGAACATAGGTTATTCAGCAGGACAGAAATGTTTTTGCGTCAGTGGTTCCAGCACTACAGACATATGCAAACGCAAAATGGTTGCAGATTACCAGGTGGGAGTTGATGCTGACAATAAACTCTACAGTGAATGGATTCGAGGAAGAGTTCCGATCAGTAAGCTTGATGGCGCTCCAGAATAGATACGTTCTGGACCTTCTGACAGCAATGGAAGGAGGAGTTTGCGTAAAAATTGTGAGTTCCTGTTGCACGTTTGTACCTGCCAATGACGGAGAGAATGGCACACTGACAGAAGCAGTGACCCAACTTTCGAAAAATGCATGCCAAAATGGAGGAAGAAGCAAAGGGAACCGGAAAAGACCAAAGCTTGATAGTGTACCTCTGGTCATTGATGCCTTCATGGCTGGCAGATGGACTGACACTGTTACTAGGGGCACTAATATTGGTACTTGTGGGACTATGTGTGATAAAGATCTGCATCACTCAATGTCGCAAGACGACTGAGAAATCAATAGGAATGAAGGTGATGATGGACGTGAATGTAGGAGGTGAATAGGACAAGATAGTGGAAGAAAGAGACAAGCTGAGGGCAAGAATAAGGGAGTGTCCTCTATTCCCACAGGAGACGATGAAGTTGGACAATCCATACAACATCAAGAATTATGGAGCAAGATGGGTATGTTCCAACCCAGAAGGAGAGGGCAAGTATATGACCTGGAATTTTTGATGATCATGCCAACTTCTACGGGCACCTCAGAGAACTGACCAAAATATGGCTACCAAGGATAAAGGTAGTGACATATAGTGGAGTGTTCGACGGGTCGACCAGAGGGGGGACTGAAGAGAGGGTCCCATAAATGCCCCAACTCACTCTCATAAACATGACAGGACGGAGAGCCAGGTACGCTCAAAGTCACCCATCTTATTTTGGACAAATCCCAAGTTCACCATTGGCTGACACATACACAGAAAGGTATCCCCTCAGTCAACCTTAAATACCCAATCCAGTGCTTATCCTTTCAGGAACAGGGGACTCAACAGAGATTGTGGATGGAAATACCCTAATGGACAGACTCGATTAAGCACCAAGAAGCCATTATGCTGATGTAACATAGCAGCATTAGTCATGAATCACACTTGCAGCCCTGCACTGCATTATACAAACACACATTTTCATACATGAAGAACATGCTTACACAGTTCTATAGCTAGAGGACGGATACATACACATACTGTCAAAGCTTTATTATTTTTCTCATTATCCAAATGCAGTAACGCAAAAACGCAAGGCAACAAGTGATTCTAAGCAAGCTTGCAGATGCTTATGACAAACCTATGTAACTACAGGAGTATATATGGATCCTTGTAAGACCATGTGCGACTAACCTATAGGTTACTTAGCATAACACGAAGTGCGACTAACCTATAGGTTACTTAGCATAACACGAGCATGTAGAAATCATATCATAAGTCTAAGGAAAATTACAGAAGGCCTCAAGCCATAGAACACGAGAGGGGTCGGCTCCGGCAGCATGAAGCGCAAAGCAAGTTCACGTCCACAGTCAGAGATGAACAGTCACATTCCAAACTCCAGATAACAAGGGACCAGCTGCAGGAAAATGAAATAAATCCTCATAAATGCAGGACAAATAGCCCAATTATGTGGTTTACAAGCATGTGATGCAGCCAAGCTAGACAATGGGCATTCATCCATGGTGGGAAGGAGAGCCGATCCCAGCCCCCCAGACGAAGAGTGAAACAAGTGTTGCAACGTGGAGACACACTCTCATAGGCAAAGGTGGTACACTACCAGATACAATACAGACACATAATCGTTTCACATCAGCTTGAAGACGTGCAAATCGAGTCCCAGGCCTGGGGAGACCAGCTCCAGCCAATCACAAAATAGAAAATCAGGGGTGGATGGCAAGGGGCAAGAACGAATGGTAAACCCACAACTCTGCAACAATGTAATAGATAGTTTCTTGGGGACGGGGCAGGCCAGCCACCAGACATGCAAGAACCAGTAGAATAACCTCTATAGGGTACATCTATATGGGTTACCACTCTCAGCACCCAATCAGTACCGGGGCTAGGTTTTTGGGGGAAGGGCCAAGATGATAACGCCATGTCACAACAAAACTGGGGAACACGCATTGTAAAGTTGAGATATACTGGAGAATTCTGATTGTCTTGTATGATCCCTATTGGTGTTTGAAATAACCCAGAGTTCTAACTTGCCGTTGTCTGAGTCCTCCCTTTATTCTGGGGAAGGGTTTTGGGCCATTGGGAGTCGGGCGGACCCCCAGACGACCTCTGGCATACCGGGGAAACATCCTAACAGGGTCTTGCTTCGAGGACTCCCCACCATAGCTTCAAAGTGGGTGGCTCCCATCTGGGGAGAAGGGAAAAATAGTTCACATTTGTCACAGTCCTTTTTTACCTTGCTTGGTGATTCAGGAGTTGTGACATTTAAAACAAATATTAAGTACCAGCTGACACACATTTCAAAATAAGAGTGGACACGAGGAGGATTCACAGCTTGCATCACAAGAAGCAGGTCTGTGAAAATGTGCAAGAATGCTTTGCTGCAGCTGTTGCAACATAAATTGGAGAAAGAATGCAGGCAGCAGGAAGAACATCCTCCATCTTAAATTTCACCAAGCACACCGGGAATGTCAATATTGACAGCATCAACAAAAAGTACACCACAATACTTATTGAAAGCTTTGTGAGCAGTGCAAGTGCATGCTATGGGGTGAAGAATCTGTGGGAAACCATCTTTAGTAACACTGGCATCTTCAATATAGGTGGGTCATTAAAAGGAACAGGCAGCGAACCATCGGCCATTCGGCACGGTAGATGATTGATGCCTATCTACTAGATAATTAATATGTAAAGGGATAATGGCCCATTACAGTGTTGGTACAGCAAATCGTCTGTCTGTCATGTGTCACTTGTGCAAATTGCTGTTGAATTGCTAAGCTGCTCCGATGCCATTGTACAGTCTGAGAGAGTGTTTAATGTGACTGAGGCTATTGTCTCTAACTGCAGAAGAAACTTTGTACTACCACATGTTGAACAATTGACATTCATAAAAATGAACAGTCACTTCATTGCAGAAGTCTATAGAATTACATCTACTCATTTGCATAGCATCTACCCATAGCCAACACACCAGCTCATATGATGATGTTTATTTACTACCTACTACATATAAAACACTGAAAGGTGGAGCCGGGTTGTTTTATCATGCTTGTAGGTGAAATACAGATAGCTGTAGTACAGACTGAAAGCTTCTGAGCAGTTACTGACTTACACATGCCATTGCCTGTTATGTGTGTAATGTTTTTGAATATGTGTATTGGCTCATGATCATACCACTTTTCAAACGTTCTCAGTTTCTCGTGCAGGGTGCAGCCACCCACTAAAGTTGTCTGGATCTTTAATAGGGCACAGTCAACCACTAATATCAGGTTTGCACACAGGGCTCAGCCACCTCTTACTGTTCTTGGGTTCTCCCACATGGTGCAGCCACTCACTGCAGTTCTCCCACAGGGTGCAGCCACCTCTTAAGGTTACCCATTAAAGTTTTTGAGATCTCCCACAGGGGGCATCCCCCTTCTAAAGTTCTTGGATACTCTCATAAGGCAAAGCTACTCACTAAAGTTCTTGGGATCCTGCACAGGGTTGAGCCACTCACTGAAGTTCTCAGGTTCTCCCACAGATAGCAGACACGTTTTAAGGTTCCCGGGTTCTCCAACAGGATTCACAGCTCTCCCACAGGGCATGTCCTAAGGTTCTATAGCTCTAATGACTAACGCCACTCTCACAGGAGGGGAGGCTCAGTGTGAGGCTGTCCCATGCTAAATTTGCCACATTCCATTTCCCTTTACAATGCCCTGCAGGAGGGACGGGTCGTAGAGCTCCATGTACTTCCTAAGGTTAGCTTCATTACTATAAGGCCAGCCCCTCTTTGCTAATAGACTGCCACAATACATTTCAGGGGCTCCTGTCAACAAAATGACGTTGCTTGCACCACCCTCAACCACTTGTGGGGCCTGTAAGGAAGGCGTGGTATCAAACAGTAAGACAGACACAAGTGATCACAACTAGTGTGGGAAACGAGGTTATGCAAAAGAAATTTGTTCAAGAAATGATATGCCAGGATATTCAAGCTGTTGCCTTCCCTTCCCCATGTTTTCAGCACGGGACAAGACTGCACACTCCAGTTTAGCACAGTCTATGGCTTCTCTAGCACAAATCTTTTTCAGAGGGCCTGATGCAATACGACAATACGACAAACAACAAGTTCCTTTCTCCTTAGGGTTTTACATGTACAAATTCTGAGGTGATTTTCTGGTCGCCCCGGGTCCCCCTCCGCCGGGCTCAGACCCATCGTCTTAGTATTTCACATGTACAAATTCTTGGGTGATTTCCTGTTCTATTCTGTCCCCCTCTGCCGGGCTCAGACCCACTTCAACACAAAACCTGCTCGGGTGATTTTCACTTCACCCCAGATCTCCCTCTGCCGGGATCGGACCAACTTGATCAACTTTGTACAAATGTTCTTTAGTGTATCAGCATCGAAAGCTTTCAATTGTGTGCATGGTTTTGATTGACCCATCGCAGGACCACTTCGATTCACAATTCTCTACAAATCTATCAGTTTTCAGCTGGAAACTTTACAGAGACCTTCGATTGAGCACCCACGCAGTGCCGGACCGCTCTGTCAAAGGTATTGTACCTTTGTTTCAAAGTTCAATCACTCATCAGGAGTTCACCTTTACTTGCGTCTTTTATCAAATGTATTTCAAACAATGCTCGTTCCAGCGCTCGCCCTACAATGTTGCCGTTTGCAACCTTGGCTTCAACACAAACTGGTCTTGTTTCGGTTTCCCCAGCTCACCGGCTGTGTTCATTTCACTGATGCTGCTTTGTTGTTGGAGCCAAGGACAGTACCACAGCAGCTGGTATTTCTGCTCGCCTTGATTCTTGACGCAGGAGGGCACCGGGTATCTTCGACACACAATGCAGGATTTCTCAGCCTGTTTTCCTGGTCTTACGCTTTCCAATCTCGAGGGCTCATGAACGCAATGGTTCCTCGTCGAAAAGGTCAAGGGAACCTCCCTCCTTGCAATCTCCTCTTCCAACATTCTTTATATTACTCTTTCACGCCCAGCATCAAAGTAATGCCATGAGAAACATAAATGTTAAACATGAGAACCATTTTGAAACAAAGCTCATACAAAAACAAAAAGTGTTAAAACAACCCCTCTCAAGTACCAAGAAGCACATCCCTAATCTTAGAACAAGCAAGCAAATCCTACTGCTAGTGTAATAACTGTAATAACTCCTATACAGTCCTCCTATAATAAACGATGAACCAAGAAAACCAGAAGAGGGGAAATGAAACAACAACAAACATGACACAGTAATCTGGCAAAGGGCAATCATTATTTGGGAGTGTTCTTAGGGGCGCAGGATTACTAGGAATAAGCAAATGCTTGGCTTTTTAAAAAAAACAGATACTAAAGGGATAATGAACGAATAGAGCGGTTTAGGTTGGTTTATTTGGGGAAATCTAATAATTCACTAACAACACACTTACCAAACACTGATGAACTGGAGGCTTCCAACCCTTTAAGATGAGTAGCAATACCCTGGAGATGGGTGGGGATGCAGATTCTACTCATACATCAATAATCAAGATGACAAAAATAGTTTGGCAAAGTTTGTCTGTTTTAATGCAAGTCTTAAAACAGAGAGTACAACGAACATCAGCAATCGCTCGATACTCTGACTCTAACTACTTCATAAAAAAGTTGGGTTCTTATACCCATAATTGGTCATAGCTGACGTGTTGACCTGCGTCATTATCAACGAAATTCTACGTGGCAAACTACAGAAACTTATCGGGAAGTGGGATTGGGTCTAAATGAATAACTAAGCATAGGTACTATATCTGTAAGGAGTAACGGAGAAAGGTAATAGGGTAGCTAACATCAGGTGGGACAACTAAGCCCTCCCTCCAAAATGGCCACTATGAACGTCACTAAATGTACAATGTCCTATTGGCTACACAAACTATAGGACCCCTAACTGTGTGGTCCCCTACAATTGGTTGGCTTCTAACCCCCGTCAGTAATTTTCACCTGCGTGAGCAGCAAGCAGGCTGAACAACCAGGTGCGGATAAACTCATCTTGATACTAGCTTCCCTCCAATTAAAATGGGATCCATCATCACCTCAATGGTCTAGTGTCAATTAGTACTTTTGAAGTTTGCCTTGAGTCTTTACTGTTCTCTGAGAATATATAAGGAGTATGGGTACTATCCAGCTTCTGTGCGTAGGTGTGACCATCTCGTCCGTCCAACTTTCTTCCATCACGTGACTGGACACCATGAATTGAGCCTTTTCGTGTGTTTGATTTTATTCTTCAATAGTCCTCCGACGTCTTTTATTTTTGCTTGACCTTCTTGAACAGGAGCTTCTGTTCTTTCACGTTAATTGTATCCAATGCCAGCCAACTCCTTGTTTGATAAGACCCTGGCTTTCATGGCTCAGTGAACTCCTTAGCTGACCTAGATTCTGTTTAATTCAATTGCTTTTTGTAACTGCAACACTGAAATGAGGCCTTCTTGCGTTGATCAGTACTGCTTCATACATAGTGGAAACATTCATTTTTCACTTAAACCATATGTATCTATGAGGTATATAGGTATATGTTGATGCTTGCCGCGATCTAATCTATTTAAGCATGTGGCTAGCTTCATGATTGCTTTGCTGCTTGCGTTCCATTGCATCTGTATACGGTTAAACTAACTAAATATCTTAATCACATTTGTGGCATAGGTTTCTTCATCTTGATCCCAAGGTGTCACTTATCCTTGGTACTTCTTTGTTCTTTATAATAGTCTGTCCCTCTGGTCTAGTTATCTTTCTATCTGGGTGTCGATTCAACTTTGTAAAATGTCACAATTCATCCTGGTCATTCAGTTTCTCTGTTTCATCAGGACTCTCGTTCAAATGGCCATCATATTGTGTTGGGTGCAAGTATGGTTTACACAATGGGTACTTTACTTCCCATATTCTCTTAGGTATAGGTATTTTTATGGGTACTGCACAGAGCCCTCTCTCTTCTCTTTGTTGAGGCCCTCTCTCTTCTCTTTGTTGATTTAAATGTTCAGTATACGTCACATATTTTGGTTCATACGTTTCCGGTTATGTAGGCGAGGCAATTGGAGTAGGGGTACTTGGGTCCTCTTCTACACTCCCCCCTCTGGTCGATTTATCGACCACTCTCACATCATCTTCCATATCCAGACATCCTGGTTTGAAGAAATGCTTCTTAGGGATCCATATCTTTATGACTCCCTTCAAGCATCCAGCTGATTTCACATGCTCATCCTTGTTCCATGTCATGAGCATGCACTGTCCACTTGGACTGCAATAGATCCATATTCCCACATACTTCTTATGGTCCTTTGGATACCGGAACTTTGTTCCCTCAGGTGCAAGGATACTGGCCTTCACAAAGTCTCTGATTTCTTCATCAGTCAGATCTTTAGGCTTCCATCCTGGTTCAACATCAATCATAATCTTCATCCCTATGGCTTTCTTTGCTGTCTTCTTGCATTGGGAGATTATTATTTTGATCACACAGAATCCAAGCATTACTAATAATAATAAAGCTCCTAAAAACTTGAACATATCTGCCATCCATTGTGGAACCCATGAGAAGAGTGATCCAAACCGCTGTCATCAGCAATGTCTTCAACCTATTCTTTCATCTGGCCATGTAGCTTCGTCAGCATATCTATGGCTTCTGTCAATGTTCCATTCTCATCATGAGAAGGTATAAATGTGCAACATGATTCTCCAACTTTGGCACAAACACCTCCATCCATAGCTGTGATCATATCCAGGACATATCTGTTCTGGAGGGTCATCAATCTTACAGCTCTTAGCTCTTCTCTGATTGCATTGAATCCCTTTATGGTAGTATTAATAGTCTGTAGCAGCTCCTATCTGGTGATCTGGAGCCATTTGGTATTTGCTCCAGCCTGGATCCTTGGCATGCAGATCAACGTGAATACTGAAGAAGTCTGGCTGAACAGTCTATGTTCATATGGAATAGCATCAAAGGCTTCTATTGATTTAGTTGAAAAGTAGTTCTCCCTCTTCATTCGATTTATTAGTTCCACAGATCTCTTCTTTCTTAGATGAGCATCTGCTTCCGGGAAACTATCAATGTTCAGGTCACCTTTAGGAATCACTAATGCAGGAACATGGACACTTACCAATGTGCAGATTCCTCTCCAGTCATTAGGCAGTCTGATGTAGGCCTTAGATCCACACGCCCAATAATGATCCATGATTACTGCTGTCCCAATATTCATTCCTAGTGCATCGAAGATTCGACAACAGTTCTGATTTTGGCCAGAATGGTTTACACAACATTTGTGCATTTTCGATTATTGGTTGATGGTAACCTATTATTACCCAGTCTCTGCAGATGACTACTCCTTCTTCCCATCCATCTGGTGAAAAGACAGTTCCCCAAATCTGCATCTGGCCTCTGTTCTTCCATCTGCAGATGTCTTCTGTAGAGTGTCATGGAACTTTCCATTTTTTATTTAGTTTTCTTCTTACTTCAGTTCCTTTTATTCCAAGTTTCTCATATCTCATCACAATAATCTTTGTTTTGGCATTGTTTCTTGTCCTCATGTCTTGAACATAGTCATCTTCAATTGGATCTGTTACTTCAGTTGCCCATTTGAGAGATGCTGTTCGACCCATGAATTGGCCTCTGGCACTACAGAAATCTAGGTGCACTATGCAGTGTGCAGTTGGGACATCTATTTCAATAGCTGTGAAGATCCTTGGCTTCCCCATGCTGTATGGCAGGAGTGCACATACAAAGCATTCTTCATCTTTCGTCCTTCTTCCAACTTCTTTCATGTGTTGGTACCATATGTTATTTCCCAAGTGTGCTGTGCTGTCCAGATAATCATTTAGTTCATAATAATCTTCTTGAGTGCTTCTTTTGGGTCTCAAAGTCCTCATGTGGTTACTTATAACTACATCTTTGAATGCATCAGTATAGTTCAGCGGTATTCAAACTGTGGGTCGCGACCCCCTAGGGGTCCGCGGGTGCATCCCTGGGGGGCCCTGAGATCTCAGCATGAATTTAAAAAAAAAAAAACTTTTTTTTTTTTTAGATTCGTAGAAATGATTGGGGTGGCTCACATGGTCGGGCTGAAGCATGAAACTGTCTCAGGCAACAATGAAAAAGTGACCCACAGTTGTAAATGGATATTCATTCCTTTAGTCACAGACTGGGCATCATTACAACTATGGCTGTATGGTAACAACGGTGCTGGTAAGCTACTGGCACCGTTGCTACCGTACCGCCATAGTAAGAGTTGTGCTTGCGTGTGCCTGCCAGCCCACGAGGTCTGACCTGGTAGGCCGTGCGGCACCCGCGAGCACAGTTCGTTGGCTGCACTGGCACCGTTACGAACGTTGCCGGTGCATCCGAGCCCCCCATTCCCATTGAGCCCTACGGGGCTCAATGGGAATGGGGATCTACCGGTACCGGCACCCACGAAAGGTCAATTATGTCCGCCTAACTCGGCATGACCTGGTAATTGCACATTCGCGGGTGCCAGACGCGGATGCAACTCCAGCGGCAGCCGTGCCGGTTTTACCAGCACAGCTACCGCCAGAGTTCTAATGAAGCCCACTGTTTCAATAGTACCCAAGGGGGTGCTTTGTGTTAAATGTAAGTAAATTGTGATATATTCAGCAACAACGGTCAACATTACTAACTGCATAGTTAAGTAACTCATCAAACTGGTCCACATTGGCCAAAATGGTGGCCCATTTTGACTGGCCCACACTAGCATTTTACATTTTTGATACAGGCATTGCCCTATAGGCCTGTCCGAGCCTGGCGGCTCATCCATAATGGCGAGGGGGCGCCCACCCAGTGGCCCCTCACCCATTATGGAGGAGCTAAGGAGCCTGCCTAGTGAAACAGTGGGCACCCCCTCAACTGTTTTATCTAGCTAATGGAGTGCTCCTGGGCTGGCTGAACTGTCAAAGGGAAACAGTTTCCCTTTGACAGTTTAGTTTAGTTCCCCAGCCGCACATGCTCACTGAGCCATGCAAGTGCTGGGGCGTTTTGCTTCGCCAGCATTGCATAGCTCATTGGAAATGCTGGCTGGGGCACTGCATGTCTGTATGTCTGAGGGGGAGCTCCTGCGCCTCCTTGCACATACGGACAGAGCAGCCAGAGCAGGCGTTTCAGCACCCACACGCAGGCCAATGTTTATTTATCTGTTTCTCCTCTGCTTCGCACTTTCCACTTCTCCCCCCTTCAATGCACTTTTCCCCTCCCCCTCGCACTTGTGCGTTCTCAATGTTACTGGGCCTAGTAAGATGGCTGTTTTCTTCTCCTCTGTTCCCCTCCCTTGCCTTGTGCTCTGAAACACTTGTGTACGAGCGCGATAGAAATAAAATATAAATATCAATATCAATGCCTGCCCCCTGGACTCCCAGCACCAATTGCAAACTGTTTGGCTATTTACCCATTTTTTGTTCAAAGTATGCTCTACAATGCAACATTTTAACCCATTATTTAAAAAAATTCACAGGGGGAAACCCCCCCTAACCTCCCCTTATTGGTTCGAGCTCCCTCACTATGCTCGGTCGCTATTGCATTTTTGGCAGAAATAGTTATGCCCACCACTTAAAAAAAAAAAAAAAAATCACCAGCCGCCACTTGCCCTCAGACTGTTGGGAACGGGATGGGGGAACCCAGGGATTATGGTGGGAGCACAATGGGCGGGAACCATGGGATAGTGGTGGGAGCAGAGTGGGGAGAGCCCAGGGTGTGTGATGGGGTGGGGAGAGACCAGCGACTAGGTAGGAGTGGGATGAGGGAGCCCAGCGACTGTGATGGGAGCAGGTGACGGCGCGCTATATATACTGTGCATTTGGCATTTCTGGGGGGTCCCGACCTGCCCAAATTTTGCTCAGGGGGGCCCTGGCCAAAAAAGTTTGAAGACCACTGGTATAGTTTCTTCTGACTGGTCGATTTGCAGGATCATCCATCTGGGTTCCCTGCATTGAAAGATCATCCATCTGGGTTCCCTGCGTTGAAGAAAGTTCAGCAAGTCTTTCTTTATCCATCTGTCTTTTTCTGCCAATAGCTAAAAAAGCCCATATAGATTCTGCTATAATCCCTGCTCGTGATCCTTCTGTGGGACTTGGGCTTGGGTCTTTTGTTGCTGGACCAGGTGTGTCTGTATGCAGTATTTGTGTAGGCCCAGCCTTTATCAACCCCTTATTTTGCCTAATCCGCCGACCCTGTCTCCGGCGTTTAAAGGCAGTGTTTGAAACAAGTGCTGTGTGTGATTTATTGCTGACAACATCCATCGGAATAACTATGTAGGGTCTAGGCTGCTTTGTAGTTGAATATAATGCATGTGTAAATAATACAGTGGTAGGTGATGCAACAGCAAATTGGACAATTTGTACGTCTGTCCTCATGGTGCAACACAACATTGCTGTTGTAATTCCCCATCTCGATCATTTGATACTAAGGAAGGAAAAACATTTTTAGATTATTTCTGGAAGCTGTTGTCTTCATTCAGCATTTGTCCTTCATCAATTGTCTGCTTTCTGGATGCCTTTAAGAAGTGACTTTATCTTTCTCTCTTGAACCAGTTTTTTCCCAATCAGGATGCAAATGTTCCTTTATCGTGAAGAAAAATGTCCTTGGTGAGCCTCTATGAAATCTGCTTAATTTATTAGTTCCCAATCAATGCCTCGAATCTGTTTCTGTCCAGATGACATGTTGCTTCCCTGTCAGCATGAACAAAGAGTTTTGTCCTTCATTAAATTCCTCGATCTGTCCCTCGGAGGAAAGTTTCAGCTCTGTGATTTCTTTCAGAATAGATTGCCACCTGGATGATAATTCCTTCCAGGATCACATTCAAGTTTGCAGTATTTCTTGGATCTCTTAAGAACATTACTACATTGGTGTGTCTTCCAACGAGATGCAGGCATTCTTCATTTAGACGAAAGAACACCACACTGACCAGTCTATGTGCTGCGTCGGTTGATGGGGGCATTTGTGGTTTCCTCACTGAACTCGGGCAATTTCAAAAATCCTTCAGTGTAAATTAGGAGCAATCTTCTAATGATCTTTTCATTGTCAGGATTACCAATAAAAGCTGGAATGCAGCAAGTTCTCCCCACCAACGTAGGATAAGAACGTAACACCCACTCAAGATACGTAAGTACGAACCTAGAAAAGTCATCACTGGGTAACACCATGAGTAGAGCCAAACAAGAACTCTGTGTGAAATGAATCGGGGTATTGTACCCTCTTCCAATTGTTGTGTCCACGGTAAAAATTTGGCATATCCTTATCAAGGCTTAAGTCTACCTTAGTCCAAAGTCAATAGGCCACTGTGGCTTTCAAGAATGGAGATGTTCCCTTAACCCTGCAACTAAGATGCACAGAGTGTTCGAATGTGTCCTTTTACCCCTTTATTTGTAGCTGAAAAGGGAGTGTCCAAATTAAGCCACAGTCCACTAGTAGGTTCTTTCTTTCCACTTGTCGGGGTATGCGTCCTTCTTCTTCGTCATAGATCTCGTCTGCACGTGCTGTGGTTCTTCCCCAGTGTTTGCAGTTTCTCTGCTGTGGGGTGCAGGTATAGGGGTCTCTCTGGAGTAGAGCTTTGTATCTCCCAGGAAAATCCAAGCTCTCCTACCCTGCAATTTGACAGCAGATGGCGTCACATCTTCAATGACAAAAGGTCAGTTGAAACGGAGCTTGTCCCACTTTTTCCTTGTGTGGTTACGAATTAGGATTTTATCTCCTGGGTAGATTCGTGGATGTAGAAATTTGGGAGTTTGCGTTGTTGAAGCATCTCCTTCTGTGTTCTATACTGCCTTACACCCTCATCTCTGCAACTGTCCTGAAATCACAGAAAAACTAGATGTTAAACAGTTCAAGTAGTTTTGCAATTCAAGTCCTAGAATTTGTGACGTTGGCTTAGCATCACTTCTACTCGGGATGGAGGCATTAAAGGTATCCTCATTCGCCTGCCTGTCACAATCTCGTGCAGCGTAAGATGGTGGTCAGAACCTGGTTGGTTCCTCAATGCTTAGAATGGCAGTGGTAGGCAGTGCAACCAGCCTTTTTTCAAAGTAAGCTTCAACTTAGCTATTCTTTCTTTTAACAGGCCGTTGAGCTTTTCAAAGATACCATTTTCTTGCAGTTGATAAGCCGAAGAAAACTGGTGTTTTATACCAAGCAGCGAGGTGATCTGCTCGAAAACTATATTAACAAAGTGGGGTCCATTATCTGATCCCATTACTTCGCACACTCTCCATCTGGGAAATACTTTGCACACTAAAAACTTGGCTGCACAAGTAGAGCCTGGGTGCGTGCATGGACCTGCCTCTATCCATCTAGAGAAAAGACATATTACAACTAATATGTATCTATATCCATTACAAACTTGTATCGTGTTGACATAGTCGATATGCAAGTGCTAAAACGGGCCATTAGGTCTTGGGATGACTCCCCTCACTATGCACAGTGTATGCCCAGCCGTGAATTTCTGGCAAACAATACAATTTACCATAAAAAATGCAACATGCTCCATTAGGTTCGGTACGAACCAATCCTCTGCAATGGTTACACCAAGATTCTCCCTAGTTGTATGCGCTGGGTATTGTAGCTGTTCTAGCGCCACCCTTAATAAGGCTATAGGCATCACTGGTTTACCAGTGCTGTCTTGTCATCACAATGCTTCCGAGGGACTTAAAGAACACCCTCTTCGCTTCTATACATTCTTTTTCTCTTGCGGTGCCTCTCTGTGAAGCTCCACCATCTGTGTTTTAGACATATGATTATATCCCTCATCCACACTCATCATCACAGTCATCCTTTCATTCACGTTAATGGTTTCAATATTCATTATCCCTGTATCTGTATTTGCTATGCGCTTGGCTTCAGCATTTGCTGCTTGATTTCCGCGCAAGATAAAATCTGTCCCTTTCGTGTGAGCTGCGCATTTTATGACTGCTATGCCCACCGGGAGTTGTAGTGCCTTAATGAGCCTGTCCGATAAGGCTGCATGCTGCACTGGCGTGCTACCCGCACGGAGGTAGCCCCTCCTTTTCCAGCGCGCTAATCCTGCGTGTACCGTTGACGTCACATAGGCGGAGTCGCTGTACACAGTTACTTCCTGGTCTGCGTGATTCTCAATTGCGAGTATCAATGCCAATAATTCTGCAGCTTGCGCTGAATAATGAGATGGCAATCAAGTACTCACAAGCACTCGAAATTCTCCATTTGCCAAATGATTCACAACCGCAGCGCCTGTATATCTTTGCCCATCTTTTTGATAGTTTCTTGAAGACCCGTCAATGAAGACAATCCCTCCCTCTGCGAGTGCATTCTCTGTTACTCTAGGGAGCTCATCACAGAATTCTTCATAGATTGCCCAATCGTGTATAGGCTCTCCTTCGGTAATTGGCTCAGCTATAAACATGGCTGGATTCACTATTTTACATTGAACTATTTTAATCATTGGAGTTGATATGTTAACTTTATAGGCAGAAGCACTTTGAGTAGTCAACGTGCCTTTTGGTTCCCATCACTATGCTTGTAGCCTTTTCTTTGGCGAATGCAGCAGCTGCCAAACTTAGTGCGCATAGAAAGTGACCTCTCATTACTAGGTCCAAAATTCCACTCTAATATGCAAGGGGCTTATACCCCAACGTAGTTCTCTGTGTGAGTACTGCTGTCATAAAAGTACCATCTGAATGCGAGAATAAAAATAATTCCTCCATTGGGGATCCTTAGAACTGGAGCTGTGCAGATTGCTTTTTTCCAATTCATCAAACCCTTCTTCCATTGCTTCAGTCCACACAATTTTTTCTTTTGTTGCATGTGCTTTTATCAAGGCCTGTAAAAGAGGCCTCGTATATGAGCTGTAGTCAAAGACCCATGCTCTGACATAATTACATAGTCCTATAAAACCCTGCATTTGTTTTATCGTGTGTGGCTTGGCTGTTTTTAAAATGGCCTCAGCTCTTTAGGAGTAACCTTCTTTCCCTCATGTGAAATCAATTGGCCTATGTACAACACATCTTATTGACAATATTGTAACTTTTTCTTGTCAACCGTATATCCTTTGTCAGCAGGTATAATCATCAGCTGAACAGAATCGCACCTGCATTCTTCCTCTGTAGTTCTGCAAACTAGAATGTCATCTACGCATTGCAGCACAAGGCTTTCTAAAGCAATATTGTTCAAGTCCATCTGGGGGACTCTGTTAAAAATTGATGGGTACTCACAGTACCCCTGAGGCAGCCTTGTGCTTTTTAATCGCACTTGTCTAAAAGTAAACAATGTCAAATCTTGTGAGTCTTTGTGCAATGGGATTGAGAAAAACGCATTTTTCAAGTCAATCACTGTGAAATATTGTGCAATAACAGGTATATTACATAGAATTGTAGACGGGTTAAGGACTAAAGGGAACTCAGCATCTACAATTTGGTTTATTGGTCTCAAATCTTGTATTAAATGCCACGACTGCCCCTTAGATTTCTTGATAGGATAAACTGACGTATTACATGCTGACTCTGATGTCACTAAGATACCTTGGTCCATCATGGCGGAAATTGTCTTGAAAATGCCTTCATCTGCCTCTCTAGACATGGGCTATTGCTGTGCTCGAGGTAAAATCGCTCTGGGTTTCAAATTAATCTTTACTTCCCCAACTCCTTTCAGTAAGCCTACGTCATAAGGGCCAGTGGTCCATAATGAAATTGGCACTTTTGCCATATCTTCATCAAAATATTCAGGACGCTTTTTTTCTAGCATCAGTATCTGCAGAACTTCTCTCTTAATTGCCTTTACCCAATAAGTAATGCACATTTCAAATATCACAACATTGTCAGATATGTCATCTTCAAACAAAGCCTCATCAGTGATGTCAGTCACTCTGCAGCCTTCCTCAATGGCAATTATTGTGCTCCATCGTCTACCTTTATCATCAGTTGCCTCAAGCAAAGCCATATTTCCTTGACCTATAGCTGCTTCTATGCCTAAGGGGAAAATTCCCCCCTCCTCTTTGTCTATTGGTATCTGAGGTCTAAATAGAAACTCATCTGGTAGTCTCATGATTCTGCCTACTATACCTGGCAGTCATGTTAACAAAAAACGTATCCCATAATAGAACACTTCGGGTTCCAACGGTATCGCTCTAGGCACTACTTGCCCTGCGTATGCCCTGATCATTTTGCATATGTTTAAATAATGCATTGCCGGTATTGAGCATAGTATGCCATCATCTGTAAACAAAATGGTCATATTAATTTTTGTCATTAAACCTTGTCCTAATATGTTGACAGGTGTTTGCCTCGAATAAAGCAGTGGCACTGTCATATCGCTTTCTCCTATGGAGACTGGTAATTCTTTTGTAAAAGGAGCACGACTCGTTGCTCCTGTAAAGCCCTGAATATTCATTGCATCGCCAGACATTGAAAATGTACCCTCACGTATGCACGAGCGCGTTGCACCTGTGTCCACTAAGAAGGAAAATGCTTTGCCGCCTATAATTACGTCTACCCTTGGCTCCTCATGAGGATTCGGCGTAATAGATAGGACTGAACATATCAGGTCTCCCAGTGAACTGTCCTATTTCGGGTACAGTCTCACTCCATCACCCGTGAATGGATTTCCTTCATCAACAGTAACACCTCCTATTCTACGTGTCATAGACGGTTCTGTGTTTGTGTTCTGCTGAAGTTGCACAGGAGTTTGCTCTGATTGTCCTTACGGTTAATTACCTGTTACTTGCAGTGATTGCAAGACTTGCTGCACTCTTGGCGCTTGCTGCTGCACTGTTTGATTTTGCACAAATCCATTACCGCCCTGCTGCGAATATGCAGGTGGATTTGGCATTCCCTGTCTTGAAAAGGTATCATTTTGTATCATCCCTTGGCTTCTACACATACAAGCTATGTGCCCTGTCATTCCACATGTCCAACATACAGGTGGCTGTCTCCCCATCTGCCCATATTGCATGTTCTGATTACCATTTTGCATGTTATGGAACCCTCCCTGATTATTCTGCCAATACCCTTGATTTCCTTGCCAACCTCTCCCTCGATATCCCCTTCCTCGTGGGTCATATCCATTATGTGTCTGATCAAACAGTCTTTGGTGATTTACTTGTGGCATGTGCACTGCCTGCTGCGAAATTTATTCCGCCTATGTTAGTTAACATTGCCCCTTCAATGGCATACTTAGATAGCTTTTTCTGAACTAATTTTCCTTCTTCACCTTTTCGTGCATCGTCCTTTTTGCGATTCTTTTCCTGCAGGAGTCTGCAATAATGTGCAGCTGCTGGTTAATTGAAGGTAGAGTTTGCAAGGCTTCAGCTATGCTTCAATGCAAACTGGGGGGTTGCGGGTGTACCGTGTTTGGGGAAGTTCACCTTGCCTGTGGTGGGCCGCTGTGGTAGGTTTAACTAAGGATTAAGGACCGCCGTGGTTGATGAGTGGAAGCAAGGATTTATTTCCTATAATGCCTTTGCTAGGTTTCCCAGCGAAGATGGCGGGTGTTTCGGGCGGCCAGGAGCAGGAGTATGGGTAGGCCCCTGCTTGAGTGAACTGCCTGTGTTGGAGTCAAGCAGGGGGGCTTCTTTGGCTGTCAAGAGTTTCTGGGTGCTAAGGCGTGCCCCTGGATTACAGAGCGACTCTATAAGCGTAGGGTATGTGCCCCGTTGTTGGCGAGGAAGGGTTGTTTGGCAGCTGAGCCCCGGGGTCTCCGGCGTGTGTTCCAGCGATGCAGGAGATGAGGCTGTACATTATTTAGGTCTGGGTGAAGGATGTTATTGTGGCAGAGTGAGCTGATGGGAGGAGGGCAGTCCGTTGTAGGTGAGCGAGCGGGCAGAATCTTGGGCTCGCGTTCGTTTGTACCGTGACTGTGGAGTGCAATTACATTGGAGAGCTAATAATAGATGGAGACGTGCACTGGTGTTGATCTGTGTTGGTGGCTAGGGCTAGGGTCCGTGATGGCTTGGTTTGGTTGGTTTCTCGTCTTTGGGCAGTCCAGTAGAAGCCTCGCTGGATTGTGCCCGGTTTTTGTGGTGTTGGGTCACAAAGTACACTTGGGGATGGACGTGTTAGTGTCGTGAACAGGGCCCTTTTCGAGTCTGAGGGCTGCGAACGCTGTGTTCAAGGTGGCAGCAGCGGCTGCAGGGATGTGCTGGACTAACGCCAGGCTGCTATTCGGGCAAAGGGACTGGGCGTCTTTCTGGCCTTGTTGGTAATGCTGCTGCTGTTTAAAATCTCTTTGGCGTTCGTACTGGTGATTACTAAAGGGCAGGTGGTGGCCCTCCCCGGTGCCTGGGGGGCCGTTTGTCAGATGGACTGGTTGTTCGGTGGTCGGGGCGCTCGCAGCACGGCAGGTTCTGAGTGGGCAGCCTCAGGGACTGGGTCGTGCGCCCAGTATTGTTACCTCGACCACTGTGCCTATGGTTGATCCGGTCTGCTGGGCTACACCAGGTCGTTGTTATTAAATTATTTCACCCAGGGCTGGCTATCTTCCCCGGTCCTCTGCGCCAGCCCAACAGCCGAGTGGTCTTTCTGCCGTTGTGTTGTATTATTTATTGTAGGGCGAGAGGTGGCTTCCCCTGGGACCTTTTAGATTGTTCAGCGGTTTTTTATCTTCCAGGGGAGAGGGCCGCGGAACAGGGCTGGCCAGATATCCAGAAAGCTCCAGAGGGATGGTGGCCCGTGCAGCCCACAGTCTCGTGGGCCCTCGGGGGAGCCCCTCCTCCGCTCAATCTCGGCTGTCTGTAGGGAGTTGGGACTAGGAGCAGAGTTGAGGCCGGATGAGTCCCTCCAGCTGGCAGTCTTCAAGTTCAGGGGAGGGCTGCTCTGCCCTGCATCCGGATGCCCCGGCTTCCAGGCTCCAGCGCCACCGCCGGTCTGAGGGGAAAGGGGTGATGACCCTGGGATAGAATGGCCAGCGCTCTTACCTGCTGCTGACAGTTGCCACGGTGTGCCGACGGCATGGCCTTCTTCTCCGCTGCAGCGGCGACGGGAGTTCCTCTGCCGACCATGTAGAGCTGCTCTCTCTGGGCCTTTGGTCGCCAGCTAGTGCTTCGATGCAGCCCGTCACCGCAGCTCACGTTGTTGTCGCCGCTGGGGGTCTGTTGGCGCCCTGCTCCGATTGACCACCAGGAGGCCAGCGCTCTGGGTCCGGATGAAGGGTCTGTCACTTGGGCTCCCGCTGCGGCTGGCAACGATCTGGCTGGGCGCAGTCGAAGACGTGGTGTCTGGTGTGTATCTGTGGGTGGTCTAGCCTCACCGCCCAAGGCCCCTCAGCCGGATGGTGCAGGCATGAAGTTTACCCTGTTGGGCGCGTCAGTTTCTTGGCTCAGGTTGTCCGTCTCCTGGCTCCTCCTCACTCTATTTTGTTTGCAAGATGGCACGGGACCGCAATGGTGGGCCGGCCTCTCAGACAGTTGGGGTGGCCGTTGCCGGCTCGGTGATGACCAGCACCTCCGTTATTAAGGCGCTGTGAGCTCCGTAGCTTTGGAGCGCTTTACCCACCAATTAAGGTTGGCTTTCACACCGGGAGATGCAAAGTTTTCAGGATTAATTCAGGAGTCCCGACAGCGCTCACAGAAGAGCGGCCATCTTGGTCGGCTCTCTAGTGCCCTCTCTCTCCCTCAATATATATATAAAAGATAACAATGGATTGACCATTTTCTGAAGTTTGGTTATCTGAATATAAGGTGTGGGAGATTTATGAAACTTAACAGTACATTTCTTAGATTTCTTGATAGCTATCAACAGGCCGTCATCGGACGACCTCTTGCATTACTTATGGCAGGAACTGTCAATATATCAAATGGGTCCCATATTGGGTCAGATGTGAGCCATGTCTCCTGGAGCACAATGATGTCATAGTTTCTCAATTCGTAACATTTGGTGTTGATAAGGAGCCTATGACCCCTCGGGTTGCATGATACAAGGCTCACATTTTCATCAGACGGGAGTTGTTATGGTCTTCTATCATATGCCCGATTTTGCCATTTTCCCTGGGTTATATGGTCAGTTTCACTCACTGGATGGAATGCCTGGTAATCCTGCAGAGACCAGGACCTGACTTGATTGCAGAGCTCTAGGTAGACCTAAACCAGAGCCTCCTCTCTGTTGAGGGATAGAACTATTTCCAGTGATATGCCATCAGACTGATCTAGATAGACAGTGAAGTGAGGCCGATCACTTAAAAGAGCAGGAGCACACATCGCTACGACCACCAGCTGTAAAGGAATAAACACTGTTTAGTATTTTTAGGTGAGAGCAATGGTTAAACGTAACTGGATAAGACTAAGATATAACTGAGCTATACAGTGCCTTGATCTTCCTCTAAGTAACCCCACCCTAGAAGAGAGGATGATTAGCTACCTATCTATCTGAGGGGATTGAGGATAATCAATATGCAAGGAAGGAAAGAAGACTCCAATGATGGTATGCTAGTTCTTACCGTGTTGTTTGGAGGAGATAAGAAGAGAAAAATTTCCCACAACAACTGGGATAAAATAATAAAAGTGGGGGTTAGTACAGGCGCTACCCCGATGGAACGAGGAGCGCACTAGGGTCAGGGTGGTGCACGCTGCTGCAGAGCATCCCCAAGTGCAGGTGCAGATGAAAGTCCTTCAGAAAACTGGTGCAGCGTAGAGGATGGTTCACAAGAAGGAGTGTCTAATGCAGAATAATGCAGACAAAACAAGCAGGAGTAAAAGGGGTGAATACGGGTAACAAACAAGAAAATAATACTTGCTGTGGGGTGCTCTGAAGAAGGCGTGATGAGTGTTAGGAAAGATTTCATAATTGAATGTAATTTTCCCTCCATGTATCAACCCCTGAACTTTTTGCTGCTGTTTTACACCCTGATCTAGACTTTGCCAGAGAAGCACCGCCTCAGATGCGCTCCTCTGGGCTTTCGCTCACTTCATATGGGGAAACTGACATGCCCTTAAAACAGTCCGTACTGGGAGACTTTGTTTCCCTTTGTCCTTTCCTCATGTTGCAACTTTTGTGCAACATGTAATAAGAGTACAATGTAACTTACTTTACATCACCCTTGGGTCTCTAGTCTTTCCAAAGGCCCTAGAAACTCTCGCTGGACTTTTTATGAGCTGTGCAGATGTGTCATAGGCAGGACTCGTGCCAGCTATAGTTTTTCATGTAATTTTAACTCTTTTTTGCCATGTTAACCGCACTTACCGCGCTTGACACAAATAGGTGGCCTGGCTCCAAAATGGCCATGCGACGAGGTTCTTTGTCCTGTCATTTCGACATCTTGCCCCTTCACCTTCTCCAGGTCGAGCCGACCCGGGTAAGTCCTTATTTGGTCATGCACTTTCCCGCGAAACCCATAGCTTTTGCGGGCTTCTGCATGCCTTGTGTGTGTGCCTCCAGGATGTGGGCTGGGATGTCTGTTCCCAGTACACATCCTGGGTGCCAGAGAGTCTGGAGTGTCCTGAATGCCTGGGACCACCGTGGTCCGTGATTGGTCCACGTATGGAGTGAGTGTTTGTGAGCAGATCTCCCATTGGGTCCTCTCCGTTTTGGTGCAAAGGGAACTTTGGATAAAAGGAGGCTGGAAACACCACTACGATGTTGATCTCCTGAGTTCACACGAACAAAGGATAAGGAGCCAAGTATCCTGCAACAAGAAGCTGAGTCGAGGAACCGCTGGTGACCCGCTGGAAGGTTTGGCACCCTGAGCCCGCTGTTGTCCCGTGGGACCCCTCTGCATCTGATCGTCCTAGAAGGTCTGCGAAGACACTTCGACCCCTTGGAATAGTGGCACCAACTATTCTCGACACCTTCAACAAACCCTGCAAGTAAGCCTCTTCGGAAGTGTTCCTGTCCAAGCAGTGGGCTGACCAGCTTACACAGGACGTTTGCTCTGATACCGCCGCCGTTTCGAGGAGGCCCTCGAATCTTGGTATACTGCTTGCTCTGTGTCCACGGTACCTACACACCGAATTTCATCCACTTGGCATTCCCAGGTCTGAAGTGAGACGAGTGCGCCCGGACCAGAGTAAACGTGGTTACCGTGTTGCCCTGCTGTGGCAACAACCTGGCAAGTTCACTGCATTTGTGACCCCCTTGCCCCTGAAGCCTGCTGCAGTGGAATTGGGCCGATTCCTCCTCCCAGAGCGGAGAAATCACCACTGTCCCGTTTGGGAATCCTAGCTGTATCTCTGACTCTACACGGTGTCAAGAGGTCCTGATTGTCGCATTCGAACCTGCCAGCGAAGTGGACTGTACTGGTGAAGTTTGGGTCTGCCTGCGTAGGGGACCGGTGAGTAATCCTTACCCCAACCGGTGGCCCCTAGGGCAGGAGCCCATTTTTACGCACAAAGTGGCCCCTGAGGGCCTCTCTCCTTTCCACAGCTATTGCGAAATAGAGACTCCATCCCGTACTCTCGAACTGCCTCTGCCCTCCAGTGGAGGTCCTGCTTGAATAGTGGGAACTTGTTCTTCTTCGCATCATCCACCTTCCTGAGCTGCTAGAGATTCTTGATGAGACCCTATTTTGTCCCTTGGCACAAACGCGTGCATGTACGATTGAGCATAAGGCTCCTCTCTTCGTAGGGCTTGGACTGCCTCTTAGTTAGGTATATTCGTGATGTCGAACTGGGTCTGAAGATTACCTGCACTGCCTGTTTTCCTCCCTATCTAGGTGGTCTACATATTTCGTGCTTATAATCTCTTAGACCCCTATGGTCTTGTATATATATTGTGTTGGTTGTGATGTATTGGTTTACTTTGGTATTATTGTGATTCTTTGCTATGGTCTATGTTACAAAGGCCTTGTAATAAATGTGTCTATATTTTTAATATAACACCTGTCTGGAGTAATTTGTAAGTGTCCTTGCTTTGTGTGCTCATTGAGGTCTTTCAGTCACCCTCACCCCTCTTGAGACTTAGTCTTGACCGCCTGCCATAGCTACCCTGATTGGTCCAATGCAACGAGGGAGAAGAGAATGCTGGCCTGGTATTTTGAGGTTACGGGTAGCCAGCCAGACCTTAGAGCCCACCCGATAGTCAGGCGCCAGAGTACAATGACGGTCAGCAAACTGTTTGGCATGGACCTGACCACAAAGCAGATGCAAACGTACATCACGATTAATGCCACCCATGTCCCGAAGGCATGCCCGGGCAGCCGGATTGTCAACAGGAAGGACAGGATCCAGAAGCAAACAACGCGGGTGTTGTCCATACACAGCAAAAAAAGGGGAAACACCTGAGGCGGTGTGGACTGCGTTATTGTAGGCAAACTCTGCAGACGGGAGAAGAGAGAACCAGGATTTCTGATATTGTAAACAAAGACATCTCAGGTACTGTTTAAGGGTTGCATTAACCCGTTCAGTCTGGCCGTCAGTTTGAGGATGGTAAGGCGTGCTGTATCTGGCGTCTATGTGAAGAGCCCTGGTTACGGCCTTCCAAAAGCGAGCAGTAAACTGCGGCCCATGGTCGGATACAAAAACAGCCGGTAGACCAAAGAAACGAAATACGTTTCGTAAGAAGAGATCCACTAATATGGATGCCGAGGGAAGACCCGCACAGGGCACAAAGATGGCCATCTTCGTGAAGAAGTCGATCACAACCCAAATATTATCCATACCAGTCACCGGAGGGAGGTCCACGATAAAATCCGTGGATACCATATACCAGGGTTTGTGCGGAAGTGGTAATGGTTGGAATAGACCAACCAGCTTGGAACGGGAGGGCTTACATTGAGCACAAACAGAACAGGAGGCCAGATAATCAAAAACAACCCTGGACATGGCGGGCAACCAAGCCCAACGACGACGTGAATCTAAGGTCTTCTGCTGACCCAGATAGGCTGCCAACAGGGAGTAGTGAGAGCAGGCCAAGGCATGCTCACGTGTTTCCCCTGGAGTAATAAACAGACGTCCCTGGATATATGGAAGACCCTGTACAAAATCAAGATGGGGGAAATGCACTCCTCCGGATGCGAGGACACCCACTGTGAAATGATGGAACTTAAGGCAGGCTGTGGGGTGCAGCCACACACCACACGACACAGTAACAATAGGTTGGGCCTATCAGTGGGGTTGCGTGGCTCCAAAGAGAACCGCGATAAGGCATCTGCACAAGTGTTGAGGCGGGCCAGGTTGTAGGTTATCATGAAGTTAAATTGGGAGAAAAAAAAGTGCCAGCGCGCCTGTCGGGGCGTAAGGCATTTCATGGATGTAAACGCCAGAAGCAAGCGGTGGTCAGAGTACACCATTACTGGGTGGCGTGCCCCTAACAGGTGATGTCACCATTCCGAGAAAGCCTCCTTTATTGCCAGCAATTCCCGTGGTGATAGGATAATTCATTTCATACGGGGTGAGCGTCCTGGAAAGGTAAGCTACAGGATATACCTCCCTGGAATCAGGACATCGTTGTGACAGGACAGCCCCGATGGTGGAACCGGATGTATCAGCCTCGACCAGGTAAGGCAGGAGCGGGTCAGGGTGTTGAAGGGCTGGGGCTGAGGAAAAGGCAGCCTTCAAAGCATCAAAAGCTGCTTGAGCCTCCGGATTCTAGTGAAAAGGCTGCTTAGAACTGGTCAAAGCTGTAAGGGGGGCCGACATTGCCGAAAAAGAGTGGATGAAACACCTATAGAAATTAGAGAAGCCCAGGAAACATTGGAGAGCCTTGACAGAACCTGGTACCGGCCACTGGAGGACTGCTTTGACCTTAGACTGGCTCATTCGAATGCCGTGATCATTAAGGTCATAACCCATAAATTCGACTTGTGTAGTATTGAAGACACATTTTTCAGCCTTCACAAAAAGATGATTATCCCTCAACCTCTGGAGTACAAGACAAACATGTTCGATATGTGATTCTTTGGTAGGAGAATAAATCAGTATGTCGTCAGGATAGACCACCATGAACCTATCCAGATAGTCGGGGAATATATCATTCATGAAGGCCTGAAATGTGGACGGGGTATTGCACAACCGAAGGGCATAACCAAGTATTCGAAAAGCCCATAACGTGTTATTGTCATGACACGTGCCATGGAAGCTGTGGATGAAATGGACGAGGGGTTTAATCGGCCACTGCGAGAAGCAGTAGCAACGGTCTAGTGTTTTTCCCGTCGCGCTCTGACAGTCCAAGTACACGCCCACCATGGCGCGACATTGCATTTCAACCCTTGTCTGCTTTGGGTTTACAAGCTGTGTATCTGGTCTCGCCTACCGGTGGTAGCGGTTACCTTTCCTCATACCTTCCTTGCTGTCCTCTTGTATATTTCCTCCTCTGCTCCGTCCTGCACTTTCTGCTTTTACGAGTCACCCTGCTATTGTGTATTAGGGATCTATATGCCCAGTATGATCCCTGTTTCCTGTTCCTTTCGTTTGGCATCCGTTGGGCTCTTCAGCCTCGTTCCTCCGGCGGTCAGACCCACTGCGCTTGTCAGGCTGGTTTATATACCCATGGAACCATCACTTTCCTCTGCATTCAAGCTGTGTGTCAGTTACCGGATTCCCGGAGTATCCTTGCACTCTACAAACCAACAATCAACCGGAAGTTATCATCCAGCACATCACCAGGGTTTTTCAGTGTTGCTTTTCCCTGGTAGTGGGGCGAGCTTCCTGGGGGTCCCACTGCTAAGCTGTCAGCTTCCTGGCAAGGCTGACTCCAGTGGAGCCTGTCCTAAGGTCATCACAAAAAAAGCTGAATACTGCTTGGAGAGAAAGGAGGACCATATCCTCAGAAGATTCATCGGATGACCCCAATACAGGTGAGGAGGAGGAGGAAGTGGTCTGTCTGGGCATAGAACAGGCAATTCCCCCAATAAGTTTTGAGAGTTTTGAAGGCAGTTTTTCATTCATCCCCGTCTCTCATGCGCACAAGGTTGTAAGCCCCTCATAGATCCAATTTAGTGTATGTGGCTCAGGACCCCAATTGATCTAGAAGGATGGAGATGAGCAGGAGGGGGTATTGATTTTTTACTGTCACTGCGTTCAATGCCCTGTAGTCAATACAGGGGCGAAGGTCACCCTCCTTCCTATGGGACAAAGAAGAGGGGGGAGGCGGCAGTGGACCTGGATGGCCTGATGAACCCCATGGCCAAAGCTTTTTCAGTGTAATCCTTCAGGACTTCCTCCTCCGGGACCGTGAGCGAGTACACCCAGCCGGACGGAATCTTGGCCCCAGGGACCAGATCAATCAGGCAGTCATAAGGCCTGTGGGAGGGTAGGTGTTCAGCCGCCTTCTTGTCGAACACATCTGGAAATGCAGAATACTCCTCAGGGATACTCGGATCTGAACAGGATGTAACAGCCCCGATGAAAGCCATAGAAGCAACCATGGCTTGTGAGGATGATTCTGGCGAAACCATTATACTGCTAAAACAGGTCTTGTTGCAAACCTGCGATGGAAACTGCACGGTTCGATTGGACCAATCAATTGCTGGATTGTGAAGCTGCAACCAAGGTATACCAAGGATTACCCTGAATTGGGGAGCCTTGATCAAGTCAAACAAAAGAGTCTATGTATGGCCTTCCTTGGTTTGCATACGAATAAGGGATGTATCACAAACCGGATACCAGTGAAGTACCATCCACCGCATGGACCGCCTCCGCCCGCTCTTTGGATAACACCGGCACAGCGTTACTAATGGCGTAGTCATAATCCATGTAGTTACCAGTGGCACCGGAATCAATAATTGCCAATGCTTGAAACGTTTTCTCGGGTAAAGGAGAGAAAACCACAGGAAGACCAACCGGTGTGGTGGGAGAAACACCGCCAATGGAGGAATCCAAGGAAAACACACCCGGCGTAGGGACTCCATCTACTACCGGGGTCAAGCATTTCCCGACTTCTTGGTGGGTTTTTTGGGACAATCCTTCAGAACAGGTTCCTGTTGAGCCGGCGTCAAGGGGCCTCTGATAGCCTCTACCTGCATAGCCTCTGAAACCGATGTCCGAGGATCAGAACCCAGTGCAGGCAGGACTGGTTGTACCTGTCTTCTTTCCCCCTTGCATTCGGCTCTACGAGCGTCGATCTGTAAAACCAGATCTAGGAGTTCACCATAGGCAGTAGGGACCACAGGAACAGTTGCCAAAGTATCTTTGAGCTCGTCAGAGAGTCACTGCCGACTTTTTCTCCTCCGGTCAGTCTGTCTCAGCGGCAAGTTGATTGAAGAGGGTTAGGTAAGAGAATAATGAGGAGGAACCTTGTCAAAGACTTAGGAATTCCAAGTCAGTCGCCTGTGACTTGTAACGGGTATCGAATACCCTATTCATTGCTGTGATGGGTGCATTGCAGTCATACAGCATATAACTGTTTGTCTGCAACAATGGATTTGCCCATGTGGCAGCCGTGCCTCCTAAAAGAGAGAGCACAAATGCAACCTTGGTGGTAGAATTAGGAAATGCTGTGGGGCGGTACAAAAAGTGCAACTTGCACTGATTAATGAAGGTCCGGTACTGTTTTGGGTCTCCGGAGAAGCGTTCAGGTGGGGCCAACGGAAACTGGGTGGCCAAGAGGACTTGTGTTTGTTCACGGCCTGGGAAGGATGAGCCGGAACCGGAGGCCGTTGCCCCAGAGGCATGAACGGCAGGTGCTTGCCATCTCATGCAAGGTATCCATCCTATGGTGCATTGCATTATTAGTGGCGATTACACCAACTGTGTCAGCGTGGTCAAGGGGTCCGCACCTTCCATGGCTTCCAATTTTGTCACTCATCAGATGGATTGCCTGGTAATCCCGCAGAGACCTGGACCTGACTTGATTGCAGAGCTCTAGTTAGACCTAAACCAGGGCCTCCTCTCTGTTGAGGGATATAACTCTTTTCAGTGATATGCCCCCAGACTGATCTCAAGTGGGGCCGATCAAAGGTAGCAAAAACAAATCCAAAGGCAGTCCGTGTATGCAGGCAAAAAGTCTGGTACACGGGAAGCGGCAAAACGTAGCAAAACGAATCCAAAGGCAGTCCATGTATGCAGGCAGGAGATCTGGTACACGAGAAGCGGCAAAGGTAGCAAAACGAATCAAAAGGCAGTCCATGTATCCAGGTAGGAGTTCTGGTACACGGGAAGCGGCACAGGTAGTAAAACAAATCCAAAGGCAGTCCGAGTGAGAAGACAGGAGGTCTGGTACACAGGGGGTTGGATTCTGAGAAAAACGAAGATGGAACTTCACGGGAAAAAACACTGAAGCAGTTTAAAAAGCGGGGACGGCCCCTGCATAACCTCCTTGCCATTGACATCAGCTGCTCTATCCTTTGTCCCACTTAAATGCATTTCCAAGCACATCTTCGCCTCAGTACTTTTGTCAGCCGATGGATTTGATATTTCACAATAACACATATTTTTTGGTTATCTTATGTTGATCAGATTTGGGCGTTATCGTCAGCCCACGTGATGGGATTTCACAAAACTCTTTTGAAATCCCATTGGTAGGCTCCCAATTCCATCCTTATCCCCAAGAGAGGTTTCCTCCTCCATGAGATCATCCCGCATGTTACCAACCCTTGGGATACTATTGGTTAGCGGCATCACCTCTCTAGCCTCATGGGAAGGGATTCTTGCTTGGGCAGAAGAGACGCATCTGAAAGATTGTCACACTTCTCAGCGGGCCAAGGCTCACCTGCACCACCCGGCATCTGCAGACCACCTCCTTCTGCTGAATACGCTTTGCGATCAGAAGGAGATTTTATAGGCGTGTTCCGCCTCTTCCTGCTAACCGCCTCTCACTGCCATTCCAACAGCAGTAAACGCAGACACAGCACACAGACTGCTGATGACTGCATTTCAGCCACACTACTCACAATACCTGGAAGACTGGTATGAGTTCAACTTGGGATATGCAACCTGGTTGATTTTTCCAAAGTTCCTCCAGGCCTACTGAGGTGGAGCAGGAAGAGGACAATGACACAGTTACGGAGACAGGAAGTAAAGACAAAGGGACACTTCCATCATTGTATTGTTTTTTCTTCAAAGACAGTCTGGCAGATTTGAAAATGCAAAATATCAGCATGTGGTAGCCACACAACTCCACCACCACAACTTGTCTCCCAGATGAGAATAAAATAACAGATAATATCCTTTTCAAAATGTGACATGTTCGCATTCTTCTTCATTCAACCCGGTTGATAGTGACATTGGATTCAGTGGTAGAATGATGCATTTCCTTAAGTCTCCAAAGCCTTCTCCTTCAGACCAGTCACTGACTCAGAAGTCACAGACATCATGGAACGCATCAAGCCCTCCTCATGCAAGGACAACATTTTCCCCGCAGCACTCATCAAAGAGTGCAGAGAACCACTAGCAACACTAATTACAGCCGTCATTAATACTTCTCTCTCCACCGGCATAGTCCCCCCTGCTCTCGAAGAAGCCTGGGTCCGCCCATTACTCAAAAAGCCTTCACTTGACCCGGACATGCCCAATAATTATAGACCCATAACAACCGTCCCATTCCTGCTTAAGTTACTGGACAAAGCAGCATACCTTCAGATACAACAATTTCTGGAAGAAAACCACATCCTGGGCAAGAGGCAATCAGGTTTCCGGCCAAGGCATGGACCCGAAACGGCCCTACTCGACCTAAAAATGAAAATTGAACAAACCACAGACAAAGGCAAACCAGCGCTACTCTTGCTGCTTGACCTATCTGCAGCCTTAGATCTGGTAGATCACATGACCTATGCAGACACCTCAAGAAGGCAGCTCACTTCTCACAGCAAGCTACCACATGGATCATCTCCTTCCTTGAGGGAAGGCTAATGAGGGTATTCTCAGACCAAGCATGCGTCACCCCCACACCCATCCATTGCAGAGTTCCGCAGGGTTCCTGCACGTCACCGACTCTCTACATCATTTTTACCCTCCCTCTCTTCAACGACCTTGATGATCACGGCATAACTTACACCAATTATGCCGATGATACGCAAGTACTACTCCCCCTCACCGGCTTCTATGAACAGGACACTGCCAAGCTAAGTGAGATCTATGCCATCATCCAGGCCTGGATGGCAGCTAACGGCCTCTGTCTCAACGGAGACAAGACTGAAATACTCATAGTAGGTACCAAACAAACACTCAATAAATTGGACAGCAAATACTCCTCCTCCATCATAGACAACACTCCCATCACCACATCAAAAACAGCCAAAACACTGAGAGTACACATAGACTCCACCGTATCCATGTCATGACAAGTCAGCGCCATCACATCTTTGGCAGCTCTTAACAACAAAATAATAAATGCTGTCAAACCTTATCTCCCACCTCAAAAGTGCCTGTCCATAGCCAGTGCCACAGTAGTGGCTAGATTGGACTACTGCAATGTCCTCTTCTTAGGCACCTCAGCCAAGAACTTAAAGAAACTCCAAATCACTCAAAACAACACCTTCAGGGCAGCCCTCAGCATTCCAAAAAGGGAGCACATCTCCCAAGCCCGGAAAGACACCTATTGGCTCCCAGTCAGAGAGCGCATCCTATTCTAAGCCCTTTCCATTAAACATGCCTGCCTAGCAAACACAGCACTTCCGTACCTCTCAGAAACCATTCACCGCGCCGCTTCAGAAAGACCTACACGCACCCAACACTGCAACCTGCTCGCCATCCCACCCTTTAAAAGAGCCAAAACTGGAGGCGCCAGCTTTGCAGTCTTAGCACCAAAAAATTGGAATGCACTACCACCAACACTCAGGAAAGAGACCTCACGCTCAGCCTTCCGCAAGTTTCTGAAAACTCAACTATTCCACTAGGCCAGCCACCTTAGACACTTCAGACATACCTTACCTGACCTGTGGGTTCATCCATCTTAATTGCCCAATCCGTAACTGAAATGTATGTCTAAACTGCTGTATGCTCTTGTAACCCTATAAGCTATGCTCTTTGTCTAAGCAAGTATCCTTAAAAGCGCCACGATGCCCTAGGGCCGATGCGCACTATACAAATGCAAATAAATAAAATACAATAAATAAATAAATTTCAAATAAACATTGGGGCACAAATGTGGTGGCACAGGAAATGGAAGGGTAAAAGTATTGCTTATTGTTTCATGCCTCTATAATTTAAATTGTACTGCTGCATTTTAGTTGCATTGAGAGCTGATTTAAACTGTACTACTGCATTTTATTGCCTATGTACCTCATTTAAATGATACTACTGCTCTTCATGCTTGTGCTATTGATCCTCCATTTGTCTACTTAATACACCACCTAACCCTTTTCCTGACTAGTCCCCTCGCTTCTTCCACATTCCCTCTGCCTAACTGTACTACTTCTTCTCCCTTCCCCCATGCATCACACTCTCCCACTCCTACTTCTACTCACACTCTCCTTACCTCTAACTCCCTGTGGAACCTTTCCCCCTCCACCATCCCTCTCATCTCGTCCCCACGATTCTCTTCTTGCTCCTATCGTGTACCAGCCACTCGCCTCGTCCAAAAAAGATACCCTTTCTAATGTTGTGTATCCCTCTCACGTTCCCCTCAATGTCCCCTCCTTTCCATCATCGTCTCCTCCCACTCTCTCATTTTGGCTCTTGAATGACCAATATATTTGTGCAAAGTCCTCCTTTGTAACTGATCGCTTTGATTCTCACCTCTCCCTCTTGCAGATCTCGGCCTCACGGAAACATGCATCACCACCATAATTCTTCAGCCCCTGCTGCTTTACACACCAACTCTGCCACCTTCTTCTACATATCTCGCTCTTCCAAACATTGCAACTAACGATCACAGTGTCCTTCCTGCCCCTCTCACTATCTTCCTGCTTTGTCAAGCAGCGGACCCTCTCAACACTTTCCTCTCTGATGTAGACTGCCTTCCTGACTCCATTATCAATTAAGCCCCAATACTACTCAAGGGAGGCATCACCACCTCAAAATATTTCCCACCAAACAACTGAAACTTAGCGCTCTCTTTTCTGACCATTCCTTCACTTCACTCCACAATCTTCAACTCATTTCAAAAGGCATTTTCCTGACCTTCACTGACTCTTCAACTAATTTTCCTCTGCTATTCTGTCCACTGACCCCTGCCCATCTAACCAGTTGATGGTCCACTTTAGTAACCTCATTCCCCCACTTTTCTTCACTCAGCTACCTGCCCCAACTGCATGAGTAAATTGTATCTGACCCCTTTGCCCAAGTCAGACCAACGCTTCATTCTCTTCTCCAGGCTTTCAGTATTGAATAGGGCTTCCCTGATTAATAATAACAGAAAATGTGATGGGTTGTAGGTTTTGAATTAAAATTACCCACTGGCATTGCTTAGACCAATCTTCCACACAGCTGTTATAATCCAACAGCTTCTGTAGTGACAGCTAACATCGGTTTGGAAGCCTTTGATTTCAAAAGTGGTACCGGGCAGGGTTGCCCTTCATCCCCTCTGCTGTTTGTACTAGAAATTGAACCATTGGCAATATCCATAAGGGAAGATTAACAGATAAAAGGATGAACAAAAACTATGGCACCATGCATATGACTTACTATTGGTGTTACAGAATATGGCAAATTCCCTCCCAGCATTGATGGAAAAGATTGAATACTTCTGGCAATTTACTGGTTATAGGATTAACCCTGACTTGCAGCAAAGCAGATCTCCCGGAACAAGGATTGCGCTGGTGCCTAACGAAGATGAAATACCTGGGTATTTGGCTCTGGCAACAACAAGATTGAAACAAGATCTAGAAAGTTTGTCAAAACTTAACTGCCTTAAAATTAATTATATTTTAGAAATTATCCCTCTCACAAGAAAATAAATATGAATGGAAAAACGAATACAAAACTTTCTGTGGAATAATAAACCACCCATAATGAAATTATGGAAACTGCAACTACCCAATAACAAGGGAGGAATGAATGTACATCATTGTGAAGCTTACCATCTAGCATTCACTAGACAACATATATTGCCCTTCGTAGAAGAAGACCCTGATGAATGGATAACAGCTAAGACTAATATGGTCCGTCCTCTGGAATCCAGGGAGGTACTGATGTCAAAACGAGAGACAAAAGGGTATCATATTCGCCTATCGAGTTTTTATAAGGATGCTGGACCAAGATATAAAAAATAATGAACCATGACCCATACAGATCCAGATAAGAGACAATTTGGTAAAATGCAAGAATAAGGATGAGTAAGAGGATGTTGTTTTGGCAGACATGGTATTTAGGGGGGTGGGTGATAGAATGGCTGGAAAACCTGGTCGAGACTGAAAAATCGACATCTTTTGAGAAACTCAAACAGATTTATAACCTAGAAGAAGAGGCATGCAAAGAATACTGCATATTGAAAAAGATAATGGGCTCTAGGATACACTATGCAATAGCTAGGTTAAAAAATCACATAAAAAATCACATAGTGCCAGCAACATACGATCTCTTACTTACAGCTAGAATGGGAAACACATCACTGATTGAGATTTGATCACAAAGCCTCACATCTGGAATGAATGAAGGAAGATGGGAAGCAATATGTAGAAACATACCACAAATGTCTTTAAACTGGGGCAAAAGAGGCCGGTTATGTGAGGAAGGCATGGTATCAAGCAGTAGGAAGGCATGGTATCAAGCAGTAGACACAACCACAATGGATACAAGTTTTGAAAACCTTTATTTAAAGTTTAGTTTGGTGGGTAGAATACCTCACTGGCCCTAACTCTAAAATGGGAGTAATCTCGACCATTAAACAAATAACAAATACGTCCACGTCAGTCTGGTCAAAATCAAAAGGCCTATACGAAGAAAAACCTAACCTTGCCCTCCATATCAAAATGACAAATGTGTTACAGGAATACAAAAGCAAAATAGTGTTCAACCCCAGAGGTTGAACAACCCTACAGAACCCCACGTTCAACCCCACAGGGCCTAGATAGTCTCTTAAAAAACAAAGGATGGGCGGATGGCACAATTCTATCCGTCTTGCACTCTTTGGCTTAATGGTACAATTCAACAGTTCAATTTTAGGCTTCTATCTTCTGGTATTTCAGGTTCAATCACTTCCTTAAGGCTTTGGCTGCCTTGCCATCAATATTCAGTTGATACTTACTTTCTGGATTCCTCTGCAGACTCCAGCCTGTCTCATTTTCACTTTATCACACAGTTCTGCACAGGCCGCTGTGAGAAACCAAAAGTTGTCTTACCCGCTAGCCCTCAGGGACTTGTCATCCAGGTGGCCATGACATGGCCATGGATTTTGGATACATTTCCTGGGGGTAGACCAGTGCGGGAGGATCACCTGGGTGAGAGGTGTTCGAGGAGTGGGGGTGCGACAGCCAATGGTGAGATGCACGGTTTTCCCCCTTTTTTGTTCTTCTACCCCATCCTATTTTGTAGGATTTTCTCAAGTCCCAACTCTCCCCCACCCTTTTTTCACAAACACTGGGCCGAGGAAGAGGATGACTGAGAGTAACCAGACTAACTCTCACATCGTACTGGACATTTCCCGTTAACCGGGTGAGGCAAGGTCAGGCACTATACACGAAGTGCATGCACCCGATAGCAGTTAGCTCCTCTCTCACAAATAAAAGGCAACACCTAAAGACAGACTCTGAGCAAAGTGGAACACAAGTGCGAGCACAACATCCGGGATGAAGGCACACCGACTGGAGCAGAGCAACGGACCAAGGGATCACCTTCAAGTCTTGCTGCATCATCTATAAGGCAGTCGCCCTCAAGTCACCCAGCTACCTTGTGGAGAAACTGAACATCTCAGGCAGACAGCGTACCACCAGAAGCCAGGAGAGGTGCAGACTTGAGATCTGCTGCAAAAAAAAGAAATGACCTGAAAACAAGCCTTCTCTGCCTACACCCCAATACTATGCGTCCTCCTACAATTCAGAAAAGAACTCAAGACCCACCTCTTCAAGGAGTATCTCTTCCTCAACACCCTGGCCATCACATTGCCCCTCGAGCCACATGACTCGCTAGATGCCACCCGCCCCTCTCCTCCTTTCCACCCGGTACAGCTGTACTCCTCCTCTTTGCCCCTCTGTATTCCAACCCCGCTGTATATCTGTTCTGTTGTTACCTTTGAAAAGCACTCCGTTATGCATCTGTTCTGTTCTATACCTCTTTAAAGCGCTCTGTTTTGTATGTGTATTGTTTTACACCTCAGTAAAGTGCTCCATTGCTTCTTGAGCCAGGTTTGGCCTCAATAAATACATGTATTAAAGGCAAACCAGTTATATGCGGTTATTTGAGACTTGGCACAAACCCTAGATTGGTGATATATTGACCCGAAGTGGAGCTGGGCATCGCGCCCACAAAATGTATAAAAGCGAATGCATTCTAATGTACAGCGTCTCTCACTGAACACACTGAACCACGCTAGAGTTCGTTGTGTTGTACTGAGGGCCGATAGCTATCTGATTTTGCTCTGTTTTTGTAATTGGATTCAGTATAGAATAAAGTACTTTGTATGTTCCTTTGTAACCCGTGTCTGGTGTATTTTTCCTTTTGGTGTACTCAGCCTTGATATTCTTTTTCTGTTTTCAGATGTCTTCCATAGCTGTCCCTCCATCGAGATATCCCTCACCCATGTCTCCAATTATCCGACTTCTGCACACCATAACAACATATCCTTTTTCTTGATTATATTTGGCCTATCAGAAGCTTTTGATACTGTGGACCACTCCTCCCTCTTTTGCACCATCGCCCAACTGCAAATCCAGCACATCGCCCTTGACTGGATTGCTTCCTGCTCCTCCCACTGGTCCTTCGCCATTTCATGCACCTCGGAAACCTCTGACCTAAACTCCCTCCCAGTTTGCATCCCCCAAAAAGCCATCTGTGGGCTGCTCCTCTTCAACCTTGAACACCTACTCTTTTGGACAACAGATCTCCTCCTGTGGGTTCTTCTGCCACCTGTATGTGGATGACAAAAAACGTTTTTCTCCTTCCCCAAATGAATTCCTGATCAGTCATCACCTATCTTCTTCTGTCTCTCTGTGAATTGTCACTGGATGGCACTTTCTTATCTTATGTTAACTCTTCCAAGACCAAAGTGATCTACCTCTCCTCCCTGCTCACACTGTGATTCCAACTTACTGACTATTCCCCTCAACTAAGGCATGCAGCACCTGGGTTTGTTTTGACAGCAATCTAAACCAACCATCCCTTTATTACGGCCACTACCACGGCAGACAGAATTAACCTTCTTAACATCTTAAACATCTGCCTCCTCACTTAAAACTGTACCAAAATCCGTATTCTAATACTAGTTCTTAGTTGCAATGACTACTGTGTCAATGTCTACCTGTGCATCACCCTCTATTAAAGTTCACCCTTCGACAAAGACCTAGAATGTGCCACCCATATCCTCTTCAATCGCACCTGCTCGTCTCCCACTTCCAAACACTACCTCTATACAGACTGGCTTTCCATGAGAAGCAAATGATGCTACAAGTTTTTACTACTTGTTTTGAAATCTGTCCATGGCCCGTCTCCCTCATATTTAGCCAACACAATCTCCCGCAACTCTTCTCCACACACACTGCACTCCTGTACCCACCTACAGCTCTCTGTTCCCTGCCCTCTCTATGTGCCCTCATGCTTTGTCTTCCTCTCCTTCCTTTCCCCCCTCCAAATGAACTCCCTATATCCTTTTATCATAAACTACACTACAATCTACTCTTTTAAATATCCACTGAAACATTACCTCCTTAACTTGCAAGGTGTACCCCAACTAATTCTTACATCACACCCCCACCAATGACTACCCTGGGCATAACACCTTTGCAAATGCCTCACTGTAAATATTTAATTTTATTGTATATGGTTTTAGAAAAAAAAAACTGTACAAATAAAACATTACACAATCCATCAACATAAAATACAAAGTAAACCTCAATTAAAATGCACCACATACTAAATACGTAAGTATCAAAAATAACATGTCTAAAATAGCTCATCCGGCCACACCTCCACATTTTACCAGAATCAGCACTCTCCACAATACTCCTGCAACCTTAAAGATTTAAAAAAGGTAACCACTGTGATCGCTGTGGAGGTTGTATGCCCAGATAAACAAGATGGCCAGATCCCCTCCATATCCCACACAAACTGGGAGGACATTTCTTTTAAGTGTTTAGATCTTAGGTCACTTAATGCAGTTTCATGTATGGCTTCATTCTTACAGTACTGACAACATAACTGATCCCCATTCATCAGGCCCCTTCTGGCTCTAATTTCTTTTGTCAAGAACAGGTTCCCACAGAATCTTAGATATTAGTTACAGGCCCACTTGGCAGGATAAACTACCATAAATGGAGCTGAAGTTTCTTATGGTCCCATCTTAAATGCACAAGAGAAGGATATCCATGCATTCTTTCAGTGGTTACAACCCAGTCTAGTTCAAATAGCCATGTCTTAATCCCTACAGGGTTTTCACATAATTCCTTCAAAGAAATATTCACCTTCCCAAGCACACTAGTACCATAGTCATATATGTCATTCAGCCACATACTACTCCTCCTCCCCAAGATACATTTAAGGTCTTCAAACAGAGAACCCCCCACAGAACTCAAAATCTTCCTCACCAGTGAAAGAAGATTCCACTATACACGTGATTCAAGAGAAGAAATGCCCAGAAGCTCATAGCGGATGGCGTCAATGGGGATAGCATTAGGCACTCTCAGCACCCTCAGTACCCTTACACCAGATCAGAGCTTTAATACCAAGCAGAGTATCCAATAAGGAGAGTGAGTAAAGGTCCTTAGGAACTCATTTTCCTTCCTTCATAATATTTGATGGCTGGTTTTAACATATACTTCCCATAACGAATATTAACCCTGACCAGATGATTTGTTAGTAGGACTGCTTGGTCTCTGACTTCAAGCTTTCAACTTACTCCGGCCTGACATGGCCTGAATCATAAACTCCAAGTATACCAATGAATCCACTTGTGATATCACTTCACGGTCAATATGGCAATTGAAGATGGCCCTCCGCCTCCTCTTACAGCTGTGAGAAACCTGAAGGTGTCACCCTGACTAGTCCCCAGAGATCTGTCATACAGGTGGCCAGGACATGGCCATCGCTATTGGATCCAGTTCCTGGGGGTGGACCAGTGCGGGAGGATCACCTGGATCGGGGATCCTCGGGAGTGGAAGTGGCACACCGACGGGTGAGACGTGGTATCCCCTTTCTTATAACACCTTTTCCCCATCATACCTCGTAGGATATACAGAAGTTCTACCCCCCAACACGAACACTTTCTTACACCACTAAAGAAAACGGAATAGCACCAGAGTCCTTTACCTGACATGTCCCAACACAAGGGTCAGGCAGAGTCAGGCAATTAATAATAACCGCACACACCTGACCTCATGACGAGGCAGCTATTCCAGGACAGTTGTTCTGAGGAGACGAAAGCAGCGAGAACCGAAGGAACGACAAGGAGAGAAGTGCCCTTGTCCTTTTCGACCCAGACTCACAAAGTCTCAGTGAAAAGAATCATAAGACAGTGAACAATAGCCAACATATGCTTTAGCAGGTGTCAACGGTGCACAGAGCCCTCCTACACTGATAATCAAGGCAGGGAGAGACACATGCTACCGTGGTACCGTCCTTGACTCCATAGACAAGAAAAGCCAAGCGGTTCATCCCAGCCAGTGAGTCAGAGGGAGAACCGATAATAAACCGAACTGTGTTGAGCAAAGGTTGCAAATGGCAACATTAGGTGAAACAAAAAAACGTTACAACTGCAGGGGAAAGACCAGCTGCAAAGTGTCATACAAGGGTCGAGTAAAAACCCCTTGTACAGTTGAAAATCTTTGACCTGTGAACAAAAGGAAAGTCAAGGGAAGTAAATCTCGTATCGTGATAAAGCAGAAAAAACGGAATAACTGGCAAACATGAACCCGGCTGAGGGATGCCTGCAGAACAGGGTGAAGCATGGTAAACCCTTGAACATTGTGACGACAAGAGTGAACCTGACTGAGGGATGGCCACAGTGGATTGTTTAAAAAGACATTGAGACTTGTGATTGCAACAGCTGAAATCTTTGAACCTAACGGAGGGAGGCTAACATTCGAGAAGGGTGTGAGCCCGGAAGAGGGGAATCCAGCGGTGAAAAGTCATCATCTAACATAAGTACGGAAAGGAACTTTTTGTTTTGTTAATTTGAACACATCAGGTCCTCGGAAGTAAGAGACTTTTTCAGAAAAGAGACTTCAACACCGAAGATCCTGATACCAGTGAAAGGAACGATAGTCTCGTGCTGGGAAAGCCCACGAGTGTGCTGTGCTCAGAAGTCTCGCCTTGTCCCATGCTAAAAATGTGGGGAAGGGTGTCCTCGCTAAATCATCCTGACTTTTCATTTTTTAGAACACTTCTTTCTTTTCTTGTGAACATATCGCACACTCTTTTTGTACTTAGCTGTAAGGATTGGCAATGGTTTTATTTTTCGTATTGGCCCTTTGTATGTATGTATGTATGGTATGAGAATTTATAAAGCGCAACAAAGAGAAGATGGCATCAAGGTGCTGGTGGAAAAAAACCACAGGAGAGGAGAGCTACACAATAAAAAATAAATGTTTTCAACTGCTTGCGGAAGATGGATAAAGTGTGAATGCTCCTGATATGCAAAGGCCGAGCATTCCAAAGAGTCTGGCCAATGCAGAAAAGGATCTGCCTCCCGCATGAGAGCATCGTAAGTGGGGGACATTCAACAACAACTGATAAGCCAAGCGTAACGTTCTCTTGGGCTGGTAAAAGGACAGCTTAGCCTGTAGGAACTTGGTGCCCATGGAGTGAATAGCACGATGTACTGTGCATAGAACCTTGAACTTAACCCAGGTTCTAACCGGCAGTCAATGAAGACACCGGAGGGGGTCCTGAGAATGGGTTAGTCGAAGGGCACTGAGAGCCAACCTAGCTGCCACATTCTGAAGGGCCTGGAGTCGTTGGAGCAATGCTTTTGGCTGGCCAAAATAGATGCCATTACAGTAGTCTATAGCACCCATGATGGAAGCAGTAACTATTTTACTCCTAGCCTCAGGAAGCAGGAATAGGATGGAAGGGAAGCACCTTCTTCAGAATTCTAAGTTCAGATCGCTGGAATTTGCGCCTCTCTAGAGCCCGAGGTCATGATCTTGATTCTGAGGCTTTTGACGACAGTGGATGGTTTAGGGTAGTGTCCCAGGCAATTAGGCCAGTAGTCAGAAGACCAGCTATTGAGTGACTGACCAGTCACCAGTACCTCTGTTTTTTCCCCATTCAGCTTAAGCCAAATTACGGTCATCCACTGGGACACCACTGAGAGAGAAGTTCTCAGAAGTTCGAATGGACTTTCATTGGGAGCATTAAGCCGACAGAAAATCGGGGTGTCGTCTGCATACATGAATATGTCCACAACAAAACTAGCAATAAGCCTGGCATGGGCAACCATGTATAAATTAAAAACCAGAGGGTAGAGCACTGATCCTTGCGGGACTCCACAATCAACCACCACAGGAGAGGACATAAAAGGGGGAAGAGACACCACTTGAGTGCAGTCGGATAAAAAGAGGAGAACCACATCAGAGGCACCCCTGAGACGCCAGCATCCGATAGGCACTGTAACAGTCTTTGATGGTCAATAGTGTCAAAGGCCGCAGAGAGATCGAGTAAAATAAGACCAATCGTCTCTCCACAGTCTAGTGCCAGTGCAACGTCATCGTGGAGTGAAATCATTACAGATTCTATATCCATCCCGGGATGGAACCCAGCCTGGAGAGGATGCAGAATATTATTGGCCTCAAAGTATGCTGCGAGCTGAGGAGTAACAATTGATTCCAACAATTTAGTCATGGCGGGGAGACTTTTATTTGACAAGACGCCACTAGGACTGCCTTATTACTATTTTGATGGTCATAGCTTGCTCGCATCTTAGATTTAGGTTTAGATTAGGCGTTTTCCCAAACCATTTATACAGTTTAATAAACACCCTCGCTCAAACTGGGATCATTTGTGTCTGTCTTGACTGTTGCCACCATGACTAACTTGCACATCGTTGAAGAATCTTCGAGTTTGATGGATTGAAATCCTTGTTATCTTGAAAAATACAACAAAATACAATTGGGTCCTACTGTCTGTCTTCAAGTCTCCCCGGCAACTGCAGTTCAGATCCTAATATCTCAATTATTCATTTCCTTTCCTGGCGAGGGGACTGGCAGGACTGGGAGTGGTATTATCTGATGGTAGGTCTGTCTTGGTCCACATTTGGACCATCCATTCCTGGTCCGTCTTTCCTTTCTGTGTGGTAATGCAGTCCACAGGCATGGAGTGATACCGAAGAGTGGGTTTGACTGGCAAAGACTCTTATTTCCAGTTCATCAACTATGTGCAGGGCCTTCGTACTGGCCAGCCTCCATTTTTCATGAAATAGGAGCACAGGTTCCTCAGCTGCAGCATCAAGAAATGTACTCTTTAGTGAAGCACAAACTAAGCACTGTAGGTGAGAGCACCGAGCCAGCCCTCTGTTACTTGTATGATGTGCAAAAAGACAAGAGGCTGATAACAGTTTGTATCTACGCAAATGGACAACGTGGGTGACTTCATTCAATTGGAATGCTGTCAAAAGTTGTTTGCAATTCTGCTTTCGTTAGAGAAATGCTTTGCTTGAATATTTAATTTTGATTGTGGAATTGGATTTTTTTAACCCATTGGATGTTTGGGGCTATTGTAAGGAGTGAAATGAAAAGCACCCTACGCTTTTTCCCTTTGCCTGAGTTAAATATGGACATAGCATTTGGCATAACTGTATGATTCCATTTTTTTCTAAGCGGGCCTAGGGAAGGATCGTGTGTTCACAGGCACACTGCTCAAACAGTGCATGTTTTCTCTAAGGCAGGGGTGTGCAGCATTGTTTTTGACTACAATTCCCATCAAGCCTAGTTACTATCCAGATATCATGGGAATTGTAGTCCGAAACATCTGGAAAGCCAAAGGTTGTATGTAGCCCCCTGCTGAAAGGAAGAGCATTGGAGCTATCGCCTGGAAACTGGAAAGTCAGTGGCCCTCATTACGACCCTGGCGGAGAACCATGGTGCAATTTGCACCATGGTCCATGGCGCAAAGCTGCCAACTCTGCCATGGGGGTTGGCGGACTTACCGCCCCATTCCGACCTTGGCGGGGCGGTAAGTCCCCAATCCCCATTTACCCTTCCCCATTCCCATTTTTGCCCCATAGGGTATAATGGGAGTGGGGAAGGCGTTAATTACGCCACCGTAAATTACGGTGGCGTAATTAACAACAAGTCCCGTAGCGCCATGGATTTTTCCGCCTGCAAAAAGCAGGCGTAAAAATCACCATGGCGCTACGGGAACTCGTAGTCAGGCGGAAAGGTACGCCATGCTTTACGCCGGCGTAAACCCCTTTCCGCCTAGGTCGTAATGAGGGCCAGTGTGTTTTTAAAGTCTGCAGCTTGTACAAAAAGCCCATGGCAATTTTGCAGGTGGTCCCACGGCCGGTTGATGCTGGCATAGCAGAGCCCTGTCCTGTGCTCCGTAAATCATTAAGTGACCCAGCCTCTTGTAGGACTGTCATCCCATAAACAATCATAAGCATGTTAAAGAGGCTACACCGCCAGCCTTCTCCGCCACTTAATCAAGAGTGAATCCCGCAAGGAATGATAAGGTTATCCCATATCCCAGTAATTGAAAGGCTGCATCCATAGGGATCAGGCAAGAGCTGCTGTGTGGAATTCAGATACCTGCCTCTTCATTCTCCGGATCAATAATGCCCCCAAGGTTACCTTCTCCGTGGCGGCCTTCATTTTTGCTGATGTTGTCATTTTTAATTGTGACTCTTCTATGGAGGTGTCCTTGTAGTCGAGCACGCGCCAATAAATATATTGATCATGTCAGCAAAGTGGTGCGTATGGATTTCTCTTTGATTGCTTCTCTCTCATGGTTCTACTTTGTTGCGGAATCTGAGCGATGAGTTTGATTGAGCTGGGTGCACCTTTTAGGTTCTGAATTGAGTAGGACAGCCTCTACATAATACCATGCAATGTTATAGACAGGTTACTTTAGGGCATTTATCAAAATATAGAGGGCAGATTTATGGGCCGGATCCTGCTGATTACGGATCCATAAATAGTAGGGATCTATTTTGTAAATGTATATGGTTGGTTCTTAGCAGGCACACACGGATCTTATACACTACTTTTCGGTTGGTTTTAGTGAATATATGAAAATGACAGTCAACGCTAAGCCGCAGACCAGGAGTCAACTCCATGACCTCCAGAAACAAGTTCACATTCTGACAGATGGTGACCATACTAACCGCTGCCTGGGAAGTTCCAAATCGGTTGGACAAGTTACGGATAACATTTAACAACAAAAAAACAAGCCTCAATGCTTCAAGGGTATGTTGGAGCCCAACTGAAACCTATCATGCAGCCAATTTACTGATGAATTGATAGGCCTCATTATAAATTTGCTAGTATACCACTGATAATTCAGGCGGCATACCGGCAAACTGACCTACCGTGTTCACTGCCTGATATCTGGGAATTTCTGGGAAAGGTGGCGGAAAGGGCTGTAAATCCCCATTCCAAGGAGTTCCGTAGGACTCCATGGAAGGGATTCCCAGTATTACCGACACCGGTGCTACCGTTGCCGGTAATACCTTGAGATTTTAGTTGGTGGGGGCCTGATTTACCGCCACCTCTTAACTGGAGGTACATCAGTGACTCCCACCGGCAAACTTGTAGTTTGGCGGTGCGGTAAAAGTGCCAGTCATGGAATTGCCTGCCCTTTTACAGGCACTTTTCCTGCACAGAATGCGTACTCGTTTACGAAAGAAAGAACATGTTTTCCGTTAAAGTGGCCCACTGCAAAAGAAACATGATAGTAAACCATGAAAGGAATGCAGTGGAAAGATGACAGCCATCATACAGAATACCTCTAAAGTGCAAGATAGTACATAGTTCAGTGAGTTAAGGTCTTGTGTGAAAGATGTTTGTGTTGTCTGCAATCACACACTTGAATATAAGCCAAGTCCTTGGACCATGGTGGTTAGCTTATTATGTTTGCCTGATTCCATTGGCAGCATTGCTGAAGGAATACAAGTAATATAAAATCTGCTTTGAAGATAATTTTCTCCTGCAACGCTGCTGAGGAAAACAATGATCAAAATCACATTCCAGAATTGTATGTTATTTCGGCACAAGTGCTAAGAGTAACATTGAAGTACTCTGTAAGCTTTCCTTACCATGAAGAGGCCACCTCCCTGAGGGTAGGGAAGGAGAGAACTACCCCAAGGGGCCTGATACTGTAACCTCTACTCATGGAAATCAATGGGGTCTTGAAGGGTCGGCTACTGGAGCTTTCCCCCATAAACATCAATGAGGAGTTTGAGGCTCGATGTGATGGTTCTCTTCCTCATCTTTGGGCAAGGGTGGTCTGAGATCCCCAGTTTATCTCCTCCAGTGTCAGTGTCTCTAGTTCTGGGTGGCACCCACCCCCTTTGACTATCCTTCTCTTAATACACAGGGTCAAGCAGGAAATCTCATCTCATATCTACCCCTCTTCCTTGAAGCCCCTCTCATCGGTTTCAGGGTCTTTAATGCGGGCCCTTTTGGGCCTAGATCTGTTTCTTGCTGTCAGGACCACTGTGCCGGTTGCATGCCATACGACTTCCATGAGTGGAGTCTTCAAATGCCATTATCCCAACACGGAAGGCACATACAGTGGTGGTCAAAGTTGCCTTCCTCTAACAAAGCAGCACTCCTCAACGCCCCCTTCGACTGTACCTTCGGTCCAAGGCTGTTGTTCGGTGCCTATGCTCCCCGGTGCTTCTTCGTTGCCTTGCACTGGTTGGTTCTCCTCCTCCCACACCCCACTTCATCACTCAGCAGCCCCCCTCCTCCTAATTAGCTCACTCTCTCCTGGAACTATTTTTCTATGGGTGTCATTCAGCCTCTGGACTGCCTAGCTCCCACGTCAGATACTTGAATATCCATGGATCCCTCTTCTGCTGAATTTACCTGGAACAATTACCTGGATTATTGCCCTGTCGGACTCGTCCTTGTGCTGTCAGGTTCATCCTCGTGTTGTCGGGCGGGCTTGGCTGGGTGTTACTTGCGTTGAACTGGACCCGCTCCTGCTTCCAAGAATCTAAAAGACAGAAAAAGGTACCCATTCATTCTTATGTTAATATTTTCCACAAACATCCAACATTTATTATAATAGGTCTCTTGTTGTTTCCCTCTTCCTCGAGTTCTGAGGGTTGCCACTTATTTTATTAAAAGTCCTCCCTGCGCAGGGGCTACCATCCCCACCCTGGGGGTTGCATTTACTCTCCTTGTGGCGGTGTTGGTGCACTGTTGGCCAGCGGGGGTCACGCCTAAATCGGCAGAGCTGCCATTTGCCCATGTGATAATGGATAGAATGGTCTGCCCTACAGAAAACACTTACTACTAGGGATCAATTAGCCAACACCCAACATCAACTATCTCCTTGTCACTAGTTTTGTTGGTGAGTGTAGGAGTCTTGATCTTTGAGTCTTGATCTTTTCAAGGGGTGGTGACTTCCTTAGAAGGCCCCTCGGAATCTACAAAATTCTGTGGCCCTCCAAAGTTTGTGGTGAGTCCCCACACCAACCAGCTTGGACAGTTAATTTTCCCTGTGACTCTTCTTGTCTGGCTTGTTGAAATGATATCTCAACATTTGGTAAATCTGTGCTCAAGATTACCGGTACAGGAAGACCAGGTAGGACTGCCAATACTGCTGCATGGTCTTTGCCTGCTATTTGGATGTTCACCCAAGACTTTGGGTATATCTCTCCTAACTCTGTGTACATAGATGAAGGGGTGTATCTTCCTGGGTTGACTTGCTAAGGGTAGATAGGGTCGGCATGGATGGATGGTTGAATGTCAGCTCCGGGAGAAAAAATCGGCCATTACTTACTGGTATTTGCCCACCACGTAGGGGTTCAACTCAATATGTTTTGCCATATTTCTTTCACTGCACTTTTAGTGGGGGTGCTGGATTAGAGTATATTTAATTTAAAATATTCATGGTAACTGGGGTATCAGGAAGACTAGAGAGGAGGTTTGGGGTCCTTGACCCGCACAAAAATGCTGTGTAAAATGCAGTGGAACAGTTTTGTGTAGTTGGCACCCAATGAGTTGCACCAGATCGTATTTACTTCACTTTATCTGGACATCCAGATAACATGCTTGTCTTATTTGCCCTTGGGCTAAAATCGTCAGGGCCTCATCATCTGGATCTTCAGGTCCAGCCACCAAGTGTTCTCCTCCTCCTCTGGTTCTATTAGGGAACAATAATTAGTGTTCATGGCTTCTGGAGGTAAAAAGGAAGAACAAGTTCGAGCCAGGTGTTCCATTTTCCCTGAGGTGTAACAACTCACCGTTGTTTTTTTCTATGCGACACCTCTGTGTTTCCATGTTTCATAGGTATACCCATGTGACCTTCTCTTGTTCTTTTCACCATGTTGATGGATTCTAGGTGGCATATTCTAACCCTTCTAAGCAGTATACAATGGTATCATTTGAGATGTGCCATGTCCACCCTTAACTTCATTTTTGAATCATCTGAACTCCTGGTGCTGCACAGATGGCAATTTCCGAATTTGATTGATGGAGTTGCCCTATTGAGCATTGTAAAGAGGCAGACTTCACCCACTTCTGGGAAGACGTAGGTTGCACCCACTCTTGGCTCCACCAACCTCTGATATCTGCCCTGGACAAGACTGGCACGCCTGAACTTCCCTATATAGAAGGGGAACGGGGGATAGCCTGATCTTGACCCCCCTTCTCTGGTTCACTGTGACTATCTCGCCCCAAAGCAAGTTGTTTTTTTTCCAACTACTTTCCAGCAACTGTTTCCAGACCCACTTAGACCCTCCTTCCAGAGACTCTCCTCTCAGTTGATAACTCTTTATTAAATGGTAGCTATCCTCCAATCTAGCAATATCTCTCTGATAAACCTCCACTCAAACCAGTGACTGGCAGGAGGGGAGGTTATCAGAGAGATATTGCTAGCTTATAGCAAACACTCGCAAAGTGGCAAAGATGATGGTGATATCAGAGCGATATTGCTACGGAATATATCCTCCATTATTCTTTTTAAAAAAAATCTGAAAACCTATTTGTTCTAATAACTTCCTTCTTCTCCTGTAATGTTTTAAGTGATTACAGGAATTGAACATCTGCGCCTAGAGGCAGGATCTCTGCTTGGTTCCGGAAGGATATGCGCATTACAAATCCCAAATCAAATCATATCAAATCAAATCGATTCTTAGAACTGCTCTAAATGTCCTGATACGGATGCATCTCTCCGTAGACATCAATGGGTCATCCAAAGGTTGGTGGCTGTAGCTCTTCTTTCCCTACAGACATCAATGGAGTCTTCATGAGGTTCCATGCCATGGTTCCCTCACTTAACCTGGGGCAAGGGTTGTCCGGGGTCCCTTGTTTATCTCCTCCGAGTCCAGAATCCTCTAATTCTCTGTGGCACCCTTTCCCCGAGACCACCCTCGACAGAGGGGGACCTTTGTGAACTGTGTGCTGTAAGGTTTGACCCCGGCAGAGGGGGGCCTTTTGTGAACTGTGTGCTGTAAAGTCTGAGCCCGGCAGAGGGGCCCTTTGTGAACGTTACGTTGGAAATTCAATTTTTGAAGGTCAAGAAAAAGACTTTAACCTGGAAGGCCAGATGGGCCCCAATTCACGGTTTGGAACTGTAAACAGTGTTAGAAACGGAGCCATAGTGTGTCATTCTGCCTACAGGGACAGCCTTACTCAATGAGGTGAGGAGGAGAGCTGGTTCAACTACCTTTCCCCTGGCAACTTTCCCCTCCCCTGCTCTTGCGCGATCTCAATGCCACTTGGCCTAGTAAGATTGTTGTCTCTGTCCTCCCTCTGTTCTCCCTTCCTTGCCTCATTGCGCCTTGAAACACTTGTGTATAGGGGCGTTACAAATGCCATATCATATCATATCATAAGCAGCTTTAAACGTGTTACAAAGCAAGACAAGCTGTTAGTCTGAATTTATATGATCAGATTCCTTTTGGAAATATATGAATATGAGACCAGCTTTGAAAGTATGCCTACAATGCAGTCACTTCACTAGACTGCTTACTCAGCATTAAACTTTTTCAATGTACCAAGGTGTGCCTGTCTGAATGTGGCGTGATAATATTTTTCATAGCTGCAGACCTGATAGCAAAGACTAGAATAATATGCTCTCTTTTAAGGCAAAATCTTTGTGACTGGTCTATTGTACCTTTAGACAAAAGAATCAACACAAACAACTCTGCTACCATAGATTTGTATCTTTGAGCATCGAGGATTTCGAAAATATGGAAAAATGTTGTTAAAAGGTCTAAATGTGTGACCTGGAATTGTGTGCTCCATATTCAGGAAGCCATAGCAATTGTGTTATTTTGTTTATGAAAAGAACCTTGTTAACCCAACATGTAAATAAAAAGCAACATTTTCTAAAGCTTTTTATATTTGCACATTCAGCCATGTAAAAGGCTGGACTATGACTGTTCACTCAGACAATGGTTATACTTTCCTCCTTCACTAAAAGTAGACAATCTTTGTTTAAATTACTAACTTGTCAAAATGTGACCAATCATTGCTTAACGTAAAGTTTGACAATAGGTTGAGATTGTTTCGGCCCCAAGACCTCTAATCATTCGCTTTACCAGATAAAACTAGGGTTTCCAAGCGCCAGCTATCCTGAGGGAAACTTCAGAGGGAACCAGCTACTAGATGGTTCGATTAGTCTTTCCGCTACGGACTGCTACGGACCTCCACCAGAGTTTCCTCTGGCTTCGCCCTGCCCAGGCATAGTTCACCATCTTTCGGGTTCTGTCACACACGCTCATGCTCCACCAACCCCGACAGAGCGGGCGAGATGGGCCGGTGGTGCGCCTGCCGCGACGCCGCAACAGGATCCCACCTCAGCCGTCGCACGCCGAACCTCACCATCATTGCGCCACAGGGTTTCGTTCGGTCCACTGACTCGCGCACGTGTTAGACTCCTTGGTCCGTGTTTCAAGACGGGTCGGGTGGGTAACCAACATCACCGCAGACCCCTGGCGCCCTTCGTGGGCCTCCCCGCCCGGCGGCGCGACGCGGTCAGGCGCACTGAGGACAGTCCGCCCCAGTAGCCCCGTCCCCTGTCACACCCCGGCGATCCCGGAGAGGGGCCTGGACGGTTGCCAGTGAAGTGCGCGGCGGCGGTCAATCTCCCTCGGCCCCGCTGACATTGCGAAACTGCTGCCAGGGGGCTGCAACACTCTCCGCCAGCCGACCCGGAGCCGGTCGCAGTGCACCGCCACGGAGGAAATGCGCCCTGCGTGGGCCGGGTGCACCCGGGCAGCGGTCCCGCAAGGGGATCCGCCGTTCCGGGTGACCGACCTCCCCGCCATGTTGAATCCTCCCGGCAGACTGCACGGACCCCACCCGTTTACCTCTCAACGGTTTCACGCCCTCTTCAACACTCTCTTCAAAGTTCTTTTCAACTTTCCCTTAGGGTACTTGTTGGCTATCGGTCTCGCGCCCATATTTAGCCTTAGATGGACTTTACCACCCGCTTTGGGCTGCATTCCCAGGCTCTTGCTCTTCACTCGCCGTTACTGAGGGAATCCGGGTTAGTTTCTTTTCCTCCACTTAGTAATATGCTTAAATTCAGCAGGTCGCCACGTCTGATCTGAGGTCGTAGTCGAGGGAGCCGCGTGAGCTCCGTGAGGCAGCCGCGCCTCGGGCCCGGGGCCGCTGTTAGGGAGAATTCTCATTTCATGGCTAATTTCCCTTACCTATAGAGTCCCCCAGCAGCTTTGCTGGATTTGAAGGGTTTGTTTCTTTTTACCTGCTAAGAGTGAGACTCTTTTTCCCACTGTTAGGCATTTTTGCTATGTGTGTTCTAGGTTATTTTTGTGTTTAATGCCTATGGGATCCTTTCTCTCACCCATAGGAACCATCTTTATGCACATGTGTTACACAGCACCCTCCGTGCAGTGACACAGGGGTGTGGTAGCGACCCCCAAACATAGACTCCATACCCTGAGACTGACTACTGTCTCCCAGGGCATGTAAAGTCCCCATTGACTTTACTAGTCGATTTTTATGAACTTAACCAGTACACCGCCTCTTAATATGGAAGTACTGGAAGGGGTTAATTGTTTTTCCCCTATGTTAATTTTCGAGATGGTACCTTAAAGTCCCCCTCTACAAAGTTTCTGGCTGGTGGCAGTGGTTACTACCTTTTATATTCGACCGCAAATATTTTCCTATGGGACCTTCCCATTGTTCGAGTCTACAACTTTTACTGACAGCCTCTGACATACCACCGATGTATTTTATTATTAACTTTACTCCGGTAGGTTTTATTTGCCAGAACTTTGATAAAACTTCTTTCTCGAGTCTTACTCCATTTTCCTAAACCAGGTAGGGGATCCTTTGTTCATCCTTTTGACAGGCCTCTGCCAAGAAGCCCTCCTTTCGGCGCCACTGAGTCTGGGGTGGGTCTGTTGTTTGGGAGGGGGGAGTAGAACCCCTGGACAGAGTTGCCACCGCAACTCAGGTCGCACTCTAACCTGATAGGCTGGAGGGTCTCACGCCAAGATGACCACTCCACTGTGTGAGTGACAGCTAGGCTGTATGAATGGGTCTCTTTCTGCATAAAAGCAGGGTCCTGAGGACTGGAAGACAAGACGTCACCACTGGAACTACGGAACCGAAGGGGAGAGAAGCCAGAGACATCTTCAGAATCTACACCACCGGTGAAGCCCTGCCGGATCGTCTCACCACTTTTTTTCCACACGACGAGAGGAGATCTTCAGCGAAAGAGCCTCCTTCCCTTGAGCTGGTGGGGCCAACGAGTTCACCTATCGCATCCTCGGACCTTCCTTGGTCGAATCGACAGTGCCCAGCACTTGGAGACCGGATAGCCAGGCAGCTATCGACCCGGACCACGATTAAAAGGAGCGTACCTTTTAAACTTCGTTTGGCAGCACCGCGACTGGTTTCATCCCTGGGTAGTGCAGCGACTCGAACCTTCCTCCACGATGAGAGCCTCTCTTCCTCTGTTGTTTCGCTTGACCTGCAGGAACTACCAGGAACAACCGCCACCGCAGGAGCCACTTCTTCACGTTTAAGGTACATTGTTCCGCCAGGCCGCCCTTTCTCAGTGGTAGCCCTAAAGGTGTTTTAAATCCTTTAACTACTTGTGGGGTCGGCCGCCCTCTCTCTTAACATTGTCTTTTGCCTCGCATCTACCTCTTCAATATTTTTCTACTAAAGACTTGACTGCAGCTACAAGAACATTTTTGCTCCTAAGCTCTTGGTCCTGTACCACTGACTCTGGCTCAGGCCTATTGACTCTGGCTGATTTGTTAGATCTGCTCTCACTAGATTGGTTTTCAATGAGAAATGTGTTGATGCACCTAAATCTTCTAAACCCTTCTTCCTTCCTACTGTTTTAACTTGTGGAGTGCCATTTTGCTCAGTTTTCATTCACTTATCTTTTGGTTAAAGTGTTACTGTGCATTACTTGTTCACAAAACATCAGGGAAGTGTTGCTAGGGGGTGTCTAAAGATATTTCGTTATAACTTGTGCTTTCCCTCCCTTTCGTTAAATTGTTAGAGTGCCATTTGTAGTTGGTTTTCACTCTGCCATTTTACTCAGTTTTCACTCGACGGCAAACTTGTCTACAATTGAATAGGGAGTTGTATATTATTTTCTTTTGACTAAACTTAAATACTTTATTAACTGTGATCTATGTGTTGACTTAGAAGTGTATAAATAAATATATATTTTCTTTTTAATACAAAACTTTGGTCAGTGTTTCCTTGCTCCATAGTACTGTACTGCCTATTGTGTCAACCCTGAATACTGCTCATCTCCCTCTTGAGATAAGTCTGACTGCTCAGCCACAGCTATGAACTAAATCTTTGTGGTACAGACTGATACCAAAGGGGATTTATTGCTCTCACTTGTAGTCCTAATCTGGGGTAGTGCTCCCTACGGCAACTGCCGTGGATTCTGCCTAACACTGGTGGCAGCTGTGGGATAAAAGTATCGGATTGACATTTTAGTGTGTTACTAGTGCCTTGGTGCAACTAACCACACGGTTAACAATCACTCAAAGTTATTTAAACAAAAGTCATAATTATGGAAAGTTATGGCCAGGAGACCCTCCTTACTAATACTGCTGATTATTTAAGGGATCTGTGTAGACAGAAAGGTCTTCATGTCAAAGGCAAGAAACAAGAAATGATTGATAGACTGTTAGAGAAACAAAGTCTGGATAGTGGTGCTGTAGTGCCCACTACTCCAGCAAATGTAGCAAACAGTAATGAGGATAATGTTGAAGATGTTATTGTTGAGACAGATGAGGAAGAGGAGGATAACTATGTCACCCCCTCTGGTCCTCTGCCTGCTCAAAGGCCTCAACCTGTAGCTACTGGACCTTTAACAGGTCCCACATTAAGTCCTGAATTTATCTCCCTAGAAAAATCGGGACTTGAACTTGAATTCAAAAGAATTAGTGCCCAAACTGAACAGAGACATCAGGAACTAAGGCTCAAAGAAATGGAGCTCATCCATGAGCTTGAGATGAAGAAATTGTCTTTGAATAATGCTTCTCTCCCCGAATCCTCTAGATCTTCCAGTACAAAAAGACCTCGGATGCCTAAAGAGATTGTGTGTATGTATGAACCTAAGTTGGATGTATTAGATTGGCTTGCTATGTTTGAATATAATCATGGGCTCCAGGATATCTCAGGGAATCAGTTGATCCCCTGGTTATTCTCTAGGCTCCCCCCTGTTGCATGTGATGTGGTAATGGAGTTCGGGGAGGTGGATAGGATGGATTATGAATGTGTAAAGCAAGCGGGCCGCCATAGAGCTCCCCCTCCATATTCGTGCTTCTCCCGCCGGGGAGGCAGGGGGACCACCGCCGCCGGGCCGGGGGACGGGCGCCCGGGGCTGGGTGGCAGCAGCCCAGCCTTGGGCGCCTGCCTGGAGCCCTGCCCCGGGCCACCTTAGAACCTCTCCCCCTCCGCATTAGAACTTCTTCCTCCTGGGAGGGACGGGACCGTGCCCGGGCTCCCTGGGACCACCGTGCCGGGCCAGGGGATGGTCAACGCTGCGCCCAAGGCCTGGGTCACAACAGCCTGGAGCCCCTAGCCCTGGCCACCTTAGAGCTCCACCTCCGCATTAGAGCTTCTCCAGCCGGGGAGGGCTCGGGGACCCTGCTGGGGCTCCCCAGGACCGCCCTGCCGGGTTTGGGGGACGGTCGACGCGGTGCCCAAGGCCTGGGTCGCAGCAACCTGGAGCCCCTGGCCCGGGCTGCCTTAGAGCTTCCCCTGCCGCATTAGAGCTTCTCCCGCCAGGGGGTACCGCTGCCGGGCTTGGGGTTGGTTTACGCACTCGCGAGGCACGCACACGCAAGGCAAGAGGCCAGCCCCTCCAGCCGCCCTGGGTCTTCGGCATGGCCCTTTAGAGCTTTTTTCCCTGTGGGGAGCGATGGGGACCTCGCCGGGGCCTCCCGCGACCAACGCTGGGCCCGGGGACCTTTGGGACAGGGGGTGGGTGGAAGCTGCCCTGGCCACCGAGGAGCTCTGGCCGGGCCCCCTTAGAGTTTCTCCCTCCACGT